>NC_140938.1:65412775-65970275 GCF_014529385.1 Adiantum capillus-veneris | reverse complement strand
CATAAGCGTATAAGTTAGGGATAAGTCCCCCCAGTAATTTATCTCTCAAGCTTAAAAATAAGGCAGGGGGTATCATATTTATGGGGGGGAGGGGGGAGAAGTAAGAAAATGGAAACATGAGAGGAACTTTTTTTGTTTCAAAATCATGGCTTCCCAAAATATTCTTCCCTCAACCTTGTGAGTCAATAGCTACAAAGATACATACAAGAACTAACACTGCTTTGTATATAGTTCATTTGTTGAGGGATGAAATCTATAAAGAGTTTGTATAGATGAAAATTTACATGGAGAACCTGACAATACTTTATAACCATGGTTTTTGAGTAATTTAGATGGGTAAGAATTGGACCCGAATTGGACAAGTAGGTAGAGTGCAGGTTGAACGGGCACATAGTTTCAAAGTCAAACTAAGACACATTGAGGGTACATCTAGTTATGAATAGAAGTGGTTCCTTAGTACGTTGCTAGTGACTATCCTACATGCTCTTTGACTAGTTTTACTCATTTAGATCATGTAAGACCTAAATTTTATATGTAACATAAGGGTATGATAGTTTTTTGCATGGATTGTCGTATAAGCATAGAAAGGGGGGTCATATTCCCTAATATGAGTCGTATATAGGGGTTTTATCAAAGTTGTCCGCTCGTAGGTGGCATCGCGTTTCATATATAGAGTGAATCCCCCAAGGGTACACCACAAGACTCCACTCAACTACACCTTTTTTATGTACACAATAATTTCAACTGGCACTTAGTGTATCCTTGTGTGTTTTCTTGCGCATTTGTGAGCTCCAAGGAAATCAATATAGATGCTATCCCTGCTGCTCAAATACTTGCAACAAAAACTGTGTGTGCCATTGAAGATGCATTTCCTTGATTGGTCCTTCTTAGTCAAATTCACCTCTTGGTTCATGTAGTGGAGGAGATCGCTATATGTGGAGTAGTGCACGTATGATGGATGTTCTTCTTAGAGAGGTTTTTAAAGACTCTCAAACATTTTGTGCGGCTACGGTCTCAACCAGAGGCATGTATGGCCGAAGGGTGGATTATTCAAGAGGCATTTGTTTACATATCAGACTATTTGGCACAAGTTGATCCTTCAATTCCTTGGACGTGGTTAGACGAGGAAGATGCAAGGATGACTTCACACTTGCCAAGTGGAAAGGAGAAACTACTTAACATAGATATGAATCTATCCCGAGTGGTCAATAAATTTTGTATTCTCAATGAAAAGATTATGACCAAGTGGGTGGACTTGTGGACAGTGGCAAAGGCAAGATGTTTGCAAGAGAGGGAAGCATGGAAACAAGCACATGGAGGAAGGAGGGCACCCCTAGTGCCTAGACACCTTGCATGTTTCCCAGATCTCATTAGTGCAGAGTGGATTCATGAGAGAATGACCGAGGCAAAAGCACACGGAGAAGACATTACCAACAAAGAATGGGAGTATACACGAGGCTGCGTACCAAAGGTAGAGTACTCATATACCTAAACCATATTGTAATTTTTTTTCTTGAAATTATCTTAATAAGTATTTGATAAATTAAGATATTTTTCTATTTTGTAGTGCCTTTCCTTTAACTCTGTGTGGTCAAAGGGTCGTCACTTTCGTACGTGCCACATTGACGAGCGTAGAACCACCATGGATTTTGCATCATGGGAAACTTTGACACAGACGGTGATGAAGCCAAGTATTGTGGAACTATTGAAAGGATACTAAAGGTTAATTTTAGAACCTTTCATACCTTCATCTTCGAGTGTAAGTGGTTTGCAAATGTGTGTAGACGACATGAGAATGGCCTCTACATGGTGGACGCTAGTGTGCGTCACACAGGGAGGTATGACAATTTAGTTTTACCGTGCAATTGTGAGCAGGTGAGTGACATGTACCTTTTTATTCTTATTTGTTTGTAGCATTAATTATACCAATGTTCTCACTTTGAGCTTCTATTTTATAAGTCATCTATATCCCACCAATCCACCAACCAAAACTTTGGTTCGTAATTCCCGTAACACCTCATGGTAGAACCATTTTTTCCACTAATGAAGTGGAGACCATCTTCGACCCTCTTCCACCTCCGACTTTGGATGATGTGGAAACAAAGGAGAGGGAAGTCGATGAATCAAGTCCGGCGGCAACAAGTCTTAGCGAGGATTATTGTCATGTTGATGAAGATGATGAGATGGAGAATGACGAACTCGAAGATGCTGAAGCCAATGCATCCACAAACGAAAATTCCTTTTCTTTGTTTATTGATTTAGGAGCCATGGGATTGGATGATGCCTCATGTAGAGATCTTTTGGAAGATGATTCATAAACATTTTGCAGTTATGAAGGTTTTTGGTCGTGTAATCCATTCATCTCTCCCCCATCTTCCTCTCTCTAGATTTGAGAATATGCTCAATTATGTTAATCAATTGACAGTGATTATTTTGGTTGTAACCAAGTGTAATCTTATTATCCCCCCCCCCCCCCCCCCCCCCCCCCCTCCTCCCCCCCTCCTCCTCTCTCCTCCCCTCTCTCTCTCTCTCTCTCTCTCTCTCTCTCTCTCTCTCTCTTTCTCTTCTTTTTTAAAATTTGAAAATTTTATACAATATTCTTTAACTTTTATTGAGAGGAGGGAAAACACCAAAATTGAAGGAGGGGGGGGGGGGGGGGGGGGGGGGGAGACAGGATGTTTATTTTAAGCCAAAATTTGAAAGTGTAGGCGCTAAATTTTGTTGTCAAAAATAACAGCGGTAATAAACGCGGAAATTGTCATGGCAATATTGTAAACACAAAAGAAACCCTCCCCCGCCCTCCTCTCTCTTCTTTCTCTACCTGAATTTGCACCTTCTCTCTACCAAACACGGTAAAACAACGCGGTAAACATATGGAGATTTTAGTAGTGCTGGTTTGCGTCATGAATTTCTTGAGGCTTTGTTATCTATTCGTAGGATGAATGGAGCCCCCAAGAGATAGTGCTTCCATGTGTTTAGGGTATATAGAATAGCTAAAAAATCTTTTTCATATATGCTCAAGACCTGTTCATCGGCATTGAGCCTTCAGCTCTCATATGCTATGGCATGCCCTTCTTGAAGCAAAACTGCTCCAAGGCAATCACTACAAGCATCACCTTGGACCTCGAATGGCTTTGAGAGGTTCAAAAGCATAAGGACTGTTTGAGAGGTAAGCTTCTCTTTGAGCTTGTCAAAAGCATTTTTCTCCTTAGCAGTCCATGAATACTTAACGTTCTTCTTTGTTAAGTCATGTAATTGTCCTGCTATTTGAGAAATTTTGCTATGAAGCATCTATAGTATGCACACATACCAATAAAGCTTCTTAGCTCATATAGATTCCTTGGGTTAGGCCATGCTTTTATTACCTCCAACTTTGATGGATTCATACATATACCATCTTGAGAGGAGCTTCTATTTTATAGGTCATCTATATCCCACCAATCCACCAACCAAAACTTTGGTTCGTAATTCCCGTAACACCTTGGGGTAGAACCATTTTTTCCACTAATGAAGTGGAGACCATCTTCGAGCCTCTTCCACCTCCGAGTTTGGATGAGGTGGAAACAGAGGAGAGGGAGGTCGATGAATCAAGTCCGGCGGTAGCAAATCTTAGCAAGGATAATTGTCATGATGATGAAGATGATGAGATGGAGGGTGACGAACTCGAAGATGATGAAGCCAATGCATCCACAAACCACAATTCCATTTCTCTCTTTATTGATTTAGGAGCCATGGGCTTAGAATTGGATGATGCTTCATGTAGAGATCTTTTGGAAGATGATTCATAAACATTTTGCAATTATGAAGTTTTTTGGTGATGTAATCCATTCATCTCTTTCTCCCCCCTCTTCCTCTCTCTAGATTTGGGAATATGCTCAATTATGTTAGTCAATTGACAGTGATTATTTTATTTGTATCAAAGTGTAATCTTATTGTCCCCCCCCCCCCCCCACACCCTCTCTCTCTCTCTCTCTCTCTCTCTCTCTCTCTCTCTCTCTTTGTCTTTCTTCCTCTTCTTTTTTAAATTTGAAAATTTTATACAATATTTTTTTTTGAGAGGAGGGAAGCACGAAAACTTGAGAGGGGGGGGGGGGATGTTTATTTTAAGCTAGAATTTGAAAGTTTATGTGCTAAATTTTGTTGTAAAAAATAATAGCGGTAATAAACGCGGAAACTCTCACGGCAATATTGTAAACACAAAAGAACCCCCCCCCCCCCCCCCCGCCCTCCTCTCTCTTCCTTCTCTACCTGAATTTGCACCTTCTCTCTACAAAACGTGGTAAAACAGTGCAGTAAACACATTGATATTTTTGTAGTGTTGGTTTGCGTCATGAATTTTTTGAGGCTTTGTGATCTATTTGTAGGATGAAAGGAGCCCCCAAGAGATAGTGCTTCCATGTGTTTAGGATATGTAGAATAGATAAAAACTCTTTTTCATATATGCCCAAGACCCGTTCGGCATTGAGCCTTCGGCTCTCATATACTATGGCATGCCCTTCTTGACGCAAAACTGCTCCAAGGCAATCACTACAAGCATCACATTGGACCTCAAATGGCTTTGAGAGATCCGGAAGCATAAGGACTGGTTGAGAGGTAAGCTTATCTTTGAGCTTGTCAAAAGCATTTTTCTCCTTAGCAGTCCATGAATACTTAGCATTCTTCTTTGTTAAGTCATGTAATGGTTCTGCTATTTGAGAAAATTTTTCTATGAAGCGTCTACAGTATGCACACATACCAATACAACTTCTTAGCTCATTTAGATTCCTTGGGTTAGGCCATGCTTTTATTACCTCCAACTTTGATGGATTCATATATATACCATCTTGAGAGGAGCTTCTATTTTATAGGTCATCTATATCCCACCAATCCACCAACCAAAACTTTGGTTCGTAATTCCCGTAACACCTCGGGGTAGAACCAGTTTTTCCACTTATGAAGTGGAGACCATCTTTGACCTTCTTCCACCTCCGACTTTGGATGAGGTCGAAACAGAGGAGAGAAAGGTTGATGAATCAAGTCCGGCGGCATCAAGTCTTAGGGAGGATGATTGTCATGATGATGAAGATGATGAGATGGAGGATGATGAACATAAAGATGATGAAGCCAAGCATCCACAAATGACAGTTCCGTTTCTCTCTTTATTGATTTAGGAGCCATGGGCTTAGAATTGGATGATGCCTCATGTAGAGATCTTTTGGAAGATGATTCATAAACATTTTGCAGTTATGAAGCTTTTTGTCGTGTAATCCATTCATCTCTCTCTCCCCCCTCTCCCTCTTTCTAGATTTGGGAATATGCTCAATTATATTAATCAATTGATAGTGATTATTTTAGTTGTAACCAAGTATAATCTTATTATCCCCCCCCCCCCCCTTCTGTGTGTGTGTGTGTGTGTCTTTTTTTCTGTTCTTTTTAGATTTGAAAATTTTATACAATATTCTTTAATTTTTATTGAGAGGAGGGAAACACCAAAATTTAAAGAGGGGGGGGGGGGGGGGGGGGGGGGGGGGGGGATGTTTATTTTAAGCCAAAATTTGAAAGTTTAGGCGCTAAATTTTGTTGTAAAAAATAAAAGCGGTAATAAACACAGTAATAACATCGGTAATAAACACGAAAACTGTCGCGGCGATATTTTAAAAGACAAAAGAAAGCCCCCCGCCCTCCTCTCTCTCTTTTTATCTACCTGAATTTGCACCTTCTCTTTACAAAACGCGGTAAAACAGTGCGGTAAACATTTGGAGGTTTTCATAGTGTTGATTTGCATCATGAATTTCTTAAGGCTCTGTGATCCATTCGTAGGATGAATGGAGCCCCCAAGAGATAGTGCTTCCATGTGTCTAGGGCATGTAGAATAGCTAAAAGCTCTTTTTCATATATGCCTAAGACCCGTTCATCGGCATTGAGCCTTCGGCTCTCATATGCTATGGCATGCCCTTCTTGAAGCAAAACTGCTCTAAGGCAATCACTACAAGCATCACATTGGACCTCAAATGGCTTTGAAAGATCCGGAAGCATAAGGACTGGTTGAGAGGTAAGCTTCTCTTTGATCTTGTCAAAATCGTTTTTCTTCTTAGCAGTCCATGAATACTTAACGTTCTTCTTTGTAAAGTCATGTACTGGTCTTGCTATTTGAGAAACTTTTTCTATGAAGCGTCTATAGTATGCACACATACCAATAAATCTTCTTAGCTCATGTAGATTCCTTGGATTAGGCCATGCTTTTATTACCTCCAACTTTGATGGATTCATACATATACCATCTTGAGAGATAATGTGACCTAAATATTGAATCTCTTGCAGAAAAAAAAAGTCACTTTTGTTTCGATTAATGAAAAGCTTATTGTCTCTCACAACTTGAAAGATTACCTGGAGGTGTCACTTGTACTCCTCAAGAGAATTTGAGTGGCCTGAAGAGTTTTCTCCATCGTGAGTTTGAATGCGGCTAAAGCATTTGCCAGACGAGAGCTTGTAACTTATCAAATAGATCTTCTATTTGCGGCACGGGAAATCTTTTTTTTTTGTAGTGATCCTATTTAGTGCTCTATAGTCGACACACATGTGATATGTGCCATCTTTCTTTTGCATACTGGTGAACAGAATAGAGAGGAGCTAAGACTCACCATCCCCTTTTCCCCCAATTCATGCAATTGCCTTATGATCTCCTTTTGGTGAGCTTGTGAAACTCAATAAGGAGGTTTATCAGGCGCTGAACATCCTAGTAGAAGCTCTATTGTATGGTCATCATCCCTCGTTTTGGAGGTAGCTCACTAGGGATGTCATCAATGAAAACATCTTGGAATCCATTTAAGAAATAAGGAAATTAGACAACTCTAATTCCTCTTGATTCCCTTTATTGCTACTTGTGAAAACATTAGAATCATTTACAGATTCTCTAACAAAAAATCATATACGCAAAAATAGAGATTTTCATTGACTTATAAAAAGCAAGCGTATTTACCAGGGATATGGTGTTACTCGACAACATCTATGTATATGATCTTTTCCCTGTAGGTGAAATAGATTCTCCTTTCAAGGAACTTCATGTTGGCAGCCATACGGTTGAACCATGGTGCCCCTAGGATAACATCCTCATGTTGGAGAGGAGATAGAAAAAAAAGTCTTCTTTGTAGACGTAGCTTTGGACATGAAGCCTCAACTTCCCAATCAAGGGAGTAATGGAGGCTTGCTATCCCTTGAAAGATCCATCGGCAGTTACAATATCTCCCATCTGGAAAGATTGAATGCCCAACTTGGTGGCCAACTCCGTTGATATGAAGTTGTGAGTAGAGTCAGGGTCAAACAAGATGAAGGCATCATGCTCCCTTACTTTTCCCCAAGCATAGGAGAGAGATGATCCTTTGCAATGAGCATCCTCTTTTGGAGCTTCGATGATGGAAGACCTAGGAGTGTCATTGAGTACATTTATATTGGGACAAGAACGATAACCATGTCCTTGCTCCCCACACTTAAAGCATTTATGGTCTGTATGAAAGGCCTCTAATTCGTGAGAGAGATTTTATTTTTACCTTTGTAAGCTCCTTTCTCCTTGGCCTTGTTGTTGTTGGTGTGGGCTTGGCAAGAGTTTTGAGTATTGCTCTTCCCTTTAGCTTCATTTTAATCCTTGTTTTCCAAGGGCTTGAAATTTCTTCTCGCCCCTTGTTGGAAATTGATCCTTGAAGCAATCATAGTGTGGTGGATCACTTCGGTGATAGTGCTAGGCCATTGTGAGTATGACATACTCGGTCATTTCATCAGGTAACCCGCACAAAATTGTTGCTTTTATTCTGTGAATTCTATCCTTTGAAAGACTGTAGTTTTGAGATGTAAATCCCAAAACTTGTCTACATATTTGTGGATAGACTCGTTGAAGAGTAGATTCAAACTTTTCCATTTGGTGAGCACTTTGTCCTTGGCATTGCTTGCAAGGAATTTCTTCATTATGGAAACTTGTAGAGTTGTCCATGTATTTGGGGCCTTGCCATTGCCACAAAGGCTAGGGACCACCATTGACAAGTAGATTTATGGAAGTGCATAGCTACATGGTGTAGCTTGGAGGACTCCGCTAAGACCTCGTCTCCAAAGGTCGCGTCAAATTGTTGGATAAAGGCCATTACTTTGTCTGTGGCACAAAAGGTGCCATCATAGGTGAGAAAACAGATACTCTTTCCTCCCTCTTTGAATTTCTTGAGCTTTTGGGACCTTTGCCATGTAGGGTAAGTTTTGTGATGTCCTCCCCTCTTGTATTCTTTAGGAGAATAGCCATAGCTTTTGTCAAGAGAGGAGGAAGGTGAAGAAGAGGGTGACCTCTTTCTTGACTTTTCTTCCTTTGTTTCCTCTCTTCCCTTTTGGAGTGACGAGGAGAAGGACTATGGTTTGACCATTTCCTCTTGGGAGGAGTTGGGGATAGTCTAGACTCTTCATGGAGCCACATCTTTAGAGGAATTTGTAGCTTATCAAATAGATCTTCTACCTAAGGCACAAGAAATTTGTTTTTGATAGTGATATGGTTTAGTGCTTGATAGTCCACACACATACGGTATGTACCATCTTTGTTTTGCACTAAAAGGAATGGAGAACAAAAGAGAGAGGAACCAGGCCTCACCATCCCTTTGTCTACCAATTCCTGTACTTCTCCTCTTGTTGAGCTTGAGAGACTCGATAAGGAGGCTTGTTAGGTGGTGAGCTTCCTGGAAGGAGCTCAATACTATGGTCATCATCCCCTTGTTTTGGAGGTAGACCATAGGGATATCACCAATGAACACATCTTGGAATTGTTTTAGAAAATTAGACAAGTCTAACTCTTCTTGATTCCTATTTGATGAAACGTTAGGATCTTTTAGAGACTCTTTGACAAAAATCATGTACGCAAAAACTGAGATCTTCATTGACTTATCAAAAGTAGGAGGATTTACAAGTGGAATAGTGCAACCACACTCACTAGCATCTATATACATGTTCTTTCCCCTGTAGGTGAAATAGATTCTCCTTTCAAGGAACTTCATATTGGCAGCCATGCTATCAAACCATGGCTCCCCTAGGATAGCATCCTCATGTTGGAGAAGAGAGATGAAAAAGTCTTCTTTGTCGACATAGCTTTGTACATGAAGCCTCAACTTCCCAATCAAGGGAGTAACGGAGGCTTGTTGTCCCTTGAAAGTTGTGTCAACCATTGCCATATCTCCCATCTCAAAAGCTTGAATGCCCAACTTGGTGGCCAACTCCATTGATATGAATTTGTGAGTAGAGCCAGGGTCAAACAAGATGAAGGCATCATGATCTCTTAATTTTCCCCATGCATAGGAAAGTGATGATCCTTTGCAATGAACGTCCTCTTTTGGCGCTTTGATGATGGAAGCCCTAGGAGTCTCATTGCGAGCATTCTTTTTGGGGCAAGAACGATAGCCATGTCCTTGCTCCCCACACTTGAAACACTTATGGTCCTTGCAAAAAGCTTCAAGCTCTTCAATAGAGAGTTTGTTTTTGCCTTTGTAAACTCCCCTCTCCTTGGACTGATTGTTGTTTTTGTTATTGGAAGTTCCTTGAGAATCATTTTGAGCATTGGTTTTTCCCTTTGCATCATTTTTATCTCTGTTTTCCATGGGCTTGACATTCCGTCTAGCCCCTTGATGGAAATTGATGCGTAGCAACCATGGTGTGATGGATTACTTCGCTAATAGAACCAGGCCGTTGAGAGTTGACATACTCGGCCATCTCTTCAGGTAATCTCGTACAAAATAGTTGCTTGGCAAAGTCTATCTTTTGGAAGATAGTAGCCTTGAGATGTAAATCCCAAAACTTGTCTACATACTTGTGGATAGACTCATGAGAGAGAAGCTTCAAGTTTCACCATTTGGTAAGCACTTTTTCTTTTGCATTGCTTGCAAGGAATTGCTTCATGATGGGAAACCCGTAGAGTTTTCCATGTCTTTGCAGCTTCGTTGTTCCCACGGAGGCTAGCCCACCATTGACGAGCTGATTTTTGAAAGTGCATAGCTACATGGTGTAAGTAGCTTGGAGGACTCTGTGAAGCCCTCGTCTCCAAAGGCCTCATCAATTGTTGGATGAAGGCCAACACTTTGTTGGTAGCACCAAAGGCGCCATCATAGGTGAGAAGAGAGATACTCTTTCCTTTGTCCTTGAACTTCTTTAGCTTTTGGGACCTTTGCCATGTAGGGTATGATTTGCAATGTCCTCCCCTCATGTATTCTCTAGGAGAATAGCCATAACTCTCATCATAAGAGGAGGAAGGTGAAGCAAAAGGAGAAGAGGGTGACCTCTTCCTAGCCCTTTTCTTCTTTTGTTTCCTCTCTTCCTTTTCGGAATGACGAGGAGAAGGATTGTGTGTTGATCTTTTCCTCTTGGGAGGAGTGGGCGATCGTCTAGACCGCCGTCTTTGTGGAGCCACATCTTCAGAGGAACTTAAAGTTTCATTGCTTTCTTGCTCTTTGGATTCCTCCTCTTATATGGGAGAGAGTCTTCTTTTGGGGGTCTCTTCAAGAGGCCTCCTAAGCTTTCTCTCCTCTTGGAGAGGAAGGAAAATTCCATAAGCACAAAGATGTTGAGTAGCTTCGGCTTGCAAAGCAGGGTTGCTCATAGCTTGCTGCAACCTAGTAATGAGATAATTCACAAACATGGGAGCATCATCATTAGCACCTTCATGTGCAAAATCAAAGCTATCAATGTTCATTCTACTCTCTTGATTATTGTCACCCATGTTAACAAGATTTGTGTACGTACTTAGTATATGCTTTGGAAATTCAAAACCTTAGTTGCCACTCCTCCTAGCCTTTGAAAATTGGTTGTTAAGTATCGACACCCACGGATCAAAGTGGTTAATTATAGAGAGTAGTGGAGTAGGTCTAACATAGCAGAGTTGCCGAGGGCTAGCTCCTTTCGGACTTCTTATGGCTCAATAATGGTAAAGCCGTAGGAAAGTCTAAAAAGACTCCATTATTAAGTCCAAAGCTCCCAAGGTGTGCACCATATCCCACGTAGTGGGCTCAACAAAACCGATAATAGATCCCGGTTCTAATATAATTAACAAAATCAACCATTTATAGGTGACTTAAGGACCTCTCTTCTTAAGCAAGAAAAGAGGAACCAAATGCTCTGATACCAATGTAATGTAATTGGCCTATTAGCTTGAGAGTAGCGGAAATTAATGAGAATACTTTTAAGAAATTACTTTGTGAGCATAGCGGGTGAACATAACTAAAGATAACAACATAAACATAGCAATTAGTTAACTTGGCATGAACAATACTTTTGCAAGAGAGAGAATTTAGAGAACATGACAACAATTGAGGACTGGATTTATGTGGAGCCCGTCCCCCCTCCAATAGGCATTTGTTTTATGATTTCTCCCATTAAGAGAGACTTGTTACAATACAATCTTTGTGCTCCTTGTGACCTAGGTGCTGCAATGAAGATGGAAAGCTTCATGCATCATAAGCATAACATAAACTTTGAAGAAAGATTAAACTATTCCAAGCCTCAGTCCCAAGACCTCAAACACCTTCAAAGGTGGAGAGAGCTAGCAGGGAATGATGGTAGGGAAGAGGAAGAAGAAACATTTCATAGGAGAAAGAATAGTTCCTCACTTATCATAACTCTTCTTGCTAGCATACATAATAGCATAGTAATGAAGATCGAGAAGATGGAAAGCTTAAACATTGAAGCATGGCTCTTGGTTGGATTTGCACTCCATAGACAAGAGCGTTGGTGTAGGCTCTCAAACTCTCAAGGAGCTTGGGGAAGGAGATGGAGATCTTGCATTTTGCATAGCACACAATGAGAGAGTGTGTGAGTTTGTGTGGGTGAGTATACCCTGCAAGCAAGGCCTCTTCTTGCTTTGGTCGACCCCCTCTTCTAGCTCATGCTTGAAGCTCATTGGCTCATGTCAAGCCTAGCCAATAACAAGCTTGGGTCATTTCTAGCAATAGGGGTAGTCATGGTGATGGGGAGAGGAGCTATGGAGGCTACCAGCGTGGAATCACCATGGCTATGGTATGGGAGCGTGAAGAGATGAGAAAGAGAGAGAGCAGAGATTCGACATAGCAAGAAGGAAAAATAATACGCTTTTTATTAATTATGAAGAAAGCCTTTACATATAGCTTTAGGCATGCAAACTACCCATGCAAACTAGGAATTGAACTGCAGGCTTTAAAGGGGTAATTCCCATGGGCTTGGAAACCCAACAATCCCCCCCTCAAGCCCGAACTAGACATACCCTCTCATGATATGTCGAGTTTTTGGTATACTCGGCAACCATTAGGTTTAGGTTCTCTCACAACCAAGGATTTCTGGTGTATCCATAACCTGGTGCTATGATAGTAGAACCCCCCTTGAACAGATAGGGTGTAGGTCAAAAAATTAGCTACCAAAAATGGAGTTTTTGGTTCACTGCCAAACCTTGGGTTTAAGGTATACCCAGTAACCTCATGAGAAGTGATAACAAAAAATGGGACTTGTGAACAAAAACTTTTGGGAGGTCTTACCACATGATTGTGTGGCAATGTCTATAGCTAATACAATGTTTTTTTAATCATGGCATGACTAATAACAGATAAAGTAAAAGAGGCTTTGGCTGAAAAAAGTAATTTTGTTGACAAAAAACAAACCATAAGTCTATTACACTTAACAAAAAACAAGTTTGGAATGTGTATATGTTGTTGTAGCTAGTGCTCTAAGAAAACCGTTGAATAAGCTTCACCTGCCATAGCTGCAACCTATCAATTGTTAGGTACCCATAAAGCTTAATTGCATCGAGCATGACCGCAAAATTTTTGCACTTAATGTCGGCATCACACCCCAAATTTTTCATCTCTGCGGTGGAGAATTTTGGAGAACAAGTATCTGGGTTGCCTGATTGATACGAAGCTGTAGAAAGAGAACCAAAGTTGTGTTCTATGATAGAAAATGCTCTAAAGCGCAAGGCGATTCCGTCAACTGCAAGATAACACAAGTTGATGTAGGTCTTAATCATGTAGAACCACCTTTGTAGCAATTTGATAGCTTGGCTAAACAAGGCTATGCCTGCCATGCCTACAGCCTGGGCTTGTTGCAACCTGGAGTTTTTGATGTGCTGTCTACCTTAGCTGGCTTTACTTTTATTGCAGCCTTTATAGGTGTGAAGGCCCTCTTGATTAGAGGCCTAATGAACAAATAAGGTAGCAAATTTTAAAAAATAAGCCAAGTTCTGTAGCAGTCGAAACGGGCAGTGGCATCAATGGCAAAGGGTGCTCGCAGCGAGCGTTTTGAAATCCTCTGTCTGTGCCTTGAAGCTTCTCCACTTGGGCTTGCACCAACAACTGCAACGTTTCAAAAGGTAGCACTGTTGGGAACACTTTCACAAGCCCGCATACCATTAGGGCCAATTTGGATGAAAAAAGGGCTGTTTAGGGTTTCCCTATTCTTGATCTAAGGGTCAAGGAGGAGCCACATTTCCAAAAGTATGGCACTTTTGTACACGTGTCAATATCTCCTTCACTTGCTTTTTGAATATTTTGCACTATTTTAACCATAACTTTTGCATATGAACTCCAAATTTAGTGCTCAAATGGTCCATGGGTGGCGCTTGATGAGCTCTATCCAATGAGTACCCATGTTGATTAGTTTTGGTAAGATCTTCATGGTCTTTTTTAGGTTGCCCCTTTTTAGATCCTCACACAGCCCTTTTTTCATCCAAATTGGCCCTAATGCGGGCAGCATCTCAAGATGCAGCTGCCGCACACTTGAGTAACTGGAGCGTATGGAGAAGCACCGCCTGTGGCTCGCCTTGCCTTGCAGCACTTAACAAAACCTCTAAGTTCCACCTGTAGCCGGTTTTCTTTAGCGGCTTCTTCACCTGCCCAGCGCCAAGCCCTCTTGTATGCCGCCCTGAGCATGAACCCAAGGAGCTCTGAGACCAAGTGATGGGGAGAGGAGCCATGGAGGCTGCCATCATGGAATCACCATGGCTATGGCAGAGGAGCGTGCAGAGATGAGAAAGAGAGAGAGCAGAGATTCGACACAGCAAGAAGGAAAAATAATACGCTTTTTATTAATTATGAAGAAAGCCTTTACATATAGCTTTAGGCATGCAAACTACCCATGCAAACTAGGAATTGAACTGCATGCTTTAAAGGGGTAATTCCCATGGGCTTGGAAACCCAACACTTGGGACAAGTGTCCCCCATTCCCCTTTGAGAGAGAGGACTTAATAAATGCAATTACAACTAGTTAAATCAAGTGATTTATCATTGGACCCCTTTTAAGCCTCGCCAATAGGATTCAAGCACCTCATGAAGGTAACATGGGTAGGAGCTTGACATGTGTCCTTGCTGCCTCTTAAGGCTTGGGGTTACCTTGAGTGATTGTGTGTGTGTTCTCTCACTAGCCCCTACAATATGGGCTCACCCCCTCTTATGTAGGGATCTCTTTGACTTTTGGTGCTCAAGCACCTTACTCATCAAGCATGACAAAGCACTTCTAGCTTGGGGGTGTTCCCACAAGCATCTCAAGAAAGCATAACAAAGCACCTCAAGCACCTTAGTCATCTAGCAGGACAAGCACCTCAAGCACCTTAATCATCCAGCAAGACAAGCACCTCAAGCACCTTAATCAAGCATGACAAGTACTTCAAGCATGACAAGCACCTCAATTAGGACAAGCACCTCGAGCTTGGGTTGGCTTTCCACCTCAAGATCAGCCCTAGATTACCTAAGGTCAAAGGAATTTTACACTCATTATTAAATTTCTTCAATGAAGCTAACCCTAAGGTCTTATGCTCCATTGGTTAGCCTTGCTCTTTGATAGAACATCTCTCATTTGGGTCCCTTTACCATTGGCCCCATATTGAGATAGATCTATAAGCACATGTCTATATCTTAACGCTTATTCCCGTTTAATCTCACACATTAAGTGATCAGTTTAATATGAGAAAATCATTTGGGTTGGTTAGATATTAGATTTTATGACAAAGATTGCAAACCTATTGCCACTCCCATGGAAACAGGTTTGATGTTGAGTCTACATGATGCTGGTGATCCTGTTGATGTCACTCTTTACCAAACTGCTATTGGATGCCTCATTTATGTATGTAACACGAGGTCGGATATTCAGTTTGCAGTCTCACAAGTCAACATATTTATGCATAGACCAAGGTCTAAGAATTGGCAGGCTATCAAGACAATTTTTCCGCTACTTGAGTAGCACTTTACTTCTTGGCTTGTTTTATCCCAAGGGGGATCATTGCCACCAGACTTCCATGATTTTTTGGACTCGGATTGGGCTGGTTTTTTTGACATGCGAGTGTCCACAAGTGGTTTTTGTTGCATGCTTGGTAGTTCATGTATATCATGGTTGAGAAAGAAGCAACCTACTGAGGCCACTTCTAGTTGTGAGGCTGAGTATAGGGCAGCAGTCTTCACAACTACAACTGAGTGTGTATGGCTCAGACACCTTATGGTTGATTTGGGTGTTGGATAGGACACTGCCAACACTATCTACAGTGACATGCATAGCGCATTGGCAGTTGCGAGGAACCTAGTTTTTCATGCTCGCACAAAGCACATTGAGGTGCATTACCACTATTTCAGGGAGAGGCTCTCAACAGGAGAGATCAGCTTGGCTTATGTGCCAACATAGGAGAACCTTGTAGATCTTTTCACAAAGACATTGTCTCGTGAGAAGTTTGAAGCTTTCCACAAAGCTTTGGGCCTACTCCCCTTTGTGGATTGATCATGTCCTCAGGACATGGCACTTCCCTTTACTCATGTGCCAGCTCATTCACCGCACTACTCTAGGGGGGATTTGTTACCATATACATGTGGTAGTGATGTGTGCAAACACACTTAGGACCATCGGGGTATTTTTTCCCTCTTTAGGATGTTCTTTTTCCCATGCATTGTATATACGCCCATTCATTCTAGGGCTATCTATCTTTTCATCGCACATTAAGTAATAGACTCTCTGTTGTGTGCCTTGAGCTTCCTTCATCTTCTCCAAGCTGTGCGTGTTTTCCTGCAACCCTAATTCCAACAAGAATTACTCAAGAAACACTGGAAAAACAAAAACCCAAGCTTGAGAGTATAGCAAAACCCGAGGAGCTTGTGGTAGAAACCAATAAAGAGAAATCCAAAGTGGTGGTAGAACCCCACCTTGAAAGTAAAGAGCCAAAACTCATAGTGCCTAACAGTGAAGACGCTTTAGATGGAATTCCGTTTGTAGAGGAAGACTGGCCAGGACATGTATGGGAAAAAGTGAGAGAGGTTAATGATGGGAGCATAACTTTGAAATCAGTTCCTATAGAGGAAGTCTGGTTATACAATGTACCTCTTGATATGGACATTGATATACAATCCTTGTATGGGGATTGTTGTTCTGAAGCATCAGGAATGTCTAAACCATTGACTCTAAAAACACTACCCTCTTACTTAGGAGACAAGGAAGATGGGTTCATAGTGTGGAGGTAGAGAACATCCATTCAGTCATGTCAAGACCCATTCAATGTACTCTTACCTTGGGAGAAATGTTAAAAATTAGACCATATTTATGGAATGATCTACAAAACACTCTAAAGAAGGTGGGGATAATAGGACTAATCACAAAAACTTTGGGTAAATTTAAACATAAATTGGAGAACAAGGACATTAGATCCGTCCCTATGAACAAATTCAAAGAATACTACGAAGGGGAAGAAGGAAATAGAACCCTTTCGATGAGATATAATGATGTAGAAACCATGGCAATACTGGACAGTGGGACTAGAATAGCCATAGCCACAAAAGCATTATAGGAATCATGGGGAAAACCAACCATTAGACAAACTCGAATGAGATTACAATTGGCAGATGGACACATAGAGAGACCCCTAGGACTGCTTAAAAAAGTGATAGTTAGTTCTCGTGGAGTTGATTATCAATATACTTTTGCGATAGTGGACTTTGGAAAAAAAATAATAATTATGAAATCATCTTGGGAAGGCCATTCATGAATAAAGTACAGCTAATTTAAAATTGGGAAAAAAATTACATGTACTTGAAGTAAGTGGGATCAATCACATGGGTTAATTTGAAAGATCACACATATAGAGATATAATGAAAACACCCATTCAAGAATTTGACTTAGTCTCTTCAGCTGAATCAAAGCTTCCATCTTGGTTAAACAAAGACACACCTATTTGGATGCGTGGAGCCTCAGAAAATGGAAGTTTAAAATGAGAAGAATGTATTTTAGAAAGGGATTGCACAGATGAAGCATATATACTTGAATCCTTTTCGGAGCATTTGTTTGAGCCATTTGAATGGAGTCAAATTTTGGCAACATTGGATGTGTGTGTGAATAAATCTATGCATACTCAATTTTGCAATGAGGATGGTTATGACATAATTCCCATACAAACCATCTCAACCCTTCAAATTGAAGATGAAGTTCAGGAACCCAAGGACTTACTGAAAGCTCAACAAGTCTTTTCAAACCTCTATTACGATGCTACTGATGAGTTTGAAGAACATTCAGCTACATCTGATGATTTTGGATTAAAAAAAGAATATGTGAGAGCCCAACTACTCTTAAAAGGAGGAGAGGAAAAGTTTTTTGACTTTCCAAACCAAAAACCAAGAAGACAAAAACAGTTTATAAGGAAGAGAGAGACAAAAAACTTGAAATATAGACCTATGTCATCAGTTTCTAGCAGACTACAATTTCTGATGCAGATAGATGCACATGATTGTGTGAAAGACAAAATCATGGATAGATATCCCTCAAACTTGAAGTAAGGAATATCAAAAACATCAAGGAAAATGATAAAGGAAACTCAATCAAAACCTAAGCACCAGGATGATGAATCATCCATTACACAGGTTGAATGAAAGAAAAAATATCACGAGTTGAAGAAAACTCTAAAGGAGGTGTATACCACTGAATGGAAAAAATCAAGGAAGAGATAAATATGTAATGAGTGTTCCATCTCATTACAAGAAATATACTCTCCAAGACCAAAAGATCATAGTGGAACAACCTGTAAGGGAACTAAGATAGCAGGGTGAGTTATATGAAGGACATGAAAATGCAAAGAAAATAGATTTAGCTAAACCAGGAGAAGAGCCCAGACCTGCCTAAATTGTGAACGACTTGATTGAAGAAGAAGAAGAGATTTTTCTAAGCTTATTGAAAGAATACCAAGATATCGTTGCTTGGTCTTATAAAGATCTCAAGGGTGTTGATCCAAAAATTTGTCAACATACCATACCTGTGAGAGATTATGCAAAACCAAGTAGACAACGGCCATATACTTGTAATGAAAAATTTGAAAAAGATCAAAGAAGAGATAGAGAAGCTCAAGGAAGCCGAATTCATTTATGAAATTGAACACACAGAATGGGTGTCCCCAATTGTGGTGGTACCCAAGAAAAATGGAAAATTAAGAGTATGTGTCAATCTAAAAAAAGTGAATGCAACCAACACTAGAGATAACTACCCTCTTCCAATCACCTAGCATGTTTTAGAACGAGTTGCAAGAAAAGAAGCTTACAACTTTTTAGATGACTTTTTGGGGTACAATCAACTTTTGCTTCATCCAAAAATCACCATAAAACTACCTTTGCAACTAAATGGAGTATTTTTTCCTATAGGGTTATGCCTTTTGGGCTAACTAATGCTCCTACCACCTTTCAAAGATTGATGAGCCATGCTTTCAAAGAATATTTTAGGAATTTCTTGGAAGTATAGATGGATGGTTTATGTGTACATTCATCGACCCGGGATGATCACTTTGAACATCTCAAAAAGGTCTTCCAAAAATGTAGACTTTATAGGATTTTCTTAAATCCTAAAAAGTGCACATTTATGGACAGACAAGGAAAAAATCTTGGACACATAGTGTCTAAAAACGACATAGCGGCCGATACGAATAAAATTCATGTTATTGTTGCTGAATTTCCTAGACTGACAACAATCAAAGTGGTTCAGGATTTCATGGAACAATGTGGATATTATAGAAGATTTATTTATATGTATGCTATAGTTGTAAAACCCATGTATGGCCTAATTACACTCTTGGTATGGGCTGATGAGTGTGAAGAATCCTTCATGAAGCTTAAAACAAGCTCTCAATACAACCTCAATAGTGAAAGCACCAGATTGGAATAAGATATTGCATGTACATGCTGATGCTTCCAATTTTTCCATTGGGTGTATATTAGCTCAACCAGGAGACGAAAAAATTGATTTTCCCATTTCATATGCTAGCAAACATCTGAATGTGACAGAGAAACACTATACAACCACCAAAAGAGAAGGATTAGGGATGATCTACGCTGTAAAACATTATTGACATTACCTATTAGCCAACAAATTTGTGTTCTTTGCGGACCGCCAAGCTTTATTGTATTTGGTCAACAAGCCATGCAAAATAGGGAGAATAGTGAAATGGTTCATCATTCTTTTAGAATTTGATTTCACTGTAGTTTTGAAAAAGGGGTACCACACACCAAAGAGAAGATCATTTATCAAGCATTATTTCAGGAGAACCACCAAAAGGGATAGACAATGATCTACCATATGCATATCTATTCTCACTGGAAATGATACCCCCCTTGTTGGTAAAAAAAATATAGTTTCATTGATGACTATAGCTCAAGTGGATTCTCAAGTATCACCTCCTATTACACCAGGATTAATTGGGCAATCGGCTATTTATCAATTACTAGCTGGAAGGCTATACAAAAGAAATCAAGATGGAATATTGCTTTTGTGTATTAATCCTGAGGAGAAAACCCAATACCTAAATCAAGCACACATTACCATAGTAGGACTTCACTTTGTGGAAGACCAAACTATGCAACAAATCCTGAGACTTGGAGTATTTTGGCCAACCATGAGGAGTGATGTTCACTCATTTGTGAAAGATTTTCTTCAATTCAAAAAAAAAAAACCCATACCTCATGTGACATTATTTCAAATCTCACTTGTTCCTACGTGGAGTAACTATATAGATATTTACGTATCAAGCATAACATTTTTGGAGGATATGAGTAAACACCGCCAAAGAGCTATTGAAACTGAAGCAAGAGACTATGATCTTATTGGAAACCAATTGTATGGGAGAGGAAAAGATCAACATTTGCGTCTCTGTGCAAATGAAGATGAATATATACCCACTCTAGAACAACCACATGCTAGATTAGCTGGAGGTCACTTTTTTAGTGAAACCACCGCTAGAGCAATTTTAATGGTAGGCATATGGTGGCCAACACTTTTTGCAGATGCCAAAGAATATGTTCAAAGATGTGATGCATGCCAACCAGAAAAAATGCCAACAAGGGTAGATAGCATACCTTTAAGACCAATGATGGGAGATACAGATTTTGCAAAATGGGACATAGATTTTGTCGGATCAATACAACCACCTGCTTATAGAACTCAAGCTCAATATATCATCGTAGCTATAGACTATTTGACCAAGTGGGCAGATTCTAAGGCAACCAGGAAGAATGATGCTAGAACCACAGCCGCATTCTTGTATGATAATGTATTCACAAGATATGAACTTCCAATAGAAATTGTCATTTGATAGCGAAACTCATTTCCTCAATGAGGTAGTTGAGTATCTTCTATAAAAAATATTCTCTATATCATCCACAAGCGAATGGACAAGCTGAGCACACGAATAAAATTCTTGGCCCGGTATTGACAAAAGTGGTTAGTTCAGAACGAGCTGATTGGGAATTGAATCTACATGTTGCTCTATGGGCTTATAGAGTTTCATTCAAGACAACTTTAAATACTACACCCTTTAATATTGTTTATGGTCTTGATGCCATACTACCGATGGAATTTCTATTGCCAACACTAAGGGTAGCTAAAGATCTCGAGTGGACTGGACGTGAATTGTCAGAGAGGCTTGAAGATTTAGAATGAACAAAGGCTAACATCTATGGCTCACATCTATGCACAAAACCGGAAACAAAAACAGTTTTTTGATTCACATCTAGTCACCAAAATCTTCAAAAAGGGGACCTAGTTTTAGTTTATTCCCTTAAGCAACACATTTTCAAATTCAAAGAAAAAAGGAAATGGACCATTTTTCATTGAAGATGTATCTCCAAGTGGACCAGCTAAATTGTCCAATATAGATGGTGAACCAATGGCTAACTGAATTAGTGGATGCCACTTAAAGAGGTACCACTTGCCACTAACCAAAGATTTGCTAGAAGAAATGCATGCAGCAAAGCAGAGAAAAATTAAATGGCAACAGGTTGTGGAAAAAGCTCAAGAGGAAGCTCAACTTCAAGTAGTCAATAGGAAAGCTGCTTTCAAAAATTAACAACCACCTATTCCCATGGGCCATTAGCACATTGGAACCATATAAGAGACTATGGGAATCACAAAACGATGCAGTATCAACGGATGATGAATGGTTGGATGGAATTGACCTCCGCATCACAGTACAATTGAACAATCATAGCACAAATGCATTAGTAGATATCGGAGCTTGAATGAATGCAGTTTGTTATTCCACTTACAAGAAAACTACGAATCAGTATTTAGCATCGGGAATATCTGCTATCAAAAGATGCAACAAAATTCCAACACCGGCATTGGGAGTGGTTAACTTGAATGTGATAGTAAATGGATTTTCATTAATTCATCAATTTATATGCATACCAAATGAATATATGAATGAAACGATGATTGTTGGAATCTCATGGATGCGGACATACAAGGAAGTACTAGATTGGGACACCATTCAACTCAGGCTATCACTTAAAGAAAGAAAACTCTTAATTCCAATTGCACCGAGCAAAGAGGAATGGAAAAGAGGTTTCCCACAAAAGAAACGAGGGAATAATAAATCTATGTCGGCCTCTAGACAAGCAAATGCTACAAGCAACATGCAAGGAGTCATGCAGATTTGGGTACCAAAAGCACAACTCAAGAACACTCCGTCTCAAATTTGGGCTCCCAAAAACTCATCTACCATACTAAAGGAAGTTTCACATCTAACAACTCATAGAAAAAAAACTTTCAAAAGAGAATCTAGCACTAGATGGGTTTGGAAACCAAAGGAGCCTTTATCTTCTCCACAAGCTGTAAAGCCGATGAATCAGTGGAAAGTTAAATCTCAAAAAACTCCACCACAATAGTTCATCCAAAAACCAAAATGCCAATGGAGAGTTAAATCTCAGCAACCGTCATCATTGTTACCAATAGCTCAGGAAATCAGTGTGCCAAAGCATCCAGAAGGTACAATCAGAGAAAGAGCATATAAGTTACAAAATTTTCTATTTAGAAAACATCAACAAGATACCTCGACCACGAAAACCCTTGAGTTATAACTCTTGGACCGCATACTGATTTGAACTGCATTGACCTTCAAAGCATGGTAGAGCCAACCACGGCTATGCATAGACACGGTTCTTCAACCCATGCACACAGTCGTCTCGGACTAATCCATCTAGGAGGGGTGGAAGGAAAACTTCATTAGTTACCCTTTCACACGAGACATGAGGGGTAATTTCTAAACTCATGAAAGAACATTTCTATGCAGTTGGGTAACAGGTATAGGTCCTTGGAAAAACCCTAGAATCCCAGCTGTGTACAGACTCCTAGAACACAAAAACGACCATAGCGGCCTGTCAACTCAGCCAAATTGGACAAGACTTGATCTGTAGCATGCCCCTAGATAGTAGAGCACTTCCATATCATTAGATGACCATTTGACAGGGGTCGAGGGGGTCCCCAAGTAAATAATCTAGGTTTTTGCCACATGCCAAAATTGAACTCTGACTCCATCGGCAACATATAGACAAGGTCTATAAACAATGTACCTAGATGTTTTCAAGAAAACAGTCAAGGAAAGCCCTCTAATAGCAGGAACAGCTCGCAGACTACAAAGTGTTAATTTTGATATATGGAGTCAAATTTATTCCAAATGAGCCCAAATTGGATGAGCAGCATCAAGACTATGTAGTGCACAAGTCCATGGCTTCAACAGTGACCAAACATCTCTACACACCAAGTGGTAACAAAAACCGGTGATTTCAAAGTCGACAAGAGCACAAAGTGATGCAGACATGATCAAATCTTACCAAACTCATTTTAGGACTTGTTTTAGATGTAATAAAGATGTGTAGGTCATGAAATTGTCATTTCAAGCCTAAAATTCATCTGTTATAAATAATCGTTATTATTGGCTTTTTTTGCAAAATTGGCTTGAAAATTATCATCATGCTTCACCTATCACTAGTACACATCTATCTCATGTCGCATTTCAAACATGAGCCCAAAATGTCTAGTAATTCTTAGATCTTGTCAAAAAACGCAGTAAAAGCTCTTCAGTCAAAATTTTGAGTTACTTGTCACATTTTTTGATCCAAAACCTCCCATATCTCACACAAAGGGTCTATAGCATGTCTACAATCCATTTGAAAGAAAAAAATGCTCAAATTGATGAAAATATAAATAATCACGATTATTTACACTTTTACCCAATGAGCCCAAATCTCATCTTTGACCTCATGGGACCAAAGTAGATGATGTGACAAGCCCACCAATCAAGTTTGATCACATTTGGATGTCAAAAATCCAAAATCTCTTCATATCTAATGTTTCACAGTCTCAAGACTAAATCTGGCACCATTTCCACCCTGTACACTCAAATGAGCTCACACTTCACTCAGAGTATCTAAATCATATGTTCTTCAAGCCTATGAAGTCAAAAGCGCAAAAATATGGAAAAAATTCCCATGTTGTAAATAACGACGATTATTTACTTTTCTTGCAATTTTTGCCTAAAATGAATGGTTTTGATCTATACATGTTTTTATGCATCTATGCATGCTCCAAAATCGATTTGAAGCAAAACGGAACATCATTTTCTAGCAATTCAAACAAAGGGTACGTCAGAGTGGAATTTGTGGAATTTTCTAACTTTGAAACCGTATTTTACTAATAGGCACAATGCAAGCTGTTGAGAAAGCAAAGAAGAGAAATACCCAAAAGAAAAAGAAAGCAAAGAAGAGAAAGACCCAAAAAGAAAAGCTACAAGAGTTGCCACTATATGAGTTGGAGCCCAGTTCTGTGAAAACAGCCAAAGTAACCTACCTGTCAAAAGAACAGCTTGAGGACACAACACCACAATCTTCACCGACAAATTCAAAAGTAAAGATGGAAGTCAAGTAGAGTTACAGATGCTACCGAAGGAACTCTATGATGTAACAGCTAAGCCAGCTACCCCTATGAAAGAGCCAACAGGAGATTGGGACTTCCAGCATTTTATGATCAAGAACCATATGGAGTAGACTTCCAAAGGTCTCACAAAATACTATCGACGATTAAAGAGGATGGATCTACCCCGATAACATATCAACAAGGACAGAAAGTCAAGGTAGTCATCAGCAAAGACATAGTGGCTGAAGCACTAAAGTTGCCCACTGAAGGTATGACAATGAGAGCCAGAGATAGGAAAACAGCTGGAACATTCACAAAGAGTACAACTGCCACCACCTTCTCTGATCTTATGCTAAAGTAAGTAGAGGATCCCGCCCGGTATACCACCACCACTTCCAATTCCTCTCCAAGAAACCACCAAGGTACACTACCCCAAATCATGTCGTTGCAACCACCTTCACGCAGGTATTGAAGTCATCAAGTAGACAATCAATAGATCATGCTCAGTATGTGCCTACAACACTCAAGAGCACAAATAAGGAAGGAAAAATATTAGACTTAGGAGCTCTAGAAGTCTTGACCCAAAATGTATACCATGCCATTGGGATGGCCGATAACTTACCGCCAGCCTTAGATTAGAACACATGGATAATCACAAAGAAAGATCAACCCTCTCCACAAGCCACAAGGTCAAAGAAGAAAGGGATTTATAAGTCAGATGAAGTGTCAACAAAAAGCTCACCTGAAGTCCATAGCAGTGAAGAAAGTTTGGATAATGAAAAAAAAGGGCAAGAAAGGAAGAGATGAAAAGAAAGGTAGTGACCGCCCATCACCACAAAAGAAGGTGAGGCTCAAAATAGAAAAGGAAGCTTATGTACAAAGTCAACAAGCTACAGGACAGACTTTATATCTACAGAATCCAAGGGAAGTCAAGGGTCCTAGAACCAAAAACCATGAGAAGAAGATCCTAAGGAAATGCTAGAAAGGACGTTTATGGAAGCTGAAACCCTCAATATACAAGAGGCATTAGCTGAAGCTCAAAGAAAATCTAGAGAAGAGTCAACTGCTCAACAACCACAACAAGCAGAAGTTGGGAAACCAACTGAAACACATCAAGAATGGGAGGTGGTGTCTCCAAGACCATCCTCACCCAATACCAAACAAGGGGATCACTCTCTTCCTAGTCCAAGCTCTTCATCAACTAACCAATCAGATGAAGGCAGGGAAATAAAAGGAGATGGGTTAGAGAAATAGAAGGAAGCCAATCAAAAACAACTAAAAAAAAAAACCAAAGATGAGGTTGGACCTTCCAGAGAGCCTCAAGAAGAATCCAAAGAGTGTGAAACATTGGATGAATTTATCACCCAAGTCAATGAATATACAAAGAAAATGCAGTTGATGACTGAGAAAATGTGGACAACGGCTCTTAGCCGCAGTGCTAAAGCGCGAGAACGTGAACAAGTGGTTGATGATGTGCTCCAAGGCAAGCTTGAAGATAGAATGAGTATCATTGAAAATCTTCAAGGCCAAATCAAAGAGCTCAAGAATGAATAAGAACAACACCAAAACGTCAAGGAAAAGCAAGAAAAGGAGATGGAAGAGTTAAGGGAACTCCTCACAAAGTTATCGGATGCCTGTAAAATCAAGGAGCAGCAGCTAACTGAAGTGACAAATGAACTTATGAGCACTACTCAGCTAGTACAAAAGCTCCAAGTGCAGCCGAGTGTAGCAAATGCTTCTTTACAATACTCAGAGTAGAGAATCAATGACCAAGCCGCATTTCTAAAGCAAATAAGTCAAAACCCAACAATAGATTCACTTAAGGGGACTAATGAAGTTTACAAAACAAGGAATTGGCACTTGAGTTGAAGCTGGAATAAGAACAAAGAAGGGACCTCGCCCTAATGCACATGCAAAGGGAAGAGCAGTTGCTTAAAGAGATAGAAGAATTCAAAAAAGCCAATCAATTTCTGAGAGAAGGGAATGTGGAAACTCAGGAGGAGGCATTGTACATCTGAACAACCAAATCTAGAGATACCGTCAATCTCCTTTGCAAAAATAGAAATACAACTAACTGAAGGGCAGACATAAAGTTTTCAATTCCAAGTACCAATCACAGACGAGGAACAAGTGCCAATGGTCCAACTCTCTAAAGCTGAAGAAGATGCACTGAAAGAGCAGATTGTTCAAGAAGCGGATGCTAAATGGAAAGTGGCTATGGATTGGGAGTTGAGGGTCCTTCACTCTATCAATGTAACTCAACTCACTCCCAATCAAGTCAATACTCATTGGCATCAATAGTCACTGCCATATCCTTTGATAAAGGTGGAGCTGTTGCAAGTAAAAGAAAGACTCTACAAGGATATGAAAGAACATGGGTCAGATGCTCTCCACCCCAAATGGAGGAAATATTGGCTCAACAAAAACTGAAGGTATCTCATATTGTTTACAAGGGCACCGGTATCAATTCAAAAGGACCCAAGGGTAAGAACATGGCAAGCACATAAAGCACTAAAAAAGAAAAGGCTGACTTGGCTTAACTACCCAAAACTGCCAGCTCCAGAGCAAGGACTGACAACTGAAGAATACATGGTGAAAACCCTAATGGGTGCCATGAACTTCTTCAAGAGCCTCCCTGGCCTCTTGTGTGCAATGCTTCTTAAAATCTGCAAAATGCTGCTCACATGTCTCCAAGTTTTTCATGAGCCTAAACAAGCGGGAACCCCATGGATGTCCTTTTCTAGAAGGTAACCAGGTCTTATGTTATGATTTAAGTGGGCAACCTTCAAAAGAAGTTCTTTGGAGACTCTATGTCAGAAGCATGTTCTTGCCATCAAACAATATGTTGGCATTTGAAGAAGCTTTTTACATCGGGTTCTTCACATGGCGTACAAAGATTTTTGGACCAGTGAGTCAGCAATTTAACTGCAAGTTTCGTCGAATATTCAGCCATAGAACTGAAGAATAAAGCTACTATTCAATTTTTGCAAGTCCTTGAGAAAGAACAACATATTCAATATCAAAAATCTCTTCAAGCACTTAAAGATCGCCTCGCTAGCCGTCAACCTGAAGACTACTTCAGTCCATGAAAATTGTGTCAAGGGATGACAGAGTCGGGGATGGGGGGGCGGTTAGTAGCAAGCTAACCCATGTAACATTTTTCGGGAGCTTCATTGTAAAAACACTTGTTCTTTTGATAAATCGGGAATATTTTAACTCTTATTTGACAAGTGGATATTGTAAACTATTAGACAGAGCTATAAGCTTCAGTTAATATTTGGTTAGAGCTCCCAGATGATTAGTTTTTGAATTAAGAAACCTTGTCTAAGGTATAAAAGACAATTTTGTAAATTTATTACTAAGTTTTTGGATAAGAAATACACATTGTGATCTTACAACGCTCTCTTCTCTCCTTGTCCTGCTTCTATCTCCCTTGTCGATTGTCACATTGTAGTGCCATCTATTGCATTGCAACCAGAGGTAAGAGCTCTATGCATTGACATAAACATATCATGATAAATTGTAGCATTTGATGTCACCGACCCTAATTTCATCATAAGTAAGAATTTAAGCTAGAAAATCACAAAGTAAGTATAGGCAGGGTATTGGGGCATCATTGCTAAGCATTTAGATGCATTCGTGGTCAGAAACGACTAGGTCAAAATCTCACTACTATTAATAATCACATTTTTTTCCACTCATTGAAAGTGCGATTTGAGACCATAAGCACGTATGCTTAGGTCTTATATACTTTTCCTAGAAGTTTCATAGCATTCGGATGTCGTTTGTATGCTATAACGATCATGGTTTGCTTGCCGATTAGCAACTAGCTTTTGATGATTTAGGTCATTTGAGTGTAGCTTGTGTTAGATGCGATTTGTCTGTTGTTTTCCAAGAGATTGACACCCTCTTGTAGCCTCCATGTACTATTTGAGTCAGCGTCGTCCCATGGATTCACGATTATGTTCGTGGTTCTCGCTATATCTGCAATAAGATAAGAGTGAGGTTGGGAAACACATCCACAATTTCTCATATAGTGATGTCAGTAAATTTGACATTTATCAAGTACAAGAAGTACTTGTGTGTGGAGAAAGGTCATTCTCTAGTCTACAACTAATTATCAATTGGCTATGGTCAAACCATGAATGCCACAATTCGGTATCCACCATAGCCCAACAAAGTGGTATCAGAGCTTGGTGTGAGATTAGCACTTCCTCATCACCCTTATATAATCCTAGTAGGTTATAATTAGCATTAGAATGCATCTATAGAGCTTAATCAAGTTGAATGTCATTGGATATGTACAAAGGCTAAAGATCTTTGGGCCACTACCAAGACATTTGAGGAGATTGAGCATCTGGAGCATGAATTCCCCCGCTAGATCACTCGGTTTTCTCCTTGCATTGTGGTCATAATCAATTTCATAGCATTTTGCATTTAGTTGCTTGATTATGTGCACATTGTCGTCTTTCTCAAGCTGAAATTGAATGTTTGAATGCAACAATTGGAGTTTGACTTTCATGTGTGTGTATATATTTTCTCAAGAGATTTGTATTGCACCTATGCATACTCTAATCAAAGCTCATATGAATATTCTATTGGATAATTAAATTTGAAGCTTTTGAAAAGCTTTCTACTACTTCTAATCATTTGTTTATTTAGCCTTCCATTTAGTGTGTGTGTGGCCTAAAAGCCAAAGGAACTCTTCAATAGTGTTTTGAAAGGCTGTTGACATGTTGAGCGTGGTGGGAATATAATATACCTACTTTCACATTTGTGTTTGTTTTCTCTGGTTGATCTAGGGATTCGAGTCTCCATACCAAGTGGTTGTCCCTCTCTCACTCACCAATAGACAAAATCGTGCTACCCTACCAATGCAATGTCACCTTGCTTCACCCTTAGCCCCTTGCTTGCTCTACCCTCAACTACCTGCCGCTCGTGATTGAATGGGCTAATTGCTAACCTAGAGTGCCTTGAAGTCGCCAAGCCTTCCTCAATGCTGATTTCCCATCCAAAGTTAGTAGTAGCTCAAGGCCTTTTGTAGACCTTACAGACTGCTTATTAATTACCTACTGCCACCATACCTTGTCCTTGGACCCCTCTGCTCCCGATTTAACTGCGGCTGCAAGCAAGTGTCACCTCATCATCGACACCATCCCTCATGGAAGTATTTCCACACCCGAAACTTGTACTCATCACATGCTCATAAACACAATTTTTCTTTTTAATTTGGAATTTATCATTTAAGGGGACATTCACACTACACCCATTGCACCCAAGTTCTCACACCTTTGTCACACACTATTTGACTTGGTGGCCAAGCCCGACACAAACCCCCTTAGCTTAACACACGCAGGGCATTAAGGCATTTCCTGCACCGTAGTGTACATCCAAAGTATTTCAATTATTCAAGCTGTTCAAGATCCAAGCACTAAGCCGGTTTGACAAAGACATTCAAAACACATCAAGGCGTTCACACAGGAGCATCCACAACAAGGTGTCAAAGAGTTCAAGCTTTTGGTAATAATTGCAATGTATGCAACATTTGAGTCATCAATACTCCCACAAAAAATGCAATCAATTATGTTATGCATGCCACATTTAATCTTAAGATTGTAAGGGGCTATGGACACTACCAATATTCATCGGTAAGACCACCTCATAACCGAAACACTCACATTATCATGCATATATATAAAACGTGCTTCTATGATGAATATGCACTCAACATGAATCCCATGTGCACCATGATCAGAATTCTCCAAATTCCAAAGCAACGCAATTAAAGCATATAAGATGAGGCCCTAACAAAGTTCCCAAAAGAAAACGATGACTTGCAATTGTAAGTGTTTAGACACTTCCCCAAACCATAAAGTTTAGAGGTAAGACCTACACTACTTCTTACATCAGATTTCATAATTATGAGCCCCATACAGTTAGCCAATGTAACTTGTGCTAGACTCCCTTATCAGAATCCATGCTATTTTGTGTAAGCTTCAACTTATGGGGGTGTTTGTTGTGGTAAGACTTAGCTTACACTCACAGTGAGAACACTCCCTAAAATCCAAGCATGCACCATAAAAGTGTCGGGGGGGGGGGGGGGGGTCACTACATTAAAAGAATGCCTATCATGTGTATTCAACATTAGGGATTATTTTTTATTTATTTTCTCACATTTTCACATACAAAAGGGTGTTGAAAAAATTATATTACATTAGGACTACCTTGTGAGCTTCAATGAGTACTACTAAGCCATGAATGATGAATCCATTATAAGAGCCAACATGATGAGTCATGTACTACACCAAGATATATTAGTAGAGCATAGGAATACACTATGACATGAAAATCACAAGACATGAAATTTTTGTACAACGCTGCTCAAAGTTTTTCTTAAGGGGGTGAATGTTGGAGTAAATCCAACTTGTGGTTCTAATAAGGAAGCCACCTAGCCACCTAGGAAGGATAGAATATGACATGGACTAGTGAGGAAAGGGTGCAACCTCATTGTACCCAATCACTATAAAGCACTAAGCCTATTTAAGAGGCTTCTCCCTAATGAATCATTTTCAATTTGAGTCTAGATCATTGTGTCTATAGTCTACCTAATGCTCTTGCTCTAAGTGCTAACCTAACCCTACTAATAATTTCTCTAAGCCTAGCCTAAAACTATTAATAATTGTTCTTACCCTAGCCTTCACTATTGAGATTATGGCATCTCAAGAGAACTAGCCAATGTGATCCCAATATTGATTTTGGCTTTAGGTATTTATTTTACTTATTTTTCAAACTTTGGGTAGGGAAATTTGCTAATGTGACTATATAAGCACACCTATTCCCCATTGTATAATCATCAATTCATTGCCAAGGTTGGTTGGTTCAACAGTCTCTCTCTCTCTCTCTCTCTCTCTCTCTCTCTCTCTCTCTCTCTCTCTCTCATGTATTATCTCTTTCTCATCGCCAACTTTGACATGGTGGGGGGGGGGGGGGGGGGGGGGGGGGGGGATAATGCTCGTACAAGATCTGAAAGGTTTTCTTCCTTCTCGTACTACTCCAAGAGTTTGCAACACAAAACTCTCAAGCCGTTCCAAACGGCTCTCTAAACTTTTTTGTGGCTCATGCAATCCACCTTCCCAAAGCCAATCAAAAAACTCCTTTGTTTCCCTTGCTCAAGTGCGGGTGATAGTGATGAACAACACCAACTATTGTCTATGAAAAGCGGATCAACCGGTCCTAGTTAGTGGCCTATGCACGGGCAAAGCTCTCAAGGAAACCATTGATTTGTTTGGCTTGAGATTGTGAAGCCAAAAGAAAATTCACAAGTTTTCTAGAGGACAAAGGCAAGAAAATCTTGACAATGATGGGAGTACCAATGCTCATTTATTTGCCTCAGTACCCATGAGTTTTGACAAATCTTGTTATAAATGTGACGATGCTTTGTTTGGATCAAGAACGCAAAGCCAGTGGAAAAAGCAATAACTCACAAAAAGACAAAGGAAAAGGTAAACTTGAAATAGATATAGTGATAAATAATTGGTAGAGGAGATTGGCATGGCACAAATGGTGGCAACCATAGTGGCCAGGATGCCAGATTGCTAATCAATTTGGTAGTTTCTGCAACTAGCTTCAACCGCCAAAGAGAGGCTTGTGGGTGGCAAACAGGGGCATAATGAATCTCTATATGAATGATTTGGACCCATGTGTTGTTAAAGTTATGGCATCTCAAGTGAGCTCTCCACCAATATGTATTTTGGCTTTAGGTATTATTTTACTATTTGTCAAACCTTGGGTAGGGAAATTTGTTAATGAACTATATAAGCACACCTAGCCCCCCATTGTATAATCATCAATATTGCCAAGTTTGGTTGGTTCAACACTCTCTCTCTCTCTCTCTCTCTCTCTCTCTCTCTCTCTCTCTCTCTCTCTCTCTCTCTCTCTCTCTCTCTCTCTCTCGTGTATTCTCCTCAAGGCTCTACGCTTTTGCATCGTCGACTTTGACATTAACACCATGGTGAGTTTGAGGCTTCACCCTCCATAGCCAATCTCACATTGTGGCGTTTAGGGTAGAGCACCCATTATAACAGAGATTTAGATATATAGATACAAAAAAAGATTTCTTGAATGGAGACTTGGAGGAAGTCATGTATATGATGGAGCCACATGCTTATGTGAATAAGTTTATGTGACCTTGTATGCAAGTTAAAGAAAGCATTATATGGGATAAAGCAAGTACCTAGAGATTAGTATGAGAGGATTATGGAATTCCTCATCTCCTTGGGATCTTGGATGTCTAAAAGATCAATCTCTGTATATGCAAAAGAATGATGCAATAGGAATTGTGATTGCTTGCATCTATGTGGATGACTTGATTATTGGTGGTGATAATATGGCTTAAGTAGAGGGTGTAGGTGTAAGGCTCTAATCATGCACAAATTTGAGTGTAAGATCTAGGATATTTGTGTTACTTTTTAGGTGTCCAACATGGATACGATTGCTACTTTAGACATTTGGATTACAGGTACAAGGGTTAGTTGTCATTTATTGTGAGAATGTTAGTAACATACAACTGGCTTAAAATCTAGTGTCTCATGTGAGGAAGGAGAACATTGAGGTGCATTACCACTTCATTTGAGAGAGGGTCTTGGTAGGTGAGGACGGATGAACAAGTTGAAAATATCTTCAAGAAGGCCCTTAGAGCAAAGAAGAATCTGTGGTGGTTTGGAGAATATGCTGAGCTCGAGGGGAAGTGTTGAGATGTCAAAATCAACATGTGCTAGTCCTAAATGACTATTACCAATAGTCATCATCATTGACATGCCTTGGTGGATACACATATCTTTTCTAGTGATACTACAATTGGATTGTATCAACTTGGTCTACCTATCGAGGTGATGACACACTTGTCTAACATGGCCACTCACTAAAGATTCACACTAGACTGTTGTCCCATTAGGAGATTTCAAAGTTCTTTTAGAGGGACATACTAAAGACGAGATAAAAAATGTGCATCCAATGAGCAACAACACTAAGTAATGTAGAAAATACATGAAATAAGAAAAAAACTCTTAACTTGGTAGAATCTCATTTTCAAAGGAAGGCAATTTCTTCTTTTTATGTAGTTGACATCTTCTTCATATGTGGAACCACCACAAGAAACTTTGTATTCGGCAAGGTAGTGGGAGATAGCGACTTTACTTTACATTAAAATGCTATATTTCTCCCTCCATTAAAAGCTTAAAAAACTAAATTTCCCTCCACTAGAAGTTCAACTTTCTTGTTACTCTCAAAACCATGTATTCTTCACCCAAAAATCTCTAGGCGTTTCTCTCCTCCCTCCCACCCAAAAAGCTCTAGGGGTTGCTCTCTCCCCAACTAATCTTATCATGAGTCTACCAAGAAGGCCATGCATAATAACCTAGATGTTTGTGTGAGTCTATGGAATAATCCCCTTGTAGCTCTATTATGGTGAGACTCTATTATCCCAACGCACACTGATTTTAGTGTAATTCCCTCATGGCTTTGTTGTGTAGTGGAAGCCCAAAATAGTGTATTTTGGAAAAATAAATCGGATGAGCAATATATGTCTGATTGAGAGCTTAATAACTTGTCAAAGATAGATCAAGGAGCACTTACTGCACACACGATTGGTGCAAGTGAAGGATGTTTGGCAAGGAATTAATTGAAGAAGCAAAAAGAGAATAAATGCACCTAATCACTTGCTTAATCAAACATTTGATGACGGTAGTGGCTCAATGGGCTAACACCATGAGCATATCCCACAATCATAGGTCAATTAAGAAGTAGATTAGGAAATGCTAATCATGCCAAAGATGTGAAACCACTTGTTAGAATTGGGGAGCAAAAGCGTGTTCTACCCTAAGCGTCATTAGTGAGCTAGTCTATGGTGGATGAAGCCTTAAGCTCACCATAATGCTAGGGTTAGGGTTGGAACAATGAAAATTAGAATTAGAGCTACACCAAGGACAAGAGAATAAAGAGAGAGAGAGTATAGACACAACTGATAGAACTCAAAAGTGCAAAGATTAATTAGAAAATAACTTCTCAAATAGGCTTGGTTCTTTACAATAATTGGCTAGAGAGGTTGCACCCTCTTGCTATTGGACCGTCTCATTTGTATCTTCTCTTCTGTGGCTAGAGGGAATTCCCATATGGTGCCACAAGTTAGGCTTACCCTAACATCTTAGAGTATGGCAAATACTTATTAATTTGATAAAAGAGGTGCCAATATATACATGTAAACCATCAACAAGCTGAAACAAAAATTAGAGTTTCTATAATAATTTTACATGTACATGCTATGTTAAACACTTAGAGTCTCTTGCTAGACCTATGATTCACATATTCCATTGTCTCCCTTCAATTTCTTTGGCCTTCACTAGCACTTGAGTTGTTGAATGCTTCTGATTGTTTAGTCCTTTTTTGTTGAATGCATGATATCCTATACTATTGTTGAAGAGGCTAATACTTGCATTGCTACCTGAGGTGAATGATTCTATCATTGAACCTTTGAAATATCTCTTTAAAATTGTTTTCCTTGTTCTGAGAGCCACCATGCTATGTGTGTCTAAAGTAGGCATTCTTAGCCATGTAATGAGAATTCTCCAACCCTTGCATATTCCATATGCTTAGGTATTCCCTACTATTAAATAAAGTATGGTAAATCATTTAAAATGATGTGATACAAAGTAAGGAAGTTATTAAGTAAAGTAAACACTCACCTAGCTCTTTCTAATTACAAGAGTGCTTGAAGAATGCCATGTAATGTGTAATCTAAGTGTTAGTGCATGCTATCTTGAAGGTTCATCTTAAGCTTGTTGAGATTGTATTGTGACCAATCATCTTCGTCACACACCAAAAAGAGTAAGTCTATGGAATACCATACCTCACCCTTAGCATTGTAAATAGCTAGCTCCTTATCCTTCAATGCCATATGTAGCTTTTTCCATTGTAGATACTCAATAGGTGGAGTGATATATCCTCCCATGCTTTGTTAGCTTCACATATTTTATGCCTAGTGGATTAAATAAAAATATGTGTTCCTTGACCCCACAGATGGATGGTTTGCAAGGCATATCCTTGTCTTTGGTTGATGTTTTTTCTCTCGTTGAATTCTGGCATTGCACCTATGGAGATCCAAATCTGGCAATAGCAATTCAAGGGCATGTAGAGTCATATGTTGCCCACTTGATGTCTTGATTCTCCAAGAAAATCCAATTGTAGAATAGTACTAACTTCTCCACAATTCGATAAAGGTCATGCATGCATTATACAAATGTGGACATTAACAAGTGGAATACCCAGAACTAAATTAGGGTCTTTAGTTTGAGAAGTAGGAGCCTTGCCACCATTTTGGGTCCATCACCTTTGTAGACTCTATGTAAATCAAGCATGGAAAACTAGCCATGGCACCCATTCCACAAGTATACATACGATACCACTTGTACAATGTAAGACTATAGTGGTTGCTACTAAGTGCAAGCCATGGTGAGAGAGAGAGAGAGAGAGAGAGAGAGAGAGAGAGAGAGAGAGAGGGGGGGGGGGAGAGAGAGTCGACTCCAAAAACAACAATGCTATATTAACTTGATAAGCTTTACATATATAGGGAAATTTAACTAGTTGTAGGCACCATGCAAAACTTTAAACTCCACATAAGAGAGGTGTGCATCAATATGATAGTACAATGCTCTCACATGGATTTAGACACAATGATACCAGGGCTTGAAAACCCAATAATACACTGCAATGTAGGAATATATAAAGAGAGAGAGAGAGAGAGAGAGAGAGAGAGAGAGAGAAGGTGGAGGGTGAAATATAGTACATAGAGAGACATAAGAGAATAACAAAAGAGAATCTTTAAATGTAACATCTAAATAAAAAAATAAAACCATGAATTAATGCATAACAAAATTTGGGTATATCATAACTTCAAAATAAATAATTAAGTAGAAGCAACAGCCTATGTGGGATAAACCGGTCCACACATCCACATCCACTCCTACTACGGACAGAGAGAGATTCACTTCGTCCCAAGTGAGCAGAAATATCTTCAACTTACTTGAGTTAGATATAATTTTGTTGTAACCTTGGGAAGCTATGGTGGATGGAGCCGGAGGATAGCCATGGCTTGGAATAGGGCGTGCAGAGAAAATATGAGAGAGAGAGAGAGAGAGAGAGAGAGAGAGAGAGAGAGAGAGAGAGAGAGAGAGAGAGAGAGAGAGAGAGAGAGAGAGAGAGAGAGAGAGTCGACACAAGCCAAAGCAGAAATAACATGCAATAATATTTGATGATTGCTTAACCTTACATATAAAGGCCTTTTCCTTGCCATGCAAACTTTACTTTAACTGAACTTTATTGCATGCCTATAAGAGGCTTTTCCCACGGGCTGACCGACAAAGGGCTTGAACCCAACAATCCCCCCCTCAAGCCCGAACTAGATAGACCCTCTCATGATACCTCGAGTTTTTGGTATACTCGACAACCGTGAGTTTTAGGTTTTCTCACAACCAAAGGATTTTTGGTGTATCCATAACCTGGTGCTAGATCAATAACCCCCCCTTGAACAGATAGGGTGTAGGCCAAATATGTAGATACCAAAAATGGAGTTTTTGGTTCACTGCAAAAACTTGGGTTTAAGGTGCACCCAGTAACCTCATGAGAAGCGGTAAAAAAATAGGCTGAGAAATGACAAAAATTGGGAGGTCTTACCATTTATAGATGACAGTCTCTATATTTCGTACAAGTTTTGATGTGACGATAACCGACAAGCATGACAATAATTGACAACAGATAATGTAAAAGGAGGCTTTGACTGAAAGTTTAGGACGGTTTTGACAATAGATAGAAGCTGACAAAACTATGACACTGAACTGGCAAAAAATTGGTGAAAAACTTGTATTGTAGTCTCGAAGCAGATTCCATGTGTTGCATCTGTTGATATGCCGAGTGCTTTGAAGAAAATCATCATGGTCTGCATCACTTGCCGCATTGCTTGTCATAAAATCTAATATCTAACCAACCCAAATGATTTTCTCATATTAAATTGATCACTTAATGTGGGAAAATAATCAGGAACAAGTGTTAAGGTATATATATAGCTTATAGATCTATCTCAACACGGGGCCAATGGTAAAGGGGCCCAAATGAGAGATGGTCTATCAAAGAGAAATGCTAACCAATGGAGCATAAGACCCTAGGGTTAGCTTCATTGAAGACCTCCAATAATGTGTGTAAAAGTCCTTTGATCTTAGGTAAGCTAGGGCTGAGCTTGAGGTGGGAACCCGGCCCAAGCTCGAGGTGCTTGTCCTGCTTGAGGTGCTTTTTGTGCTTGAGGTGCTTGATTAAGATGCTTTAGGTGCTTGAATGGCTCCATGCTTGAGGTGCTTGACTTGCCGCTTGATTAAGGTGCTTGAGGTGCCTTGACATGCTTGCCTGAGATGCTTGTGGGAACACCCCCTAGTCCAAGTGCTTGGTCATGCTTGGTGACTAAGGTGCTTGCTCATCCAAAGTCAAAAGCATCCCTACAAGGAGGGGGGGCGAGCCCTACATGGGGGGGAATGAGAGAGAAGACCCTCACAAGGGATGCATGGTTCAAAGATAGAAAAAGGGACACTTGTCAAGTTCCTCCTCATGTTGCCCTCATGGTGTTCCTGAAGCCTATTGGTTGGCCACCCAAGGGGTCCAATGATAATTTATGATATTTAATTAATTGATTTTGCATTTATCAAGTCCTCTCTCTCAAAGGGAAAAGGGGGACACTTGTCCCAAGGCTACCCTTGTTGCTTGTAATGGCTCCTGCTTGTGATTGGCTAGGCCTGGAGGGGTCCAATGAGCTTCCATCATGAGCTACAAGGGGGGGCTGACCATGCAAGATAGAGGGGTGCTTAAGGGGTATACTCACCCACACACACACACACACACACACTTATCGTGTACTAGGCAAAGTGCATGAGCTCCCTCTCCTTCTCCAAGCAAGTAGAGGTTGAGCGCCTACACCAACACTCTTGGCTATGGAGTGCAAATCCAACCAAGAGCCATGCTTCAATGCTTGAGCTTTCCATCTCCTTCGTCTTCATTACTATGCTATTATGTATGCTAGCACAAGAGTTATGATAAGTGAGGAACTAGTTCTTTCTTGTATGAAATGTTTCTTCTTCCTCTTCCCTATCCTCATTCCCTGCTAGCTCTCTCCACCTTCGAAGGTGTTTGAGGTCTTGGGACTGAGGCTTGGTATAGTTAAAGCTTTCTTCAAGTTTATGTTATGCTATGATGGTGATGCATGAAGCTTTCCATCTTCATTGCTTCACCTAGGTCACAAGGAACACAAAGAATGTATTGTAACAAGTCTCTCTTTATGGGAGAAATCATAATACAAATTCCTATTGGAGGGGGGACCGGCTCCACATAAATCCGGTCCTCAACTGTTGTCATGTTCTCTAAATTCTCTCTCTTGCAAAAGTATTTTCTATGACAAGTTAACATATTGCTATGATTATGTTGCTATCTTCAATTATGTCTACCCGCTATGCTCACAAAATCATTTCTTGAAAGTACTCTCATTAAATTCCGCTACTCTCAAATTGAATAGGCAAATTCCATTACATTGCTAGCTGTATCCGAACCACGAAACTGGTATACTTGGCATACGCGTTTGAGAGAGGTGCTGCATGTTAATTAAGATGCAAAATGCTCATTTGGGAGCCTTGATGAAAGGTATCCTTATCATTGTTACCACTGCTACCATCATTGGCAGCATTTTGAAATGTTGTAGGAAAGTGCATACTGGCTTGCCTTGCCATATGATGGCTGTTCAAAATGCTCGGTGCACAGAACTTCTTTTGTTGATAGCCAGTCTCTTTTGACCGATATGCCCAGACTACAGTTGTGGGGTGTGAATCCCTCTGGTTTAAGGGGCTACTTGAAATTGATGACTTTAATAAGGTGTGAAAGAACACAAAATAAAAAAGGAGCTTTCTATGTAGCAGACGTCGACAACGCAGATGGCGTTTTGTTTTTCAGTGGTGCCTATAGAGGCGGAACCAGTAGGGGTTGTAGTGTCGATAACACAACAGACTTCCAGGGCGAATCTGTTGAGGAAGGTTATGCCCACAGTGGTGCAAGTTGACAGACAACGACGACGCTTATGAAGGTTACCGGCTGTAGCGGGATGTAGGAGACCAAACCAGGAGATGCGGTAGTGTTGAGACTTCTTCAGCATGCCAGGGAGATTGTGTTGCGGGTGCTTGTGCTCAGTTTTGCTGGAGCTCGACAAACGAAGTCCTCTCTGCAAGCGGCCATACTCGAGAGGTTGAGTCGAGAGCCGAGAACCGAGGCCCAATAGGGCTCTGATACCACTTGTTGTAACCTTGGGAAGCTATGGTGGATGGAGCCGAAGGATAGCCATGGCTTGGAATAGGGCGTGCAGAGAAAAAACGAGAGAGAGAGAGAGAGAGAGAGAGAGAGAGAGAGAGAGAGAGAGAGAGAGAGAGAGAGAGAGAGAGAGAGAGAGAGAGAGAGAGAGAGAGAGGGAGAGAGAGAGAGAGAGAGACAAGCCAAAGAGAAAATAACACTCAATAATATTCGATGATTGCTTAAACTTACATATAAAGGCCTTTTTCTTGCCATGCAAACTTTACTTTAAATGAAATTTACTGCATGCCTATAAGAGGCTTTTCCCACGGGCTGACCGGCAAAGGGCTTGGGACTGAGGCTTGGTATAGTTAAAGCTTTCTTCAAGTTTATGTTATGCTATGATGGTGATGCATGAAGCTTTCCATCTTCATTGTTTCACCTAGGTCACAAGGAACACAAAGAATGTATTGTAACAAGTCTCTCTTTATGGGAGAAATCATAATACAAATGCCTATTGGAGGGGGGAACGGCTCCACATAAATCCAGTCCTCAACTGTTGTCATGTTCTCTAAATTCTCTATCTTGCAAAAGTATTGTCTATGCCAAGTTAACTAATTGCTATGATTATTTTGCTATCTTCAATTATGTCTACCCGCTATGCTCACAAAATCATTTCTTGAAAGTACTCTCATTAAATTCCGCTACTCTCAAATTGAATAGGCAAATTCCATTACATTGGTATCAGAGCATTTGGTTTCTCTTTTCTTGCTTAAGAAGAGAGGTCCTTAAGTAGCCTATAAATGGTTGATGTTGTTAATTATAATAGGGTATGTCGAACTAGGATCTATTATCGGTTTTGTTGAGCCCACTATGTGGGGGATGGTGCACACCTCGGGAGATTTGGACTTAATAATGGAGTCTTTCTAGACTTGCCTACGGCTTTACCATTATTGAGCCATAAGAAGTCCGAAAGGAGCTAACCCTTGGCAACTCTGCTATGTTAGACATACTCCTCTACTCTCTATAATTAACCACTTTGAGCCGTGGGTGTGGATACTTAAGAGCCGATTTTCAAAGGCTAAGAGGAGTGGCAACTAAAGTTTTGAATTGCGAAAGCATACACTAAATACATACATAAATTTTGTTAACATGGCTGACAATAATCAAGAGAGTAGAATGAACATTGATAACTTTGATTTTGCACATGAAGGTGCTAATGAAAATGCTCCCATGTTTGTGAATTATCTCGTGACTAGGTTGCAACAAGCTATGGGCAACCCTGCTTTGCAAGCCGAAGTTATTCAGCAACTTCGTGCCTATGGAATTTCCATTCCTCTCCAAGAGGAGAGAGAGCTTAGGAGGCCTCTTGATGAGACCCCCAAAAGAAGACTCTCTCTCATTCGAGAGGAGGAATCCAAAGAGAAAGAAAACAATGAAATTTTAAGTTCTTTTGAAGACGTGGCTTCACGAAGACGGCGGTCTAGACGATCGCCTACTCCTCCCAAGAGGAAAAGATCAACACATAGTCCTTCTCCTCATCACTCTGAAAGGCAAGAGAGGAAACAAAGGAAGAAAAGGGCTAGGAAGAGATCACCCTCTTCTCCTTCTTCTTCACCTTCCTCCTGTTCCGATGAAAGTTATGGCTATTCTCCTAGAGAATACAAGAGGGGAGGACATCGCAAATCATTTCCTGCATGGCGAATGTCACAAAAGCTAAAGAAGTTCAAGGAGGGAGGAAAGAGTATCTCTTTTCTCACCTATGATGGCGCCTTTGGTGCTACCGACAAAGTGTTGGCCTTCACCCAACAATTTGATGCGGCCTTTGGGGACGAGGGCTTCATAGAATCCTCTAAGCTACGCCATGTAGCTATACATTTCCAAAAATCAGCTCGTCAATGGTGGGCTAGCCTTCGTGGTAATGGAGAAGCCCTAAAGACATGGATAACTCTACGAGACTCCATCATGGAGCAATTCCTTCCAAGCGATACTAAAGATAGAGTTCTTACCGAATGGCGCGGCTTGAAGCTTCTCTCTCATGAGTCTATCAACAAGTATGTAGACAAGTTTTGGGATTTACATCTCAAAGCTACTGTCTTTCAAAAGATAGACTTTGCCGAGCAAAGACAGCAATTCTGTGTGGGATTACCTGAAGAGATGGCCGAATACATCAACTCTCAACGGCCCGGTACTATTACCGAAGTAATCCACCACACCATGGTTGCCTCACGCATCAATTTCCATCAAGGGGCTAGACGTAATGTCAAGCCCATGGAAAATAAAGATAAAAATGATGCAAAGGGGAAAACCAATGCTCAAAACAATTCCCAAGCTACTTACAACAACAACAACAACAATAACAACAATCGGTCCAAGGAGAAGGGAGTTTACAAAGGCAAAAACAAACTCTCCCCTGAAGAGCTTGAAGCTTTTTGCAAGGACCATAAGTGTTTCAAGTGTGGGGAGCAAGGACATGGCTATCTTTCTTGCCCCAAGAAGAATACTCGCAATGAGACTCCTAGGGCTTCCACCATCAAAGATCCAAAAGAGGATGCTCATTGCAAAGGATCATCACTCTCCTATACTTGGGGAAAGGTAAGAGATAATGATGCCTTCATCTTGTTTGACCCTGGCTCTACTCTCAACTTCATATCAATGGAGTTGGCCACCAAGTTGGGCATTCAAGCTTTTGAGATGGGAGATATAGTAGTGGCTGATGCAGCTTTCAAGGGACAACAAGCCTCCGTTACTCCCTTGATTGGGAAGTTGAGGCTTCATGTCCAAAGCTATGTCGACAAAGAAGACTTCTTCATCTCTCCTCTCCAACATGAGGATGTTATCCTAGGGGCACCATGGTTTGATTACATGGCTGCCAACATGAAGTTCCCTGAAAGAAAAATCTACTTCACCTACAGGGGAAAGAACATGTATATAGATGCTAGTGAGCGTGGTCGCACTATTCCACCTGTAAATCCTCTTGCTTTTGATAAGTCAATGAAGAGCTCAGTTTCTGCGTACATGATTTTTGTCAAAGAGTCTCTAAAAGATACTAATGTTTCATCAAATGTAAATAATGGGAATCAAGAAGAGTTAGACTTGTCTAATTTTCTAAAAGGATTCGAAGATGTGTTCATCGAGGATATCCCTATGGACTTACCTCCAAAACGAGGGGATGATGACCATCGTATTGAGCTCCTTCCTGGAAGATCACCACCTAACAAGCCTCCTTATCGAGTCTCACAAGCTCAACAAGAGGAGATCATGAGGCAAGTACAAGAGCTGGTAGACAAAGGGATGGTGAGGCCTAGTTCCTCTCCCTTTTGTTCCCTAGTCCTTTTAGTGCAAAAGAAAGATGGTACATACCGTATGTGTGTAGACTATCGAGCACTAAACCATATCACTATCAAAAACAGATTTCCCGTACCTCGGGTAGAAGATCTGTTTGATAAGCTACAAGGCTCTACCTACTTCAGTAGGATTGACCCTAAGAGTGGCTATCATCAAATAAGGATAGTGGATGAAGATATTCCAAAGACCGCGTTTCGCACAACATTTGGTCTTTATGAATATCTAGTCATGCCTTTTGGTTTGACTAATGCACCAGCCACGTTCAATCGTCTCATGGAGAAAATTTTTAGACCTTATCGCAAATTTACTGGAGTGTTCTTTGATGATATCATCATCTATTCCAAGTCTTTGGAGGAACATAAGCAACATCTCCAAGTAATTTTTCAAGCCTTGAGGGAGAACAAGCTTTTTCTCAACCAAAAGAAAAGCGAATTCTTCCTTCAAGAGATTCAATACTTAGGTCATATTATCTCTCATGATGGTATCCGTATGGATCCATCAAAGTTAGAGGTAATAAAATCATGGCCTACCCCAAGAAATCTACATGAGCTAAGAAGCTTTATTGGTATGTGCGCATACTATAGACGCTTCATAGCAAAATTTTCTCAAGTAGCAGGACCACTACACGACTTAACTAAAAAGAACGTTAAGTATGTATGGACTGCTAAGGAGAAAAATGATTTTGAAAAGCTCAAAGAGAAGCTTACTTCCCAACCAGTCCTAGTGCTTCCGGATCTCTCAAAGCCATTTGAGGTCCAATGTGATGCCTATGGTGATTGCCTTGGAGCAGTTTTGCTTCAAGAAGGGCATGCCATAGCATATGAGAGCCGACGGCTCAATACCGATGAACGAGTCTTGGGCATTTATGAGAAAGAGCTTTTAGTTGTTCTACATGCCCTAGACACATGGAAGCACTACCTATTGGAGAATCCATTTATTCTACGAACTGACCATCAAAGTCTCAAGTATTTCATGACGCAAATCAAGCTTTCCGACAAACAAATGAGGTGGGCAAATTTTCTTTCACAATTTAATTTTCATATTGCTCACATAGCTGGTAAACACAATCAAGTAGCCGATGCACTTTCATGATGACCAATAGTTAATGCGGTGTCTATAGCTACTCACAATGATCTATCCTCTATGATAGATGAGTATGCTACTGACCCTGACTTTAGAGACATAATGTCAGCCCTTGCTTTGGGGAAGAAAGAGGAACCATTCACCTTGTAGGATGGTTATCTTCTCCACGGCAATAGGCTATGTGTTACCCATTCCCTTCGTGAGAAAGTTATGTATGAATCCCATTCTCCTCCATATGCGGGGCATAGAGGTATTCAACCTACTCTCCGAGGAGTAGAGATGTACTTCTATTGGCCTACCATGAAAGTGGAAATACAAGAGTATGTTTCAAAATGTGTAGTATGCCAAAAGACCAAGTATGATACAGGGAAGCAACCTGGATTACTCCAGCCATTGCCTATTCCAAATTCACCATGGGAGAGTATATCCATGGATTTCATCTTTGTATTACCCAAGTCTATCCATGGGAATACAAGAATATGGATAATAGTCGACAGGTTTAGCAAGCAAGCACATTTTATTCCTGTCAAAAAGACTATTAAGGCACATCAAATGGCAACTCTCTTCATATCTCAGATTTTCAAGCACCATGGATTACCCACGTCCATCGTGTCAGATAGAGATCCTAGAATGACCAGTAATTTTTGGAAAGGTCTCTTTGAAAATCTAGGAACAATATTGAATTTCTCTTTGGCCTATCACCCACAAACGGATGGCCAAAGTGAGATAGCCAATCTTACGATACTCGATCTACTCAAGACGTATGTTACCGAAGTAGATCAACGCTCACAATGGGAAAAGTACTTACCTCTTGTAGAGTATGCTTACAATAATACTGTACATAATTCTATGGGAAAAGAACCTTTTAAGATCATTGAGGGAAGACTTAAAAGTCCCTTGCTACTCAAAGTACATGGGAAGATCTTCGCCGCCGATGAGTATAGCCGTGACCTACAAGAATCTTTTCAAAAGATTAGGGAGGCTATATCCATCTCTCAACAAAGGAAAAAATCTGCTACTGATAAGGACAAAAGAGCCTTAATGTTCAAAGAAAATGATTGGGTCTTACTCAAGTTTCCTAAGGCTCGATTAAGGCAAACAACGGGCAAAAATCCTACGGGCCATCAAAAGTATTATGCTAAAATAGCAAAAAGATACTATGGTCCTTTCCAAATCTTGAAGCCCATCAATGAGACGGCTTATCAACTCAAGTTGCCCAACCATTGGCTTATACACAATGCCTTTCATGTAAGCCTACTTAAGCCCTACAAAGGAGAGCCACCAACTGAACCAATTATTGAAGACCCTCCCGAAGTTGAAGACCAAGAAGAGGTGCTACAACCCGAAGCTATCCTTCGGCATGAAGACAAGGTACTACGACATGGTAAGATTATCCGACGGTATCTTATTAAGTTCAAAAATTATCCTTTTGAAGATGCTAGATGGATGCAAGGAGTACAACTTAAGGATAGTATGAACCTTGTCAATGCTTACAATGCTACATTAGAGTAAGCAAAATGTACAAATTTATTTTAAATGACTCATGTTTTTGTCTTATAAGGCTAGTTATCTTTTTAATTGTGCACAAATTTAACTAATATGCATGCTTGAAGTCATGTTTGTGATGACGATGTCTCTCAAACACCAAGTAGAATTTGTCACTCTACTTTGGGAGAATGCAATGGACTAAAGAGCAGACATTCTTGCAGCAGCTATGTCTTCCAAGCACCAAATGGATTAGTCATCCATCTTGGAAAGATGTCGTAGGGTAACAAGGGATCCTCTACCCGCTAAGTAAAATTGACTAATGACTAAGACTTTATCTCTTCTACCTCATAGTCGAGGATGACTATGATTTCAAGAGAGAGGTAATGTCATAAAATCTAATATCTAACCAACCCAAATGATTTTCTCATATTAAATTGATCACTTAATGTGGGAAAATAATCAGGAACAAGTGTTAAGGTATAAATATAGCTTATAGCTCTATCTCAACACGGGGCCAATGGTAAAGGGGCCCAAATGAGAGATGGTCTATCAAAGAGCAATGCTAACCAATGGAGCATAAGACCCTAGGGTTAGCTTCATTGAAGACCTCCAATAATGTGTGTAAAAGTCCTTTGATCTTAGGTAAGCTAGGGCTGAGCTTGAGGTGGGAACCCGGCCCAAGCTCGAGGTGCTTGTCCTGCTTGAGGTGCTTTTCGTGCTTGAGGTGCTTGATTAAGATGCTTTAGGTGCTTGACTGGCTCCATGCTTGAGGTGCTTGACTTGCCGCTTGATTAAGGTGCTTGAGGTGCCTTGACATGCTTGCCTGAGATGCTTGTGGGAACACCCCCTTGTCCAAGTGCTTGGTCATGCTTGGTGACTATGGTGCTTGCTCATCCAAAGTCAAAAGCATCCCTACAAGGAGGGGGGGCGAGCCCTACATGGGGGGGAATGAGAGAGAAGACCCACACAAGGGATGCATGGTTCAAAGATAGAAAAAGGGACACTTGTCAAGTTCCTCCTCATGTTGCCCTCATGGTGTTCTTGAAGCCTATTGGTTAGCCACCCAAGGGGTCCAATGATAATTTATGATATTTAATTAATTGATTTTTCATTTATCAAGTCCTCTCTCTCAAAGGGGAAAGGGGGACACTTGTCCCAAGGCTACCCTTGTTGCTTGTAATGGCTCCTGCTTGTGATTGGCTAGGCCTGGAGGGGTCCAATGAGCTTCCATCATGAGCTACAAGGGGGGGTTGACCATGCAAGCTAGGGGGTTGCTTAAGGGATATACTCACCCACACACACACACACTCTCTCATTGTGTACTAGGCAAAGTGCATGAGCTCCCTCTCCTTCTCCAAGCAAGTAGAGGTTGAGAGCCTACACCAACACTCTTGGCTATGGAGTGCAAATCCAACCAAGAGCCATGCTTCAATGCTTGAGCTTGCCATCTCCTTCTTCTTCATTACTATGCTATTATGTATGCTAGCACAAGAGTTATGATAAGTGAGGAACTAGTTCTTTCTTGTATGAAATGTTTCTTCTTCCTCTTCCCTACCCTCATTCCCTGCTAGCTCTCTCCACCTTCGAAGGTGTTTGAGGTCTTGGGACTGAGGCTTGGTATAGTTAAAGCTTTCTTCAAGTTTATGTTATGCTATGATGGTGATGCATGAAGCTTTCCATCTTCATTGCTTCACCTAGGTCACAAGGAACACAAAGAATGTATTGTAACAAGTCTCTCTTTATGGGAGAAATCATAATACAAATGCCTATTGTAGGGGGGACCGGCTCCACATAAATCCGGTCCTCAACTGTTGTCATGTTCTCTAAATTCTCTCTCTTGCAAAAGTATTGTCTATGCCAAGTTAACTAATTGCTATGATTATGTTGCTATCTTCAATTATGTCTACCCGCTATGCTCACAAAATCATTTCTTGAAAGTACTCTCATTAAATTCCACTACTCTCAAATTGAATAGGCAAATTCCATTACATTGCTAGCTGTATCCGAACCACGAAACTGGTATACTTGGCATACGCGTTTGAGAGAGGTGCTGCATGTTAATTAAGATGCAAAATGCTCATTTGGGAGCCTTGATGAAAGGTATCCTTATCATTGTTACCACTGCTACCATCATTGACAGCATTTTGAAATGTTGTAGGAAAGTGCATACTGGCTTGCCTTGCCATATGATGGCTGATCAAAATGCTCGATGCACAGAACTTCTTTTGCTGATAGCCAGTCTCTTTTGACCGATATGCCCAGACTACAACTGTGGGTGTGAATCCCTCTGGTTTAAGGGGCTACTTGAAATTGATGACTTTAATAAGGTGTGAAAGAACACAAAATAAAAAAGGAGCTTTCTGTGTAGCAGACGTCGATAGCGCATATGGCGTTTTGTTCTTCAGTGGTGCCTGTAGAGGCGGAACCAGTAGGGGTTGTAGTGTCGATAACGCAACAGACTTCCAGGGCGAATCTGTTGAGGCAGGTTATGCCCACAGTGGTGCAAGTTGACAGACAACGACGACGCTTATGAAGGTTACCGGCTGTAGCGGGATGTAGGAGACCAAACCAGGAGATGCGGTAGTGTTGAGACTTCTTCAGCATGCCAGGGCGATTGTGTTGCGGGCGCTTGTGCTCAGTTTTGCTGGAGCTCGACAAAAGGAGTCCTCTCTGCAAGCGGCCATACTCGAGAGGTTGAGTCGAGAGCCGAGAACCGAGGCCCAATGGGGCTGTGATACCAGTTGTTGTAACCTTGGGAAGCTATGGTGGATGGAGCCGGAGGATAGCCATGGCTTGGAATAGGGCGTGCAGAGAAAGAAAGAGAGAGAGAGAGAGAGAGAGAGAGAGAGAGTCGACACAAGCCAAAGAAAAAATAACACTCAATAATATTCGATGATTGCTTAAAATTACATATAAAGGCCTTTTTCTTGCCATGCAAACTTTACTTTAAATGAACTTTACTGCATGCCTATAAGAGGCTTTTCCCACGGGCTGACCGGCAAAGGGCTTGAACCCAACAAATTTGAGGCCGCTTCGTCTCCCTCCATGAACTCAAGCTCTAAAAGGATTCCGAATACTGGCAAGTGGTAGGAAATCAACACCAACCACACTAGTTTAAGCACCACATCTCTTTTGTTTCACATTGATTGTTTAGGCTAAGTCAAATCAAGATTCCTGATGTGTTAGCTATATCGGTCATTCAACCTCCGATGCACTAACCGTGTAGATGAGCCTAAGAAAACAGAAGAATAACTAGGAAACACCCCCGATCTAGCATAGCCCTAGGTCATTGATCATTTTATCTAAGGTTAAGCAATGTAGGTGATTCTAATCTTGTGTCGACATTGTCATAGAGCATGGACATGCTGAGATGGAGGGATCTCATTTGCTGCCCAAAAAGGAGAAGGTTGCGGAGAAGGTGGCCTCAACCCCATCGTTAGAGGACCAGCCTTACTTGCCTAACCAAGGTTCCTAACACTTGGCCATCCTCACAAAAGCTACGAGCAAAAGTAGATGATAGGTGTTGAGCTCTAGTAGGCAAGGAGAGAAGTAGAGAGCTTACCACCTGGGTACACATGATTCGTTGTTGTGGGTGTGAAATTTGTCCACTTCCCTATGTGACTCTATGAAGTAGCCCACCATCCAAAAAGGCATTGGGAGGCTTCCTCATTGTGAGAGGGTCCCCAAGCTACTACTTGAAGATTGATAATACCACAAGGAATTCTATAGAATGTATTGTTTGTTTTCTTGCTGAGCTCTCAAGCCATCTTTTCATAGGCGCCTTTGTGCGGGGTAGGATGTCCAATGTTCGGTTGCCCACTGTGTGTAGATACCTCGGTACATATACATTCCTTATTCTTCATATACACAAAGAATAAGGAATTCCTCACCACTTCTTAGTGGCTTTCTCCACCCACACAGTGTGTTTCCTACTCTTCTCCTCGCAACTTGTCAACATATGTGCATCCACCCACACAATGTGTTTTCTACTCTTCTCCTCACAACTTGGCAACATGTGCACATCACAAGTTTGCAAGCGGTTTTGCTTGTGTACACGGAAGCTTCTACGTTGGCATTGTGTGCACGTAGATTGCAGTGCAAGAGATCCCAAATTGCAAATTTGAGCTTAAGCAGGTACATTCAGCTTGTATAGAGCTTATGTAGCAAGACATTGTTGAATTTGCAGAGAAAAGGAAGGAACAAGAAGTGATGCAGCTTATTTTTGCTATTTTTGACTCCCAAAACAGTGTTTTTTGCATATCTTTGCCGTACATAGTCAAATAAATATGATCTAGGAGTCTAACCTGGGGTTTTGACATGTTCCACACCATTGGTTGTATCAAAATTTTGAAACTTTGAGCATTGAATTTTTTCCAGTAACCAACATCAATCTTGATATACAGAAGCTTGACAGTTGGATTTCTACATTATAGAGAATTGATCAGGTTGCATCTCTGCCTATGTTGTATGTCACACTATTGTGCTATTTCAAAGAGGTTTTACCTTGCATTTACATGTGCAAATCATTCTTTGGGATGTGACTTTTCGATTGTTACACATCCGGATGCAGCTTTGTACGCATTATGACTGTGGATTTTTCTCCAGAGAGTGGTTTTATGCACATGATTTTGCGTGGATTTGTTATGTATGCATATGAAGATATGGATTGAGCTTATAAGAGCTCACGGGTGACAAATTCATAGGTATACATGTGTTTCAAACAGGTGGAGTTGTCCATAGAGCTACTCGTGTGGGAGTGAGCTCAATTTCCATGCTTATGGTACATGTATGCCATACGTGGATTTGTGATTGAGATGGATTGGTCTAAAAAAGGCCTATGTGTTTTTTATTATGACCCATAGGTTTTGTCTTGCTTCTCTCCATCGTGGAGAGCATTTAATCACTTTTGACTTGGTGTATGACATCTGGGGATGAGAGACTGAGTCTCTGTTTAGCGTATGCGGCTGAAATGGCTCCATTGATGCATTTTACGCATTGTTTGTATTGCGAATTGTTTATGGTTGAGTTTTTTGACTTTCTACTCAATTTTCAGGGGAAACTATGTCAGAGTTTTTCTAGTTTCCACCATACTTTATGCATACTGCTAGTTTAATCTCTAATGGTTTAGTGGTCAAGTTTGACTCCCACTTTGACAGGTTTTGGTAGCTTAGACACTGTTTAGTGTTCTTACATCACTCTCGCAAGAGTGAGAGTTGTATATGCTCGTATGGCTACAGATTTTAGGAAGTCACAAGTTTGACATATTTTTGCAGACTATTCCTCAAACACTAAAAGATGCAGCAAGGAAATGGTATTACCATTACCCGGCTCGCCAACTCACATCATACAACAAGTTTCTCAAGGCTTTTATACTAGAATATTCAGACAACAGGAGTGATGAGGACATTCTCTGTGAGCTAGATAAGATTAAGCAAGGAAAACTATCAGTTAGAAGTTATGTTGAGAAGACCAAGGAGTTACCCAGGAAGTTGCAGGAGCCACCATAAGAAAAGAGGTTACGAGCATGGTTTTTAAATGGGTTCCGTAGTAAGAAGCTCAAAGAACAGGAGGTGCCTACACCAACAAAGAAATTCAATGATTTGGTACAGTGAGCTTTGAAGCTTGAGTAGTAGGCTAAGAAGGAGAGAAGTCTCAAGAAGGGAAGGTCCAATAGTAGCAGTTCTTCCATTGAGAATTTTGATTCTAGTGAGACCTCCAGTAGATCTCAAAAAGCAACTTAGATGAAGAAGGGGTCTTGGTCCAGAAAGATTGATGAAATGGCTCGACAGATTGCTAAAATCAGCCACATCAGACAACCAGTTAGGAGAATGGAAACCTCGTTTTCAAGGTGCAAATCTAAAGATCATGTTCCCAATGAGTGTCCACAGTGTACCTATTGCAAAGCATATGGTCATTTATGGAACAATTGTGGCATTCACATTCATCACTTGAAGAAGGGAAAGGATTTGTCTGTAGTGGCATTACCAATGCTGAACCAGCTAGCGTAGAGACAACCAGTGTACCTCAAGAGGAGAAACCAGGTACTAGTGGTATCGGTACTGGACGCAGCAGATACAAGGGAGGTACTCGCCGGGGTTGGGTTCGTGGTAGCTTTCAAAATCAAAGCCTTAACTGTTATATTTGTGGAAAGTATAGGCATTTTGCGGCTCAGTGTCCAAAAGCACCTAGCACTAGGGCTACTGAAGAGAAATCCCCAGAGCCAGTTCCAATATGAGCAGTTACATGCAGTAAAGGGGTAGTCATTGAGGAAATCCCAGATGAGTCGGCAAAACCAATCAGTTTTGAAAGTAGCAAATGGGCTCAGTAGAGAGAGGTATGGAAGGCAGAGGGCAAAGAGAAGGTAGTCAATGAATGCTAGGAGCAAAGAGAACTGGCGAGAAAGATCACAAAAGATCTAGACAAGAAGCTACTAGAGCAGCCATAAAGTTCTGATGCCCGGGTCATTCAGAAGATACCAGCCGAGTCTTCCAAAAAAACACAACCAGATCAATCAGGATCTGGGATTCTTGAGACTATGCTGGCTGCAGTTCACGGACTGGTGGAGGAACTAGGGAACCTTAAATCAGATATAATTGCAACAGGAAACAATGAAGAAGGCACAATGGGTACTAGAACAACATAGGAGTGGCCCTGTGCAGATAGTCCCGATTCTTCAAGTTCTAATAATAACTCTGATAAAGAGAGAGAAGAAATTCATGTTAAGATCTCGGAAAGAATTCAAAAACTGATATTTGAACTAGACGACATAAAAAAAACTTTGCCTGAAGCAACAAAATTCATTAGACAACGAAGAAAGGATGAAGCAAAAGCCAGTGCAGTTGACTTAGCAGCTGTCAGAGATGATGAAGTGTAGGTGATCCAGGTAGACTACAAGGTTAGGAAACAGTGGGAGCCACTATCCAATGTCATACTAGATGGAGGGGCAGGAGTAAACATCCTGGGAACACACCTTCAACAAAGAATGGGTATCAGAAACTTGAAACCAACACCCTTCAAAGTTTGAATGGCCGATCATCGAGTTGTGTAGGCAACTGGGATGATAAAGAATATGCAAATAAGGGTGGGAAAAGAAAAGTTCAAAGAGCAGCTTCTTGGTACTAGAAATTCGAGGCGCATATGGGATGCTACTGGGGCGCCCATGGTTGCGAATGACACAGGCTGTTCACGACTATGCCAATGAGATTCTGACAATACAGGGCACCAATAGAAGAATTCAGATCTAGACAAACAACACTAGAAGCTGGAGAAAGGCACTCCGATCAGAAGAGCTTTGCCAGAAGTATGGGATAAAGAAAATTGAGAGGATGCTGGAAGCACAATGAATATTTTTTCATTGGCTGAGATAGACCTAGATGCATTATTATTTGACAAAGGTCCGGCTGAAAAACAAAGGAAGCACTTTCCAGGTCAATTCACTAAACTGAATTATGGAGAACGACCAGTTCAGTTAAATGGAAGGCTAGAGAAACCAATCGAATCTAAATAAGAATTCTCAAATTCCAGTACACCAGCGATCTCTGACAAGCTCATTTTGAGGAAGTTACTGAAGTTCAGAATAATAGTTCAGAACTCAAGGGTCTTTCCTGGGATTATGCTGAGAAATCGACTATTAATACCATGGGTTTTGAGGAAAATCCTAGATTGATCAAAGTAAACAAGCATCTGAACCCGAGAATGAAAGGAAAATCCTGATACATGTTCCAGAAGTACAAAGACGTATTCGCATGGGAACATACTGATCTAAAAGAAGTAGATCCAGAGGTCTGTCAACATAGAATACCTCTAAAATCGGATGCTAGACCAGTGCGACTGCAGCGGTATAGAACGAATCCAAATTATGCTAAGAAGGTCAATGAAGAACTTGATAACCTTATGAAGGCTGGATTTATCAATGAAGTCACCAGTAGTGAGACTGGTTATTTCCTATTGTGGTAGTGCCCAAGAAAAATGGAAAGCTCAGAGTTTGTGTGGATTATCAAAAGCTGAATGCTCAAACTATCAAGGATCCTTTTCCATTACCTTCTATGGACATGCTTCTCGATGAGATTGTAGGCCACGAGATGTATAGCTTTATGGATGGCTATAGTGGTTATAATCAGCTACAGATTGCTCCAAAAGATCGGAGTAAAACTACTTTTATTATTGAATGGAGAGCATTCATGTATCTGGTTATGCCGTTTGGTCTTTTCAATGCTCCAACGACCTTCCAAAGATGTATGATGGAAATATTCAGTGAACTTCTCCACTAATATCTTGCCATATTTATGGACGACTTCATTGTCTATTCAATTGAGGAGAAGCATTTGCTCTTTCTGGAAATGGTTTTCTAGCACTGTAAGGAAAAGTGGATCTGTCTAAAGCCATTTAAATCTATTTTCTTGGTTTGGAAAGGACAACTACTGGGGCATGTAGTGTCCAAGAATAGCATAGAGATGGCCAACGATAATATCCAGTGTGTCTAGAAGGCCAAGGCACCCCACACAACATTAGAGTTAGGTTCATTCTTGGGATATATCAATTTTTATAGAAGATTTGTTAATATGTTTGCTTCCAAGGCATTATCTTTGTATGAGCTCACAAAGAAGAACAACAAGTTCATTTGGACTGCTAAATGTGAGGAAAGTTTTCAAAGTTTGAAGAATGCCATTATCAGTAAGCCAGTACTTCGACAACCAAATTGGAATATTATTTTTCATGTGCATGTTGATGTTTCAGGATTGGCAATGGGAGCAATACTGGCTCAACTGAAAGGGAGCGAGGACTGATTATCGATTGTATTTTGTCAGTCGCTCGCAAATTTAGTCAGACTAAACAAGGATATACCACTACGGAGAGAGAAGCCTTAGGAATGGTTTTTAGTGCTACTAAGTTTCGACATTATTTACTGGGCAAGCTATTTTATTTTTATGTTGATTATCGGGCAGTATTGTTTTTTATTAACAAAGTCATTCTTCAAGGAGGATTGATCATATGGATGATGTTCTTGATGGAGTTTGAACTCCTCATATTTCACAAGCCCGGTAAATCCCATTGTGGTGTTGATTTCCTATCTAGGAGTACTGATGGCTACTCTGAAGTATCCTTGAGAGATGAGCCAGTAGACGCACAGTTGTTTCGGGTAACAGCTGAGAAAAACATTGATCCAGAATGGTATGATGTATATCAGTTCCTTTCTAAAGGAGGATTCCCAGAAAACTAGACTCAGAATCAAAAGAAGGCCCTGATTATTAAGAGTTTGAAGTTCACCATCATCGGATTATTTCTCTATAGACTGGGAGTAGATGGGGTTCTTCAAAGGTGTATGCCAATTGAAGGGAGAATGCAAGTTATTTTTGAGGCACATCATGGGGATTCTGGAGGACATTTCTCCACTAATACTACTTACAAGAAGATTTTGCAACCTGGATTGTGGTGGCAAACTTTAATATATGATGTTAGAAGCTTTTGCAAAACATGTGATATATGCCAGAGGATGGGCAGACCAACAACAGCTCATATGACTCCTCTTACTCCAATTCAACCACTAGGAGTATTTATGAAATGGGGTCTAAATTTCATGGGTCCATTCAAGAAAATCACTCCAAGGAAGAACAGGTATATATTGATGGACACTTGTTATGTCACCAAATGAGTGGAGGCCAAGGCTCTTCCAGATAACACCGCAAAGTCCACTCCTGTATTCCTATTTGAAAATATTATCTGCCGATATGGATGTCATGTGGAGATTGTGTCTGATCAAGGGACAGACTTTATTAATGATATTATGGATATTCTGATGGGAATGCTCTCAGTAAAGCACGAAAGTCAACGCCATATTATCCTAGGTGCAATGAGCAAGTAGAGAGCAATAATAAAACCATCAAGAACATTCTCACCAAGATTATGCAGAAGGAGCCACACCAATGGGATCTTAACTCTAGACTGCTCTATGGGCCTATAGGACAACTTATAAAGTCACTAATGGACTAACACCATTCAGAATGGTGTATGATACTGAATTTGTAGTGCCTATGGACTTCGTGATTCCCAGTCTCAGGATGGAGATAGAGTATGGATTGGATTTTAATCATAATCTTAAAAATAGACTGGAGGAATTAGCATTTTTGGATGAGTTAAGACAACGTGCTATGCTGGAACAAGAAATTGCTCAGCAAAGAAGAAAACACTGGCATGACAGACAAATCAAAGCTAGGGAGTTCCAGAAGGGCAACTTGGTTCTGCTCTATCAATCCAAGCTAGGACCTAAGAAACCAAATTTAAAGATAGCTTGGGCTGGTCCATATGAAATTGAATGGGTGTTTTCCAATGGCACAGTAAGGTTAAAGCATCTATCTGGATTACTACTGCCAGGTGTTTATAATGGGGCCAAGATCAAGCTATATTATTCTAATGAGAAAGAGACTACCAAAGAAGAAGATACTGGCATTTTGGGAACTGACGGCCAAGAGAATTCAAAATCAGTCATTCTAAACCTTTTTCATGTACAACCAGTACTAGAGCCAGTCAACGTGTCATAAAAGTCTCAGCACAACAATACAGTGCCAGCGGGCAGAGACCATAGAGTATCCAAGCCAGTATCAGTTTCTATTGGGAAAAGGGCTAGTAGGATTGCATGTGATAATCATTAACAGGAACATGGGGAGTATTATCCAATGCATGTGTGCCACGTCACTGACGGTGCACAAAACTCTAGAACGGCAAGTAGTGGAGATTTTATGGCATGAATGCGTATAACAGTAAGGCGAGTGGACATTCTTCCTCACAAATCTCTTGCATGATGCCTCCTTACTGTTACACACTCACCATCGCCAAGCTCTAAGGCTTATTCACTACAACCACATAACTCCTCGTCCGAAGAATCTGTCGATCACTGTCTATCCCTACCCGACACACCTGGCTATGACTTTGACTATCCAAGTAAGTCTTCTTCCTCTACAGACTTACCATCCTCACAGTGCATGGGTAGAAGAAAAATGTCAAAGAAGATGCAGGATACCATAGATAAAAATTTGGCAATCATCACCTCTCCTAAAGCTTCTCTACCACTTATTCCCTGGTTAGAAGCTGGACACACCCTATGAAAAATGACGGCTCCACAGATTATCATTTTTTGTAATTATTCATTCATTGAGAAAACCCGACATTTCACCTTGTAAATATTGGGGCTTACAGAAGTTTCCAGATTGTATCCTAGTTTTGACATTTAGATTGAGTAGACGGTTAATTTGGAACTTTAGGGTTTGAGAATTGTAAAGTATTTATACCAATTTTTTACCTTAATGAAAAAACCTTTGTCATTTTAAAAAGTTTTGAAGTCTGTGAGTGAGCGTACTTTGTACGAGAGAGAGTGAGAGCTTCATCTTGAAGCTACGTGCGCACCGGTGGTCGGAATCGAGTGCGGAGAAGTGCAGCGTGTTGCCCTCGACGAGAGCTAGGCACTGATACCTACATTACGCACGTACGGTCCGGTTTTGCGAGCTCCATCTACGAGCTTCTCTGGTGATTCGGTGAGCATATGTTGTCTGATTTTGCATTGCAGCATATCCACACGTTCGCATTGAGTAGAGCTACACATTAGACACTTTAGATTTCGGAAACGAAGACCTGCAAATTTCGGTCAGACATCCTACGTGATTTTGCACCGGGTGTTTTGAGTTGGGGTTTTGGTTCATAGACCTTAGGGAGAGTGACCTATTGGTGTTAGTAGGGTCTCCTTCAAGTTCTGTGGTGTTTCGAGATTGTTTGATGGGTGTTCGGCTCTAGAAAGCGTTGTAGGAAGTTTCCTCTTATGCACTCCTGAAGGCTGTGACTTAGACATTGGGTAGAGACCTCTGTAGGAATTAGTTAGGATTCGGTCGAGTGTAGGTTGACACCCTATGCTTGCTTCCACGCGCCTACGGGTCGAGCTTCGCCGCTTAGTTGACAAATCTTGTTAGGTGAGTTCTTGCTGTGCTGACGTCCTTCGGGGCGTATCCGTCCAACATTGGCGCCGCTGTCGGGGACGAAAACCTTAGGTAGGTGAATGAGACTAGTCCTTGAGGATAGGGATTCTTTGGCTTTCCAAGAGTCTCATTTTACATTTAGATGGGATCAGAGGGTGGAGGACTCCCTAGGTCTTAGAGGGAGTCTAGGGGGGTGAAAACATGTTAACCTGTCATGCTTTTTCATGTCCCGGACAATGCTAACTAGCACAATTTTGACATATGCTAACTAGTATAATAACTTGAGCTACATCTCCAAGATCTATGACATATGATATATAAATAGAAAGCACTTGAAACAAGGAATCCAAATGTACAACCTCTGACAGATTTTGATATTATTTATAAAAATTTTACCGGACACCCAACTTTTTGAAGATGTGCTAACTTGAAACTGCTAACTGGCACAAAAAGCGCGACAGGTTAACATGCTTTCACCTAGGGAGCATGTGTCTGGCCTAGATCCTTCGATTTAGGTAGATTTAGGTATCTAGGCTTAGGATGGTTGCATGAGCATGATCTGCATGATATATTGAGTGACTGAGAGAGGTTTCATCTCATTTGGGTGAGAAAATTGGGTTATAAGCAGACTTTAGCACTTTTGACTAAAAAAGGCTAGAACAGCTAAAATTGGGGACTTTTGAAATCCAAACCAAAATCTAAGCATACTACTGGGTTGCTGACATCAAGGGGAAGCTGTGGGTCAAGTCTGGGGTCAAACAGGCTAGAAAGACATCCTACGCGTAGGATGTCATCTGTGTGAATTTGCATTCCAAACCTAATTTTGAGCATACCGAAGTGATCAGCATATCAAGGGGAGCCTGTGCTTTGAATTTGAAGCCATTCTGGGCGAAAAGACATCCTACGCGTAGGATGTCTAAAGCAAGAAATTGAAGCCTGATACTGAATGTGGGCATAGCAAAAACAAAGCAGGAGACATCCTACGCGTAGGATGTCTACTAGGGCTTAGTGAAGAGAAAATTTGACAGGGCTTAGACAGTGAGGTACCATTTGGCTTAAGGGTTCCAGAACTTCTTTCAGAAGTGAATTTGGACCTTGTTTGTCCATTTGAAGAAGCAAAGACTGAATTCAGACTTTTTTACGTAAATTGACCAACATTCGAGGGAAGTACAATTCCTTAGCAGACCTAATCCATAACATCAGCAGTGTATAAAATACAGTAGTGGTTGAGGTTAACTCTCCAGTTATACCAATCATTACTAAGATCACCTCTAGCGGTTAAATGCTTTGATTTGATTGCCGAAATTAAATGCTTGTGTACAGGTATATTCAGCAGCAAAGCAAGAAGTTGTGCGGAGACTGATCCTTTGCCAAGTGAGTGGTTGGATTTGTGATAAATTTCATTGATAAGTTTGATGAATTTAAGGTCAGGAAGATACATTTTTAGAGACCAAAAGGTGGCAGGTGACCAAGGTAGCTTAGTGTCCACCGAGGAGAGTGTAACTCAGGCAAGGCTAGATCCACTAGCACCAATTATTGAGGAAGGTAGTGACACTGAAACTTTATCAGAAAAATCCTTCTTCATGATGGGTAGTCAACAGCTAGGAGGTTTCACCTATGACGGACCAATGCCAGGAGGAAGCACCTCCATAAATCCTTTGAATGATTCCAAGTTCACTGTGATCTTCTTAGAAGGAACAAACTCGAGGGGAGCCCTAGTTTATTCTGACTATCGAGGACGCAAGTGTATTTGTATTGAAGAAAGGCCGGCTCAAAGACTAGAGATAATCCGAGTCTATGATGATGGAGATAGATTCTGAGACGAAAAGGGGAACCACTATCTGATAGTTAGTAACCCTAAAGATTACAATAGATATGGAGATAACGTGGCGAATGGGAAAATGGTTTCAGAAACTCAAGAACCGCTACCAAACATTGATCGACCTGGAGAAATTTTTATGCATGATAAGAAAACAACCAGGGTTTCAACTTATAATGAGAACGTGGGAATCTACAAGCATGAGAGCGAGGGAATAGTCTCTTAATTTTGCTGCAAAGAACCATACTTAACCGAGTTAAGCAAAGACAAGGTTCTTTACTTATTCTCTTATGAAGCTGCTATGGGGAAGGATATAGCTTTTGTTGATAGGTACGGGCGAGAATACCAACGTATTCTCGCAGAGGAGGTAGAAAAGGCAACATTTCCAGGAGCATCAACATATGCCCTCGACGAAGTGCCCAGAGCCACCTACACCCCTAGCAAGTCTACAAATCCCTTTTCAAGGGAGTATGACGCGACCTCACATTCTACCTGACCGCCGCTGACATTCAACAATCAAAACCAACCAGCAACTCAGCCATCATCGCAGGCATGGCTTCGACAGAGTGCAACATTGGAGCAAGACCGAAATCGAGATGGTTATCAAGCCGCACGAGGGCTAAGGGATTTACAAGAACCACCACTCTATTCAAGGTATCAAGGAGAGAGTAAGCCAAACACTCAAGGGTCAATAGAGCCTGGGAGACCACCCATAGAATGAGTTCGAAGAGATGAATCATCTCTTGCAAGAAATGTTAGAAATTATGGCTTAGAAGCACCATTGGGAGAGGAACCATCCTACTACAGAAGACCAGAGGAGGTATATCGATTAGGACGTGGAGATCTAATGATGAGGTTTGTAGACCATCATAGAATTAGACCTTCTCAAGTGCAAAAATGGGTAAACAAGAAATACACAGGGAACAGAGCTCCAAGTGATCATGTAGAAGCCTTTGTGCGTGTAATTAGAGTTAAAGAGGTGTTAGACTTTCCTACCCAATTTGCAGGGTTTGGACTAACCCTAGAGAATGACGCTGCTACTTGGTTTGACTCTGTGGAGCGTAGAGATTTTGAGTCTATGGAGGAAGTGTTTGACGAGTTTATAGAGAAATTCTGACAAAGAGGGATAGCTCATAATACGGTCTCACAAATCCATAAATTCAAACAAAAAGATGGAGAATTTGTGCGAAAGGCATTCCTAAGACTAAAAAGGTATGTTAAGTTCTGCCTTGTGGAAGAACTGCCAACTCAGTCCAGACTTATGCTTATATTTATCCAAGGACTAAGGAATGCAGATCTCCAGAAGGACTTACATATGAAGAGGAGAATGACGTTGAACGAGTTAACCAAGGAGGCTCTTTACCTTGTAGACAATTGTGCGATCTACAAAGAGGGTGAGTTCAAGGACCTTGACGACGATTCATCTTCACAACAAAGTGGGAGCAAGTCTTCTAAGACAGCACCGAAAGGAGAAGTGGCTGTAAACCAGGAGCAGCTTGTGGAGGAAGTGTTAAAAAAGATTAACTTGTACGCCAAACCCCAGGCTAAACAGCCCAACAGTGTGCTATTGAACAAAAATGGACAAACCATGGGACGGAGGAATGTTATTATAACAAGGGATATGTGAGAGAAATACCTTATGCTCCCCAAGCTCAGGTGGCTTCTCCTCAAGTTCCACCGATGCCTAGGTATCAAGCAGGTAACCTACCAGGACCTGTAAGTGTAGAAAGACCACAACCAGTGTTGGGGCAACAACCACCCCTACCAGGATTACGACCAGTCGGCATAAGATACACACCAATCTTAATCGAATTAGAAGAGAAGTCTTTGGTGCGTATGCATGCATATTATGAAGATCCCAATGGATACGCGGCAAACCCTGTCTATTATCCACCGGAAGAACCCTCGACACCAGAACCATGAAGTATGATAGGAAATACAGGATCACCAATAGCTGCACAGGCAGCAAGAGAAGGAAGATATAGCTTAGATAAACGAACATTGTTGTTCATAGCCAACGGAGGCATGGGCGGACAGAGACATGCATACCAAGAAAGAGGAGCTCAAGGAGCACCTCAACAACCCAAGGGACCTTGCTACAAGTGTGGTGGAGACCATTGGCTAAGAGGTTGTCCTCATGATGAAATCATTAGAGTCAACACATATTGCACTGAGCGTGGAGTTACTCATTTGATTCCTGATTGCCCTAAGAACCCGAGCAAAGGAGCAAAAACTACCTTGAACATGCTGGAAGCAGTGCCTTCCAGTGGAGGGTCAGAAAACGAGACAATCATACCTATTAGCCCAAGCTCAAAGAATGACAAACAAACCCATAATTGAAGAGCCAAAAACCGATGCCCCAAGTTCAGAAACAAAAAATCAAAGAAGCAGATGGAAAGCTAGAAAGGCGCGTATGAAAGCCAGGAAAGAATGAGAGCAAATGGCTCTATCCGAGGAGTTAAAACACACAAAGGATAGAAGAGAGCGGTTAGAGGATCTAGGTAGCCTAAGCTCACACACTGCGGCAACCATAGCACCCAAGGAAATAGCAGAACCCAAAAGTGCAGGATCAGGAGGATCATTACTGGCAGACAAGGTAAATGAGTAGTTGGATGCACTTCTAAAAGCTTACGAAGCCAGACTTTTTATAAAAAAAAACCCAAGAGCAAAGATGGATGAATTATTCATATGAGGAAATAGAAAAATAGAGGTTGGAAATGTGTAGAAAGATGATTGAAACAGCTCAATCTTTGATAGAAAACCCTCTTGGTAAACCTACAAATTGGCATGAAGTACCAACTCCAACCCCTATGCAACCAGCTTTAGAGGAACAAGTAGAAACGAAGGAAAGACTCACGAATTCCTATGAGTCTAGGGGAGAACCTATCATAGTGCCAAATACAACAGATGAGGCAAGTGACGAGTTCCAGCCTAAAACATTGGCAGAAATGGGTAAGGACTGTAACGGTCTAGATGATCTGTGGAAGCAAATCTGTGAGGCCAACGAAGCTAACAGGGCAAGTTCCCACGTGAACAACATGAAAAAAGAGAAGAATGAGACCTTACCTCCTATTGAAGAATTTGAGGCAAGGTCACAAATGAACTTTGATATACATTCACAAGGGGGAGAGCAGGGATCAATTAGTTCCGGGCACAGCCAACCAGACTCACTGAAAACTCTACCCTCTTACCTAGGAGAGTATGAAGCCAAGTCTGAGGTGAGAGCAATCCCATCTGAAAGACTTTCTTCTAACAAAGTGATGGATTCACAAGGGTTGATTGAGTTATTGTCCACCCCGGTGGCATGCACAATCACATTAGCCGAACTCCTAAGGTTACGACCAAACATGTGGACCACAGTAGGCAAATGCCTAGAAAAATTTGGAGTGAAAGACCCTACCTCGAAGCTTCAGGAAGGGATCAGAGAATTGGATAGGCCTCAACTAAACACTAGGCCAGTACCATTAAACAAAGTTAGAGAGTATTGCGAGGGAGAAGATGGAAACACCACGCTACCAGTAGAATTCCAAGGAGTAGTTTCCAAATCTATTCTTGACAGTGGAGTAGGAGCTGCTATAGCCACCAAGAAAATCTAAAAAAAATGGGAAAAACCAACTTTGAGAGCTACCAGAATGAAAGTGCAGTTGGCAGATGGGTTCATGGAGAAGCCTCTAGGACTCTTAGAAAAAGTAATTGTCACTTCATGCGGAATCGAGTATGAGCATACATTTACAATAGTCGATTCGACAAAAAGAACAATTACGAGATCATTTTGGAAAGACCATTCATGAGACAATTGAAGATGGTCCAAGATTGGGGTTACAACCACATATACCTCATACATGGCGAGACAACAACCAAAATACACCTGAAAGACCATAGTTACAAGGATGTGAATCAGACACCAGTGGAAGAGTTTGATTCAGCTACAGTCGCAAGATCGGAACTCCCAGCATGGTTAGGGCAACAAAAAGAGCTATGGATGTGCGGAGCTTCACATTGTGGAAGCCTAAAAAGAGAGGAATGCGTCTTAGAAAGAGAGATTGAGGACAAGGAGTATATTTCGGAACCTTTTCCTGAAGATGCCTTGGAACCTCTAGAATGGGAACACGTACTAGCAACATTGGATGTCTGTACCATTACAAATAGAAAAACAACAAAATTTGCGATAAGTATGGCTATGATGTGCTACCCTACTACATGGTAAGCCTTATACCAAGAGGAGATGAGATGATAGAACCACCAGAAAAAGAAGAGTTTTATAACTCCTCTGAACATGTGGAGGTAAACAACGATGCAGATAATGAGTGTTCAGACAACTTAAGTGAGCGTGGGGAGAAAACAGAGAATATCAAGTTTTATGATTTTGTTAATCAGCACCATAGACTCCAGGAACACTATAGGAGAAAACGAGTAGGAAACAAAGCGAGAGAGAACCTGATGCCCATGATAAAAGGTAAAACTCACTATTTGATGCTTGTAAAAGCAGAGGATTGTGTAAAAGATAAAATATCAGGAAGATTCTCAAAAGTTCAAAGGGAAAGAACACGAGAGGAAAAAAGACAAGTACGAAAAGCTAAAACAGAAACAAAATCACAAAAATCTCAAAAATCAAAGAAAGAAACAACGAAAGACCAAGAGTGGACCAAACTGGAGCGTAAACAGAAATACCAAGAACTGAAATGGTATTTACGACAGGTATGGATTACTCAGGGAGATAGTGATGGTAAAGGGGAGTCAGAAAAGGGAAACATGGATGTACCATCACACTATCGGAAATTCACCATCCAGGATAGAAAAATTATCATGACACAACCAGTCAGGGAAAGAACCAACCAGGAATCTTATGATGGGCCGAAAAATGCAAAAAGGATAGACCTCACGGAACCACGTGGGAAGCCTCAGGCGGTCTATATCGCAACCGATTTAGAGCCTGAAGAAGAAGAATGGCTAACACAACTTCTCAAGAAGTATAAAGATGTGTTTGCATGGTCTTACAAAGACCTCAAAGGAGTTGATCCATCGATATGCCAACATACAATTCCTTTGAAATCAGATGCAAAACCTAGCAAACAACGTCCTTATACATATAATGACACATTTGCTAAACGAATCAAAGAGGAGATTGACAAGCTGATGGAAGCTGAATTCATCTATGAAATTGAGCATACAGATTGGGTGTCACCCATTGTGGTAGTCCCCAAAAAGAACAAAAAACTGCGAGTGTGTGTAAACCTCAAAAAGATAAATGTAGCCACCATAAGGGATAATTATCCGTTGCCAATCACAGAACATGTACTTGAGAGGGTGGCTGGAAAATGGGCTTATTCCTTTCTGGATGGGTTTTCAGGATACAACCAATTGGCAATTGCAATGGAGGATCAACACAAAATAGCATTTTCCACAGAATGGGGAATATATGCGTATCGAGTTATGCCTTTTGGCTTAACTAATGCCCCAGCTACCTTCCAAAGGTTAATGACTCACGCGTTCAAAGAATACCTGAGAATATTGTTAGAAATATACATGGATGATCTTTGTGTACACTACCTTCTACGAGAGGAACATATTGACCATTTGCAAAAGGTATTTGAAAAATGCAGGATATATCGAATTTTTCTTAATCCAGAAAAGTGTATTTTTATGGTTAGGCAAGGCCGCATCTTAGGACACATTGTCTCAAGAAATGGCATAACCACAGACCTAGACAAAGTCAAAGTCAAAGTCATAGTAGACCTACCCAGGCCTACTAATGTGAAACAAGTGCAATCCTTCATGGGACATTGTGGGTATTATGGAAGATTCATATATATGTATGCAGTCATCGCACAACCTCTGTATCGTTTGCTAATCAATTACGACTGGATCGAGGAGTGTGAAACTTCATTCCAAAATCTGAAGAAAAACCTTGTATCAGCACCTGTACTTAAAGCACCGGATTGGGAAAAGATATTCCATGTTCACATTGATGCTTCTGCATATGCAATCGGGAGTATTCTAGCTCAACCTGAAGATGGAACAATGGATTTTCCAGTTTGTTATGCAAGCCGACAGTTAAACAGTGCGGAAAAGAACTACACAACCACCGAAAGAGAGGGGTTAGGAATGATTTATGATGTAAAGAAATTTCGGCATTATTTGCTCGCAAACAAATTTGTGTTCTTCACAGATCATCAAGCTCTTTTGTATCTGGTGAATAAACCATGCAATATAGGGAGAATTGTACGCTGGTTTATTATATTGCTAGACTTTGATTTCACAGTGGTGATAAAAAAGGGTAAAACCCATCTACGGGCGGATCATCTTTCAAGGCTACACAACGGGAAAGCTCGTGAAGGAGCAGATGATGACATACCAGATGCTTATCTTTTCAATATGGAAATGATACCCAAATGGTCTCAGGAAATTGTTAGCATTCTTTCCTTTGGAGGTAGGTTTGATAACACGAAAGACAGATCCAAACAACAAACAATTCGACAAAAAACTTCCAGTTGATTGCAGGACGGCTGTATCATATAGGATTGGACCAAATTCTACGATTGTGCATTTCATTGTTCAACAGTGAAAACACACCAGAGAGTGAAGGGGTTTATTGGCCAACTATGTACGCAGACACAAATGCTTATGTTAAGAATTGTACTATATGTAGTGCCAAAAGACCAGTGGACCACGCGACATTGTTTCAGGTAAACATTGTACCTGCATGGAGTCAATATATCATTGATTTCTTAACCACAAGGATGTTTCCTGAAAACACAACAAGAGCACAGAAAAGAGCTATAGAGCTGGAGGCTCATGACTTTCAGTTAATTGGGAACCAACTCTATAAGCGAGGAAAGGACAATCAACTTAGAATCTATGCAAGTGAAAGTGACTACCTACTGATTTTAGAACACGCACATGCAGGAATAAGTGGAGGCCATTTTTCAGGTGATCAAATGGCAAAAAATGTCTTAATCGCAGGAATATGGTGGCCTACATTGCATATGGATGCTGAAGAGTTTGTAAAGCGTTGCAACACATGTCAGCGCACCAAGGTACCGATAAGGAGAGATGAGATTCCACTATGGCCAATGATGGGAGCAAGAGCATTTGCAAAATGGGGCATTGATTTTGTGGGGCCTATTTCACCTCCTGCATATCTCACCCATACCCAATATACCATTGTGGCTACGGACTATCTCACAAAATGGGCGGAAGCCAAGGCAACACAAAAAGCAGATGCACAGACCACTGCACAATTTTTGTATGAGAATGTCTTTGTACGATATGGGTTACCAATAGAATATGTCAGTGATCGAGGAACACCTTTTCTTAATGAAGTCATTGAATATCTACTAGAGGAATTCATGGTCATACATAGGAAATCTGCTCCATACCATCCACAAGCAAATGGACAAGCTGAGGCCACAAATAAAACACTATGTACGGTTCTCACTAAAATTGTATCAAAGACAAGAACAGATTGGGATCAGCAGCTACCCTCAATACTATGGGCGTACAGGGTAGCTTACAAAACATCGATGGGAACGACACCGTACAACATGGTGTTTGGTCTCAATGCTATATTACCCATAGAGTTTTTTATCCCAACTCTACGAGTAGCGAAACACTTAGAATGGACAGGGCATGAGCTCTCTTCAAGAATAGATGTCTTGAAAAGCTAGATGAACTCCGCTTGAGAGCTGTAGCTTCGATCTATGCTAAAAAGAGAAGACAAAAAGAGTTTTTTGACAAGCATGTGTGAACGAAAGAGTTCAAAACAGGTGATTATGTACTTGTTTATACTTTGAAGCAACATTCCAAGAAACTTAAAAAGCAAGGGATGGGACCCTTTGCGATTAGTGGTCTATCACAAAGCGGATCTGTCAAGCTTGCTACATTAACAGGTGAAGGAATGCCAAATTGGATTAGTGGGTGTCGATTGAAGAAATATCATTTACCACTAACACAGGATATGCTTGAACAAATCCATCAAGGAAAACAACGAATAAAGGAGAAGCAGAGGGTACGAGAAGAAGCTCAAGCAGAAGCACAAGAATGCATTGCAAAAAGAAGACTTCTGCGACAACAACAACAATGTGGAGCACCATTGCGAATCAATGCCATCCGACTAACAAAGTTTGATGAAGACACAGTGGAGCCAATAATTGCAGTCAAAGTAGGTAGCAATCAAGTTGAATCGACGGCATTGCTTGATTCTGGAGCTTAAGAAAATTTAATCTCTTACGGATTATACAAACAACTTAAGCCCACAGGTCAACTTCATCCTACTCCACAAGTGCTGGAAAGTAGTACATCACATTCGTTGAAAAGATTGGGCTGGACTATATTGCATGTACAAGTACATCAATATATTTACCCACACAAATTTTACGTAGTCGAGGATGAAAGCACACAACACCCCATGTTGTTGGGACAACCTTGGCAAAAAGAGTACAATGTGCAGATAGATTGGAATGCGAATGCAGTCAAAATTCAGCATGCACAAGAACAACAGGTGGTAACCTTTGTTCAGCAACTCCGGAAGAATCAGATGCCAGCAATTCAATCACTGGATAAAAATCCAAAAGGAAGGGTGCCACTAAAGGACACCATGATACCCAAGGTTAACAAACAGGAAATTGCCAACCATGCTCACTACAACATACGAAGTCAACAACCCCAGTAAAAAGATCGAGGTTACCAAAACAAGAGAAACAAGTATGGATGCGGAAGGATAGAAATGACATGGCAAACAGAAAACAAGACAACGGAGGAAGTTAACATAAGCCGATAGTTCAACCAAACACCAAGGGCATAAAATAGATATGGATCCCAAAGAAAAAGCTCAACAACAACTCAAATGCAACTCGCATTTGGATACCGAAACCGAAGCAAAAGGAACTCCCTTCGGTACAAGCAACATCGGAAGACAGACAGCTGCAAATGAAACCAACAAACCAATTTATATGGATGCCCATCAGCAGCAAAACAATGGCACCCAATGCAGTAGCAATAAACCCTAAACCGGAAAAAACAAGATACCAATGGAAAGAAAACGAGACAAGGTCTACGGCCAATTCTGCCACAAAAATTCTCTCCAAGGAGATGACTATGGCCATAACAACAATAGCGGCAAATCGACTACCTTTTGCAAGAAAGACAATCAAATAAAGAGTAGTAGAGTTACAGCTGTTACTTGCAAAGAAAACAGGAAGCCTCGACGGCGAATGCCAATAAGCATCTTGCTTATACCCTTCTCTTGCACAACATTAATTTTTCCATGCATTGATTGAGTATGCATAAAATAGGGCCACATTACACGGACAAGCATCAGAACAATTTTTTCAACCTATGCACAACACATACTCTGAGGAGATACCTTGTCATCCAGGAGGACTCCGGCTAGGAGGGGGGGAAGCATTCTCAAATGCGGACCCAATGGTAGGAAGAGCAAAAAAGGGCATGTTTTTCGACTATTTTTAAGGGTTGTTGTTTGATTGCAAAAATTTGAGGACTAACCCATGTACATATGCCCTTAAACAGCATGAATCTACAGGTATATGGGGCCAAACGCCAAATCAAGCCCCTAGGTGTGTGTATATAACTAGAAATAGCAATTTTTCAGACAAAATATTGGTAAAACGGAGAATCCGGCCATAAAAATTTCGTGTGAGTATATATAATGTTTTGCGGTGATGTTTTTGATTTATTCTGATTTTTGGGGATTTTTTGGGTTTGATTTGCTATTTTTCTTTTAATTTTGCTAATTTTCGGCAAAAAAACTTCAAAAATACAAAAAGCAGGTGAAAAACGGTCGTAATGAAAAAAAAAAACTACGGGGATGATCGGTGACTATAGGACAACCTATGGTATAGTGGGGGTGCAATTATGAGACTGGAGCGGAAAGCGTGTTTTGGCCAGATTTTGACCGAAATGCCAAATTTCTGGTAAACAGGGCAAATGAAGTCCAAATCAAGGAATTGTTGAGCCTAAACCGCATCTCGCAAGAAGTTGGGAGGTCATGTCAAATTTCATGAAAAGTGGTTCGGGGACCTTCATTATAAGAAATTTTCACCTCATTTTTAGCTCATTTTCACAATTGACCTTTGAGAGAGAGCTTTTGCCACCTAGAGCGAGCGGAACTTCCAGCAGCTTCTACGACGTGCACAACTACCTGACGGGCTTCAGACATGAGAAGTAGGCTCACCACCTTGAGATTTTCGCGCATGTTTGTCGTTTTGTCGCAAAAACTAGCGTAGGGTTCACACAAAAAGCGGGCAGTAGAGACCTACAACTACCTAACGGCTAACCCAAAAGCAATGAGACTTCATCAGCACCTTACCCTATCATAGGAGACTAGTCTTGGATGTCCAAAGGCAGTAGAAAACTATCGGAAAAACCCTAATTCCTAGAATCCCGCAAGAGGCCACCAAATGGGAAATCGGTGGAGAAGCGCCCAAATGTTACCAAAATTCATGGGTAGGAGCATCTCGAAATGCTCGACAAGTCTATGTAGCCCACATGACCAAAAGGTGACCCGAAGTGGCACTAAACTTCAGAAACGGCATCAGACACACGAAGCGTCAAATAGCTCTCGTGGCCAAACGGCATGTCCGTTTGCCACGCAACTTCACGAGCGGCTTTCCTAGACCATCAACAACCAAGTCCTTTGGTGGTAGACCACCACAAGTCATCGAAAACATGTAAATGCAACTACGGGTGCTTCTAGAGCGACAAATTGCCAAATGGAGCTCCGATGAAGCCAAAGTCGACAAAAACCATACGACAAGGATCCCCAAGGGATCGGAATGCTATGGAGACCAACATCAAGAAATTTCATCGCCGAAAAGCACTCCAAAAGTCAAAAAACGGCTCGGAGGCTCTGAAATCCACACAGGGAGTTACTTTCTATCCATTTGACTTTTTTGTTGAAATTAGGCTTAAAAGGGACTCAGGGGGACTAAGGGCAGGCACCAGTGATGACAATTTCCATGAAAAAATCATCAGGAGACATTCTATGCGTAGGATGTCTCAAGGCCATTTCTAGGCACAGAACCCAACATTTCTCATCACACACATTTTTTGAATAGCCTTTACAGGCTAGCCACCAAGTTTCATCACATTTGGACCAACATTGACCTCATATGCATGAAAAAATGCAAAGTTAGGGCATAGAGGCAAAAATGGGCCATAGACCTACCAAAACTTGTCCAAATCACATGAAACTTGCACAACACATTCATGAGCACATAGCCAACCAATCTGTGTGGTCACCTGCAAGAAATGATGAAGTAGACATCCTACGCATAGGATGTCTATTTGACATTTTTGGCCTACAGAGGGTGATTGTCCATTCCAGATCTAATCACATCATCTTCAAGAGCTCATATACCAAGTTTGAAGCCATTCTAATCATTTTTGACCCCCAACACCTTCAAGATACACTTTTTGAGCCCAAAAACACTACACAGGGTCTTACCAACATCAATTCTTGTCCAAATCAAAATCCAAGAGCACGGCCATGTTCCACATGCCAAGGACTACCCACAGAACAAATCCCAAGCCATTTTGATGAAATAGACATCCTACGCGTAGGATGTCTCAAGCATTTTTTTGACCTTTTGTGCAAAGAATGACATCATGCGAGCCATTACCATGGTGCAAGGAGCCCATATATCAATTTTCAACCCATTTGGATATCATTTGTCACCTGTTGTGGAGATTCTACCCAATTTGTGATCCTAAAGCCTAATTCTGCCCAAAAATGCACTTTTTGATGCCCAAATCCAATTCCAAGCACATAGCTATGTTGTACAGGCCAAGGACCACCAGCATGACAAGTATCACCAAAATCTGATGAAAAAGACATCCTACGCGTAGGATGTCTAAATGAAATTTTTTGGCTAGAATTGCACTGTGAGCACATGCAAGTTGCCCAAGTTCTTTTTAAGTTTTATTTTCAATTTTCAAGTCATTTGGATAGTTAAAACTCAGTTTCTCACTGATATGGAAAAAATGCTAACTTCGGACTACTGAGTGCAACAGGATCTATGGCAGCCGCAAAGTCACTAGCAAAGAAGAAAAGGATGACCATAAAGGATTATTTGGAAGAAGTAGAGCCCTTCGTCATACTAGAAGGAACTCTAAAGCCAACCAGCACGTGGATCCAAGAAGCTCTGCTAGAGTCAAATGATCTAAAGATTTACCAAGGCGTGTTCAAAGACATCGAAGGAAATGTGATAGAGCTACAATGCTATCACGGGAGCTCAATGAGTTCGTCAGAAGCAAGATGGCAGAGTATCTGGAGAAGATTGATCTCCACTTAAAAAGAGTATGGGAATTTGTGACGACAATCAAGGAAGATGGAGTGGTTAGAGTAACGGATCTGCAGGGCAAGCCAGGCACGGAGATTCTAATCACAGAGAGAGTAGTGGCAGCTGCACTAGACCTCTCCAACAAAGGGGATAGTGCAACCAAAAGAAGAGACGAAGTAAAGGTGTACACAGAAAAAAGGCAACTACACTTTTGAAGACATTACCAACCCCAAAGTGGCAATCATGAGTCAGTTGTACAATCAATATTTCCATATGTGTACAAAGAGGCCACAAAAGTACAGAATGCCGCTTGGAGCAATTGCCACAACATTCACCTGGGCAATGCAGAAAAGCAAGCCGAAGGTAATCAATTATGCATCTTATATATATGATAATCTGGTGAAGATGGGCAACAAGAACCCCACATACATCGTGTCGGGTGAGCTAATCACGAAGGTGATTTATGGAGCATTGCACGCCAAGGGAAGATGGCCCAACCATCCATCACAGAACGACTGGCTGAGGCTCAAGGAAGATAAGGAAGAGGAACAACCCAAAGCACCAAGGGTTGCCACTAGGTTGAAACGTCGGTTAGAAACCGTGCAAGAAGAGCAGCCAGAGCTAAAGAAGGAAAAGAAGGAATTTGTCCAAGTGCCAGTAAAATAGACGAAATCACAGAAAGCGACACGGCTAGAGAGGCTGATGGAAAGTTTCAGGGCCGAAAGAGCCCTCAAAGGAGATTTGAATGAGCTATGGAAGCCGTATCTAGAAGCAATGTCGGGATCACCCCGAAGGGTGCACAGAGACAGAATCGACGACTATATTAAGAATTTTGATATTCTGGATGCCACAACAGAAAATATTCCACATGTACCATTTACAGAAGCAGAAGTGGAGCAAGTCTGACGGCAACTGCTAGAGGAGCAGGAAGGCCAAGAGAGAGAAAGGAAGACAAAGGCGGATAGGGATTTCAAGAAAAAGCCGACAACTCCACCATCCAACCCACCACCCTCACCACCTCCTCGTATCCCTCCACAGACTCAAGAGAAAGAGGATCAAGACAAACCTGAAGATCAAGAAGAGTCAAAGCAAGAACAAAGCCAAGAGCAAGAAACAAAAGAAGAGGCTAAGCCTAAAAGTGAGCAACCAGAGCCAAATGAAACAAGGTATAACACATTTCTAGACCTACTGGCTGCCGGATATACAAAAGAAGAGGCTGGCACAGTAGCATTTGACTTGGCAAGCATGGGGCCCAAAGAGAAAATGCAGAGCCTGTGGTTAGTGGAGCTAAAGAAGATGACCACTGATACAATGGACTTGCACCCGCCCACCAATGATTGGGATGTGGTGATGACCAAGCTAACCGGGCTAAGAGCACAATCAATGGCCTCAGAAAGTGAAATGGCAACTCTCAAAGCCACTGAAGTGCAGATAAAGCTTGAAGTCGACACATTACAAAAACAAAGCCAAAGGCAGATAGAGAGAGAGACAGAGCTGCAAGCTAGTCTGGCAAAGGCATTGCAAAGATGCCAAGAAATGGAAAGAGAAAATCAGGAAGCAGCTCAAAGACTACAAGGAGCCAAAGAGGAATATAGACAACTCAGCAAGTCATTGACAGATGCAGAGAGGGAAAGGGATAACCTAACCCTACAACTTGCTGAGGAGTCCAAGGAAGTTGAAGCAATGCGGAATGCCAAGGAGAAGGCAGAAATAGAGTAGGAGGCTAGCGAGGATGAGGTCCTTGAGCTCAAGAACCAGCTTAAAGTTAAAGACCAAACCATCCAGCGGCTACGGGCATCTCCTGCCAGAGTCAGAGCTACTAGCTCGACTCACACCACTTCAGAGAGCCAAATCTATGAAGAAAAAATGAAAGAGCTCCAGAAAGAATTGACCTTAGAGAAGAATCAAAGGTTGATGATGGCAGAAGGGTCGGTGGTTATGCAAACAAGCATGGAAGAAGAGCAGAAGGCAATGCAAGAGGAGCTAGAGTCGGTGGTTATGCAAACACGCATGGAAGAAGACATTAGGCAAAATTTGGACTCACAAAGGGGCCCTTTAAGGAGTTTGACTTTACCTCTCTCTACCAAAACAGGTGCATGGATAAATTTTTGTAAACAAACTCCAAAGTTGGCAGAGGTTTGATAGTTAGAATGTCCTCTTCAAGCTCTATCTACTGATATAGAGCACGCCATGAGATTTCTCATATTTTAGAAGATTCTTTTTTTGATTCACCTATGATGTGACAACTCTGTCGAAATCTAAGTGAATAAAAAAAGAACCTTCTAAAATATGAGGAATCTCATGGCGTGCTATATATCAGTAGATAGAGCTTGAAGAGGACATTCTAACTGTCAAACCTCCGCCAACTTTGGAGTTTGTTTGCAAAAATTTATCCATGCGCCCATTTTGGTAGAGAGAGGTAAAGTCAAACTCCTTAAAGGGCCCATTTGTGAGTCCAAATTTTGCCTAATGGCAGAAGGCAATGCAAGACGAGCTAGAAAATATCAAGAGAAAGCTCGAGGAGGCGGAGAAGATAAATGCCAATTTGAATGACCTCCTTGTGAACATGGGAGAACAAGTTGAAGCAGAGAAACAAACATTCCAAAAGCAGATAGAAGAGCTGAGAGGCCAGCAGGCAAAAGAGCAGGCAAGCACAGGGCCAGCAGCCATGGAAGGCATAGACCTAGAGAATGTGGCAGATCTTGTGGACACACCCATGCAAGAGGAAATCCTAGTAGGACCCTCTCAAGAGCCACAAGATCTGACAGAAGAAGAGGAAGAGAAACTGCGCAAGGCCATAGAAGCAGAAATCAGAGAAACGGCCAAGGAAGCCTTGGAATGGGAGCAGAGGGTTTTTAAATCCATGACCATTCAGAAGATAGACGCCAGAAACCTTCGGCGTGAATGGCTACAAACCTCTCTCCCATATCCTTTGCTAAAGTACGAAGCCGCCACCATCAACAAGAGAATCAGAGAAGATCCAACAGTGGTACTCTACACAGAAGATATCTCCCAGCCTAAAGAGGCGAAGTTGATAGTCGACTCACAGAGAAAGGTATGGCTGACGAAGTATCCACAGTACCTAATCCATTTGGTAGAGGCACCCAAAATCATCAGAGATAACCTAAGCCTTTGCCCTCTACCAAGGATACGGACGTGGAAGGCCCAGAAGCTACTACAAAGAAGCCAACCCACTTGGCTAAACTATCCAAAGCTGCCAGGCTTGAAGGCAGGCGAGAGAATAGGTGTTCAATACATGGTGAAAACCCTAACAGGCGCCATCAAATTGTTCACTGGCTCGCCTGAACTTTCTTGCATTATGTTGAGAAAGATATGCAAAACCATTTTGGCAGTCTTCGAGACGTTCAAACCGGGCCAGGCGACAGACATTATCTTCTTCTTTCAAGATACTTACAGATGTGCATACGATCAGTCTGGTCAGCCTTCCAAGGAGGTAATACATGCATTGTATCAAAGGATCATGTTTTTGCCATCCTATCACCTCCAGGCCTTTGAAGAAGCTTTCTACACCGGCTTCTTCACCATCAGGCCCAACACTACTGGATTTACATGCAAGATACGAGTCGCTGCTCAAGATGCGAGAAACCATAAGATGAAGAAGCAGCTCAACAACCATGTCGGGGACAACATGAGCAAGGAGAGGGGGAGTGTTAGCGGCTGGACAACCCTACGGAAAATGACGTCTCGGCAGATTATCATTTTTTATAATTATTCATTCATTGAGAAAACCCGACATTTCACCTTGTAAATATTGGGGCTTACAGAAGTTTCCAGATTGTATCCCAGTTTTGACATTTAGATTGAGTAGATGGTTAATTTGGAACTTTAGGGTTTGAGAATTGTAAGGTATTTATACCACTTTTTGACCTTAATGAAAAAACCTTTGTCATTTTAAAAAGTTTTGAAGTCTGTGAGTGAGCGTACTGTGTACAAGAGAGAGTGAGAGCTTCATCTTGACGCTACGTGCGCACCGGTGGTCAGAATTGAGTGCGGAGAAGTGTAGCGTGTTGCCCCCGACGAGAGCTACGCGTCGATACCTACATTGCGCACTCCATCTACGAGCTCCATTTGGTGATTTGGTGAGCATATGTTGTTCGATTTTTCATTGCAGCATATCCACGCATTCGCATTGAGTAGAGCTACACATTAGACACTTTAGATTTTGGAAACGAAGACCTGCAAATTTCGGCCAGACATCCTACGTGATTTTGCATCGGGTGTTTCGGGTTGGGTTTTTTGTTCATAGACCTTAGGGAGAGAGAACTATTGGTGTTAGTAGGGTCTCCTTCAAGTTCTGTGGTGTTTCGAGATTGTTTGATGGGTGTTCGGCTCTAGAAAGCATTGTAGGAAGTTTCCTCTTATGCACTCCTGAAGGCTGTGACTTAGACATTGTAGGAAGTTTCCTCTTATGCACTCCTGAAGGCTGTGACTTAGACATTGGGTAGAGACCTCTGTAGGAATTAGTTAGGAGTCGGTCGAGTGTAGGTTGAGACCCTATGCTTGCTTCCACGCGGCTGCGGATTGAGCTTCGTCCTTAGCTGACAAATCTTGTTAGGTGAGTTCTCGTTGTGCTGACGTCCGTCGCATCGTATCCTTCCAACATCCGCAGATCAAGATACAACAATATGTGTTCACTGAGCAGAGGCTAAAGCATTGCTGCGATTGTGAGATTTGCATCTGGTGGTGCAAGCTACAAGAATAGATTTTGACACAGCTATAATCAAGCAGGTTCTTGATTCCTTCAATGCTAAGGATGACAGTGCTGTTGTTAATGGTATGAAAGTCACAGAAACTCCTGATAGTATTGCTTATGCTTTCAAAATGCCAAATGAGCTGAAGCCGGCCACAACAACTATAGAAAAAATAAGTTCAGCTCTCAAAGAAGATGAAGCGGCCAAGAAGAAACGTAAGGCTAGTTGCATAAGGGATCCCAGTAGTAGTAGGACTGGAGGTCCCCTCAGCCTACAGATTTGTTTTTGAGGCCATTAGACTCAAGAACAATCTTACCTATGTGTCAGGGAAGTTGTTTGCTATGCTACTTGCACCAAGATTAGACGCTACAACTAAAATCAACTTATGTCAGGTCTTATCTCATAATGTGCTCCGCAGATTGCCAAGCTAAAATCTCAGAATGTATTCAAAGCTTGGTATGTCTGGAAATTTCTATACTGGACAACTACTCCAGATACTCATTATCAGGTATGAATGGCTTGAAGTCAGAAGCCCATCCCAGAGACTAACAATGTTGATCTCTCTTCAGATGAAGAGGCTCCATGCAATCCGTTGGCCCTAGCTGGACAAAAAAGGAAGGCCACACAGGTGGAAGCAAGTGGTTCAAAGAAATCAAGGATTACATTGGCCAAAATCACTGCTTTATTAAAGTTGGAGAGTCAAGTTAAGTCTTTGCCTCCTCCTAGTAAACTTTCAGCAGGCCAGCCTTCAGCCACACCTAAAGAACAGACTCTAGCACGGATCAATGCTAAGGAAGTCCAGCAAGAAGAGAAGACTCTAGCAGACTGTTAACCCTCACGGCTCACGGACACCCTATTACCTACGATGGATGTTATAACCTACGGCGGACATTGTATTATTTATTTGGTAGAGTCAGGTACCGGGCTTGTCGGTCCAATAGGAAAAGGGTAAGAGTGATCGCCGATGAGAGGCGCAACTCTAACTGGAACATTCAAGGGATTAGTTGGCTAAGCATGGGCGCCCAAGTGTGAATAGGGCGAGCTCATATAAAAGTCAACTAAACCTAAAATTCACTCATTCTCTCATTTGTGCAATTGAAGAGTGCTCTTGCTCCATCTCCATCTTCTTCTTCTTCATCTCCTTGTGTGTGTGTGAGAGAGAGTGAGAGAAGGAGAGAGAGGGAGTGTGTGTGCGATCGAGCATTATGAAGGCACGATGGCGGTGAAGTGGTTGAGTGCGGCGTAGCGGCGTCTCCTTCTTCTTCGTGGCGAGGAATCCTCCACGAAGCAAGCGTAGAGCGGTGAGTGACACACCATCGCCTTCTTTGAGCTTACTAGTTTAGGCTTGTTGTGTGCTTGGAGCCATTTGTGGCTCTCACACGGTGTATTGGCAAGTTCCTTGCATTGACACGTGTGACATACGCGCACATTTTTGGCGCCGTTGCCGGGGAATGCCATACATGAAGCTCGAGTAGCACTCTGTGCTTCTCCGTGGTGCAATTTCTATTCTAGGAAAGGCAAGAAAAGAGTGTGTGTGTGTGTGTGTTGAGAAGAGGGATTTGGTGTTATACTGTGTGTTTTCTTTTTTTGTTAATGGAGTTTTCAAAGGTTCTGTAAACATTCTCTGTGTATTAAGGTAGTTAGTTTTCTTTGTTAATAGAGATTTCAAAGGTTCCGTAAACATTCTCTGTGTATTAAGGTAGTTAGTTTTCTGTGTACAGTAAGTAGGAAGTAGATTAGTGAGAGTTAATAGAGTGTGTTAGTGTGTAAGAGTAGGTGTATTAGTTAGAAGTAGGTAGAGAGAGTGTGTGTGTGCTCTCGCGCAGGCCGCGACGGCCTTATCCTTTAAAATAAAATAAAATAAATAAAACATAAAAAATTTTAAAGGTAGGACCGAGATCAGGAATATCTCCCAGATCCAAGCCCAGACCCAAGCCCAAGCTCACGCTCAGGCCTAGGCCTCAATCGCCTTTTAAAAAAACAAATTTTAGCTTCACACGTAGCTAAAAATTGATTTTTGAGGACCAACGGAAGGTCAGATGCCCGAAAATTGTGTTGTAAAGCACACAGCGACCCTTTAAGTGATACGCTCGTTTCGAGCTATCACACACTTCAATCAAAAAAATCAAACATTAAAAAAACAAGAAAAAATCAAGTAGAAAACGGGGTGCAAAACACCCACAAAACAAAGCAAGTAACCTTTGAGGGTACTTGCCAACACTTGTAGGGCACCCAAACCACATGTATCTATGCTCTGGTCGTGTGCTAGAGTCTGAACAACTAGCTAGTGCTTCGATTTACGGGGGTACTCACTATCCTTCCACGCTAGGGTCTACGCCCTCGGCGGGGACCCAAGGTAGTGCAACCCAAGACCCAAATATAGCGGCTAGCGACTCTTCCTCTGACTTCGATATTATGGAAGAGCATCTTACACAAAGCCCCGGGGGAACAAATGAAACCGTACCTAGCTGGGCCCAACAACCTGGAACTAGTGCTTTTAGCCGTTTGATGGAAACTTTTAGTAGAGCTACGCGCTCTGAACCTACGGCTAGTGAAGTAAACGAAGGGGGTGGGGAAGTAGAATCACCATTCACATCTCCTGTAGACCCCACACTCCCTCAAAGTGTCCACGTGGACATTCTACCTACCTCATTTAATGAGGGCCGTACCGAGATACCACCTTCCAAAGTCGCCTCTAAGGTAGCGGTGACTAAACGTCAAAACACGGGAAGCAACATTGCATCCACCTCACGACAACCCTCTAGTACGCCAAGTTTGGACGGGGTATTTCTCAATGAAAATTGGGAATATGACCTACACATGGAGACTTTGACCGACCTATACATGGGCTACACATACCATGTGGGTTGGTTAGAAGTTGTACAATCCACATCTAGTGCCACTAGTCTAGAGGAACAACAACACATGATCTCCAATGTCATCCATAGGATTATCCGGTCCGAGAGGCAAAATTGAGGAATAAACATACCTTCGACGGGTCCTATGTGATTTTTAGACACGGGAAAAGGGAAACAACCCACTCTATCACAAATGGAGACTCCCCCAGTGAGTCCCATCGATCCCCAATATGTTGTTTCGCCAAGGGTCTCAATGCAATCTGAGCCCACAAGTGATAGCTTTACTTTTCCAAGTCTAGCTCATCCTTCCCTTGATGACACCACGGCTACCATGCCTACCCCAATGATGGGCATGCCGAGAAACACGCCATGGACCTCATTTGTTAGTAAAGCACCACTTCATGGTAGCTCAATGCCTACAACAGTACCTACAAGTGTGTACCAATCGTATGCACCTATGGGTCATCACACTCATGTAGTCTCTACCCCTCCCATTGTTTCAACTACCTATGCTCCACAACCACAATACACAAGTTCTTATTTCCAAGGGACTATACCGTCTAGCATTAGCATGTCACATCCGACGTCTGCTATGCCTAGGGCCACTCATATGAACTATGGACCACCACATGGCACAACATCGTACCCAACGTGGAACCCAAGGGATTCCTATGCGCCAAGCCCAATGCCAATACCTACTCCACATGTAGTCTCTGGAGCATCTTCACCCACGGTGCTTTCTCACTTAGGTGACTTGGCAACATTTGCTCAAGCTATTGGTCGATCTATTGCCGAGAATATGCGTAACACGCCTGATAGAGAGCCTAGAAGTAAGGCAGTACAAATAGCCAAGCTCACACAAAAATTTAGTGGAGACGGGGATGTGAGAAAGCATATTGAAGTGTTTGAACAAATATGCGATTCTCTAGGAGAACACAATGACCTACATAAGAGCAATGCTTTAAGCCTAACCTTAAGTGGAAAGGCTGGGTATTGGTATAGAACCCTAAGGGTGGAAGAAAAAACGATTTACCCTACTCTTAGGAGACTGTTCTTAAACGAATACATATGAGAGGGAGTGCTTTGGGGTGTAGCCTCTCATCTCCAGAAAGCCCAACGAGAGGAAGGAGAGTCGGTGAGAGACTTTATAAGTCGCTTGAAGCATTTGAATTCTCGTTGTAATCCAAATGAGCGCTTCAACAATAACCAATTGCTTGATAGATTCATTAGGGGGTTGCGACATGAGGATATCTACAATGGCCTAGTCATTAGAGGTATCACCACTTGGGAAGCAGTCACCACCAATGCGATCCAATTGGAGGATAATTTAATGATTCAAGGAGAAAGAGTGTCTGTTGAGCCTAAATCTATTAGCTCGCAAGCATCAGGGCATCAGCCAATGACCCTAAAGCCTATTGCTAAGGATCCAAAGATATCTGAGATGACTTTAGCAGATCTCACCAAGGCTGTTTAAGAGAGCCTTAGAGACAATCGTGCTCCGCAAAACAAACATATGTATCCAAGAAGGGAGCAGCAATGGTGCTCAATATGCTATGGACCTCGTAGTACCAGTGAATGCCCTACTTTTAGAGTAAAATTCAATGGGAACTGCAATGCATGTGGGAGGTATGGTCATCAAGCTAAGGATTGCATAGTATTTAAGCGTGCGATGGACAATAGACCAACCTTAGCATGGACAGACACACCTCGAGTGCCTGCCTTGATGCCGGCCCCACCTCTTGAACAAACATCACAACACATGGTCCCTAGGGCCCAAAATGTTGTTCAAACAACACCCTTAACACCTCCAGTGCTAGGACCGCAACCACCACATCCGAGAATCACTTCTGTGAATCAAGTGGGTTGTGAGTCATCTATTTCTTGTTTGGAAGGCTATGAGGAAGATATAGATCCTAATATCGCCTATGGGATGGATGTGCTTGAAGAAAGTCCACAATACTACATGGAGGGCTATTGGGGACAAATCAAACCTGTATATCAAGTAGCTGCTCTTACGGCAAGAGGCCAAAATATCAATTACACCGCTAAGAGACCACCTCTTCAATGCTATGAGTGTGGAGGTCCACATCGTGTAGCCGAGTGTCCTATTAGGCTACAAAAGAACGCCACACTAATGCAAACCAGTCAAGCGAGCACGTCTACAATGCCGATACTCATGTGAAATCGATGTGGCATAGATCATTTGATTGCCCAATGTCCAAATAATCCAAATGCATTGAAGATCACGCCATTACACTTGATTGAAGTTACCGAGGAGCCATCACCAAGTGCACCCATGGTACCAGTAAACGTACTCACACGATCGATGCTCCAAACACAAAATTATATTCTTGAGGAAAGAGACACGGCATCAATTTCCCAATCTCAGAAAAAGAATAAAACACGAAGAAAGAGATCGCAAAAAGCAGCGAAGTCAGACCCCAGTTCAAAGACCAACATAGGGACTGGTGACGACCCCGTATATATGAACGACGCTGAAGAAGATTCTAATTTAGGTGAAACCATGGAGACCAGAATGACCACTAACATAGAAACCAACAAGGAAGATCTTCATGAGCCACAATGGTCAGGATCCAAAAAGAAGATAGGAACTTACCCTAACCCTACAGAGGAGATTGAGCGAGTCAAGCAATTAAGGAGTTTGGTAGAAGATACCCAAAGGGATCTAGAACCAGCACCTAGGAAGATCCAGATTACAGACACCGTGTTCCCTACGGAACAACAACCTCACCAAGTCCATAGACCCTTGGACATACCTAGTGTCATCCAAGAAGAAAGTGACTTAAAGTCATGGAAAAGTGGGCGTACTCACTTCTTGATGGAAAGAATGTTTACAGAGGGACTACCTAATCCTATCGAAGAAATGGAGATCCCATCTTCCCCACGTCAAGGGACTCAAGGCCAAAAGGTGCCGTTAAAAATTGCCAAATTGATGGATTTCATGTCTTCAGAAGTTAGAACCACCATCATGTCCAAACTATATAAAGACCCTGAGCTAGTCTCAGCTCTTCGAGCCTTCCTCAATGGAGAACTAAAGTTTGGGCTACCACAATTTGCACAGATGGATGGATATGGGGAGATGCCAATAGAGGAGGAACACATAGATCCACAACCCAACCTAGATGAGAACCTTGTTATAGAAATACCTGTTAACAAGTTGGGACAATACTTTGAGGGTGATGAATCCAAAGCGACCATACCAATCACTACTAAGGGATTAACTGTGAAGGGAATCCTTGATGGTGGTGCTGGGGTTAGCATTGTGACTAAAAATTGCTGGGAAACTATGGGAAAACCTCAACTTGCGACCACAACCATAGTAGTGAAGATGGACAATGGGTCTATTGTTAAACCTATTGGGATGCTAGAAGATCTCAAGATCAAGGTCTTTGGACATAAAATAAGAGTTACCTTTATTGTCATGGATTTCTCCAAACACACTATGGCATCGGAGATGATCTTAGGACGTCCTTTCATGAGGGAAGCAAAAATGGTGCATGACTGGTCTAAAAACCATGTCTACTTTTAGTTCCAAGATTCTGTCATTCGAGTGGATCTTGCGACGGGTCGAGCACATCCTCTAGGAAATAGGTTTATAATTGATCATAGATCTGACACCACAGTTCACTCGGCCCCATTGCAGTATTGTTACACGTGTAAAGCGGACACTGATGTTGAGGAAGATTCTCCTTATATGGATGTACTACCTGGGATGACTGAGTCGGACAATGTGGATTGGGTCCACCTAGCAGCAACCATAGACACTTGGGGAAACAGGGGGACGACCTGGGTAACACCTGAGGGGGATGAAATGCATGTACCTTTAAATATGCTACAAGCAATGCATATAGCTTCTGGCAAGACTCATCCTAATATAATGAAGAAAACATACAAGTGGGTTCTTAAAGCTTCTTTAACGACCATGACGGATGCTAAAAAACAAAAGCCTTGTAGGAAACGTACCACTCGCTCCAAGAAATGTAAAGAAACGTGGCGTTGGATCCCTAAACGATTATTGGAAGCCCAAGGCTACTATTGAGGAAATGATCAAATTTGGGTGCCAAAACGTAGATTGTGTTCTTACCTATCACCTGACCCATGTGAGCCCAATCCTATAGCTCCAAAACGAATCAATGATCACGAAAAGAAAAAATTCACAGAATGCTACACACCCGCTCCAGAGCTAGTTTGGGTACCAAAGAAAGAACAATTTGTTCCACCTAGCTCAGGAAGGGGGGAGTCTCATGAAGCTTCTAGCTCCTCATGTAATGCATCCATAGAGGTAAAGGCTTCTCGACAGCCTCCACCTACAATAGTGGACCTCCATAAAGCTACAAAGAAATCCACACTTCCCAGTGTTCAAGAATCACCTGATGAGCCACTTCAAGTTCGATCCTGGGAGAGTACCTTACCACCCTTGCAACTCGATGAGGCACCTAAGGTAATAGAAAACTACTGGAAAAAATCCTCACCTATTATCGACTGGAACAATTGGTTTCAAAGGGTGACGAGCACATTTCAAACGATATGATCTACCCAAGGAAGGGGGGAGTGTTTGTTGAAGGGGATCAGGGAGCACACCACAGATGGAGAGTGAGAGAGAGAAGGAGACACACGACACACAGATATGGGTGGGGAGACTCAAAAGAGTGAGCAGCCCCCTATACACTTATGCTATGTATAAGGTATACAAGTCAGTGGGCGCCCAGACTCTGGGCTGCCGGGCAAGGCACAGACGCCTATACCCCAACAAACTCCCACTTAAAGGCGACTTTGCCTTTAAGCAAGAGAACCTAGTCTAAAGACTACAAAAGGCGAGAGAAAACCGCTCTCAACCGATGCCCACAGGCTGGCTGTGATCGTGTGCATCCGGCTGTCCTACTCCCGTGTAAGTCCATACACCACCAGACGTACCGCACACGTACTGCAAGTATGTACGCAATACTTGCATATCTCCCTCGTGCACTATGCCATCATCAGTCAACAAACGACTAACAACTCCAACTGCAAATGCTCTTACTGCAGCTGCGATATCCGGTCTCAAGATCAACATCTCATACATGAGACCACCGAATGCCAATGCAATGCTAGCGGGCCCTGCTAGCTCTACGGAGTATGCATCAACATATATATCCCTGGCAATAGGCATCTCTGACTGACAAGGCATGTCAGCCACATGCATCTCGTGACTGTCCACAAAAGACGCATCAACCTGTCGTGCAACCTCAGAGAAAACCAGCTGCTCTAGATGTCTGCTGGAAGACATATCCTGCACAACTATATCCCCATGCTCACTGTCGAGCATAGAAAGGAATGACTGCATAATCGCTGACATCTCAGTCTCCTCTGCAATCATCCACTGCAAACATGACCACTCAATCTACTGTGACTCACTAGAGCTCTCATGCTCTAACTCCGTATGCATAGACTCTTGCACAACGTCCTCCTGTCGTGACTCACTAGAGCAAGACCGCTCTACCTGTCTATCCTGCATAGAAGTATCTCACACAAGTGACTCTCTGCTTTGCTCAGTCACTAGCAAAGCATGCATGTCTGACTCTGTCACCTCTCTGTGTGACTGCTCAAGTCGTGCCCCAACTGTGTGCACAACGAGCTCACTACTCTGCACTCCATGCAAAGTACCCTGCAACCCATGAGCAAAAGAGACTCGCTTGCTCTCTCACTCTCTACCTGGCTGCATGATCACAGAGACAACGCCGTCTCTCCCATGATCCACATGCAATGGGTAACCTGTACCACTCCTGGCACCTCTCGCAATCACTAGCGAACCCAAATGCATCACAAAATCTCGCTCTCGTAGCAAAATCTGACATCCAGTATCCCGTAACTGTCTGACAGAGATCAAATCCCGTCTCAGATCTGGCACATAACGCACATGACGCAGGGTAAATCTCATACCACTGGGCAAGGAGAAACATACGTCTCCTATACCCTCAATGGCATACACATCACCATCAGCCATGTGCACACAACCAAGTCTCCCACTAGAAAACGTGCTAAACCACTCACGATGCGACGTGACATGGAAAGTAGTATCTGAATCTAGTAACCAATGTGAAGACAATGTGCAATCCGATATGCAATCCGTAGACATAAGATTGTCTAAAGACAAGCTAGATGTAAATGTGACATCACCGTCACAAGCATACTCAGTAACCACCGTACTGATCTCACTAGCATCTGTCATGCCCAAATCTGCATCACGTATCTATCGCCTCCGTTATCTCAAACGCCTGAAACATCGACGCCTAATGTGCCCTCTATGTCCACAATGCAAACATGTCAAGTCTCTATGCCGTCGAGACTTGCGTGTGGGACCAATCTCTCCCATGGACATAGAAGAGGGACTAGACTCCCCTGTAGACATGGATGTCGCGTACATAGCATGTAAACTCTGCCATAAAGCATGAGTTGTAGTCTCCCTCGAGACCTGCCAGTAAATAGACTCAACCAGATGCAAACAAATCGTAGACATGGCTAACTCATCAAGATCCTGCCAATCATCATCACGCATAGAATTGGGCTTCACCGATAAACCATGCAAGGGTTTATCCTGCCCCAAATCCGCCAATGCAACAAGCATATGTTCCTTCCAAGCAACAAAATCTACACCATCAAACTGTGTCAGACCATAACGTTGGAAGTCAAATGAAAAATCAGCCATAATGCTCGCAAAAGAGCAATCAACAATGAGTAGCAAATGTCAACCAAATCAGCCCTAAACTGGCTCGAATCGCATCAACAAAAGTCTGCAAATATGGCTCAAAACCTGATGCAAAGTTGCACCAATAACCGTGCAAAACCTTGCACAAAATCACAAGTCAATATGACTCAATCACGCATAAATATCTGACAAAATTTTGGCAGAGTCTCCTTTGTAACTGGAGCAAAATCTCAACAGTAAACCTCAAAGAGACAATAATATATGCCACAATGGCCAATCCGGGAATAAACTCGACCGGAATTACCTCACAAAGTCATACATATGAGCATACCCGCTCTTGCCGGAGTACCACTCAACAGCACCTCAAATGACATACATGTGAGTGATGATTGCTGCCAAAATACCTTTCAATTGATGACCAAATGTCTGTCAGATAACTATAGCAACATTTCGCAAAACCTTGCAAGATCTGTCGCTATGCGCAACGCGAAATACGGCACACAAGGGCATACACAAGTGACTCCAAACTCCAACCAAATGATGACTGAAAATCACCTGTCAAAGTGGGAGTAAACTCAACCACTAAACTGTCAAAGAGCAACCTACGGATACGTAGAAGCAATACGTAAATTGAACCAAATCTCAAATAATCTCAGCCACAAACAAATACACAAATCCATATATGGCATACATAGACCGCCAAGACCATGGCAACATAGCTCACTCTCGCATGAGTGGCTCTCTGGACAAATGCATATCCAAAAACCTATGTACACCTATGAATTTGCTGGTTGCTGCAAAAAATACTCTGTGTGTGTGAGATATACCAAAAACAGTGTTTTTGGGACCCGAAAAAGCACAAATAAACCTGCTGCTGTACCTGCTGTAATTCAAAGCATAATTTCAGAAAATATACATCACCATCGCGTCCGGGGCGTGCCAAAACCTTGACCTAGATTCCTGGATCATGTAGATCTGACTCTGTATGAAGGAGCTACGCAAAAAACTGCGTTTTAGAGCCCGAAAATGGCAAAAACGAGCTGCACACAGTCTTGAACCTGCTCCTGCTCCACTTTGCATGATGCAATGTCCTCTCAATGCAAGCTCCAACGCAAGAGATCTGCCACAACAGCATCCAAGCACTCGAATGTCAAGCTCTCCTCCGTCGAGCACTTCTCTAATGAGCTCCACTGAGCTCAAAAGCTCCTCTCACTAAGGAAGCCACAACCGCCTCCTCGACCAAGCTTGACCACACCAAGCTCCTAAGCTCCAAAGACAATGCTCCTCAAGCTAAAATCGCTCTCCGTGAAACTCCGCGATCGAACTCCACCGTCGAGAGCGAGCGAGCTATCGCCTCGAAGCTCTCAAAGCAGTCGTGCTCTCCGCTGTCGTCGTGACTGTGCACACACACGCTCCCTCCGCACCTACGATCTGATACCAATTGAAGGGGATCGGGGAGCACACCACAGACGGAGAGTGAGAGAGAGAAGGAGACACACGACACACAGATATGGGTGGGGATACTCAAAAGAGTGAGCAGCCCCCTATACACTTATGGTATGTATAAGGTATACAAGTCAGTGGGTGCCCAGACTCTGGGCTGCCGGGCAAGGCACAGACGCCTATACCCCAACATTTGTTGACATCCATCATTCACTTGCTTCCCTCTCAACCTTCCTCCCTGACCTCTCAATCTCCCAATCTTAGGGAATGTACATATAAATCATTATACTCACAAAAATAACAAAATAAATAAAGAGCAAGAGCAATTAGCAAATGAGTATGTACAACAAAAGTCAAAACATTGACCCAGACCTACACATTCACATTTGGTACATTGAAACAGAAACCTATGTCATAAAATACCTTTGATCCTCATCACTCGAGTGATGGAGGGTAGGTAGAATTAGTACAATAGGAGTGTTTTTGTTTTAGAGTTGAGTGATTAGCAAAGTTCATTTTTCCCACTGATGTGCCTCCTAGAGGTATTCTTTGTGTTTCCTCGTGTGTACAGGAATGTGTTGTTGTGGTTAGGATTTGGACCTTCATGGAATCTTTCTCTCATCCACTTCAAATCAAGCGCGACCATCAACTCAAACAGGTGTTTCTTGTCCATTAGCATTGCCCCTTATCTTTTTTGCATCCATGTTTGTCTGCTTTAATTGTGATTGGTAGCATAATATCCAACACATTTGCTTAGTATCAAACGTTAAATTCAAAGTAATTTTTGTCATAAGCACTTGTCTAGATTTAAAAATCAAGCAGTCCGTCTAAGCTAGTTTGACCAAGCTAGGTGTTAGAGATCTTCTCTTAATACCATGGGGAATGCCTTCCTAATAATCAATGGTTACTTAGGTTCTTAATCCGATTTAGGCAGCATTGTGTGAAATGTACTAGGGATTCTAGTGGGCTTGACCCTATTGACCTTTCGCTTAAGTATTATAAAGGGAGTTTACTTGTGTGATGAGCCTGGGGAGGTGTATCAGTGTTATATGACCCCCCAAAGTTACAAAATTAAAATGTTGAAAACGAACAAACAAAAACAAATCAAAGCGCTACAATGTAAAATATTAAGCTGGAAGAGAAATCTCAGCTTGATTTGGTATTCACTCACATGTATCGCCTATGGTACTAGAGCCCTAGAGGTTCCCAGTATGGGCGCTTTCCTTGAAAAGCAAAAAACCCAAGGCATACAAAATAAGAACATACATCAAAATTGAATCACTGTGAAAAGACTTTGGTGGGTCAAAGAAAAGGTAATCAATCAGGAGATGATTTCATGAGAAATTCCTTTTATCGTAGCTTAACTACAGGCCTTCTAGGTATAGCCTCTAGTCAGCCCTCGAACATGAAATACTTGGCTCTCGCGATTAAACAACTTAATTGACCAGAGAAAATTAAGAAGCTTACCCATGGTATTAATAGTCGATCTCTAATGCCTTTCGACCGGGGGACATCTCACCCTGATCGTGTTGTGGTGATCCTTGTTCAGTTGTTTCCTCTGCTTGATGTTGCTGTTCCGCCACCTCTTTCACTTTTCTCACCGCTTCTTGGGCTTCCTTCAGCTTCAAGGTTTCTACTTCTTGATACATCTTTTCCAAGGATTTCGTGGGATTTTCATCCTGCTTCTTGGTATGATGCTTGTTTCTTGGTCCTTTCAGCTCAATGGGTACCCACTTTGCTGGGTCCTTGCCTTGTGCTTGGCGACTGCGTTCATAAGATTGCTTCTCTCTTTCAAATCTGGCTTGCTTTTGTACGAGTTCCTCCTGGTGTGCTGCCACGGTTTTTCACTTCATTTCTTTTTGTTGTGCTCTTTTTTCCTCGTATCTGATCTTTCACTACTGTGTCGTTTTGGCGAGCTCTTAGCCGAATCTTCAGCAGACTTGTATGATCTCTTGGCAGATCTTGTAGCTCGAGGAGAAGATTGTGCTGACACTATCCAAGTGTTCTGATCTGGGCAGGCAACAAGTTGTCAGCCATGCTGATAGCATGGTTTGAAATCCTGGTTAGAACCTCTGGTGCACATGAATATGTGCTTTTTCCTTCTTTCTTTGTCCCTTTCAATGTGACAAAACATATTGTGCATGGTCAATTGGTTGTCGGGCTATTGATTTGAGAATTTGTGTAAAGGTTTTGAAAACCGCATGATTTGGTGTCGTCTATCTCGACAGTCGTTTGGCAAGGAAGTGGAAATGCTAATGGTACAACCTTTCGGGCTCTTCCACCTGTTTGTGAATGAGGTCGGTGTTAGCAGCAAGCTAACATGAATACCAGGAATACCATTTTTTGGAGCTCTCGTTGTAAAACACTTATTATTTTTTATAAATCCAAAATATTGTAGCTCCTATTTTTTGATTAAACCTTGTAATTGATGAGTCGGGGCTACAAGCTTCCAGATTGTATCAACCTGTCATTACCTATCTTTAGTTAGAGCTTCCAAATTATTAGTTTTGACCACCAAAAACCTTGGATAAGGTATAAAAGACAATTTTTATAAGTTATTTGTAACTTTTGGATAATGAAATACATAGTGTTGGTGCAACCAAAGTTGTTCCATGCTGGGAAGTGGTCTATGAAAAGCGAGGATTGCAGGCAGGTGCATTGCAGAAGGCTAGGACAAGTACCAAGGTCCTGGGCAGCCAAAGGGTAGCGGAAATGTATGCCCAATGCAGTTTTTTAGACTAAAAAATCTCCAAGTTAGCTCAATTGAGATAGGAGATGAAGGTGTCTAAAATGCCAAGTCAGTGCTCTGGAATGTAGTGTTCAGTGTGCTCTAGAAGCCGGTCCAAACGGCTCGTCAAACGGAGCCCCGGTGCTCAAGATATTGCAAGTCAAAGATAGAGTGTGTAGCAGATCCCGGACAGGTAGGACGGCTGGGACAGGTGTCCTAGGTAAGTATCAGTGGATACATGCATAGAGCAAAAATTATGGACCGCGGTTTTTTTCTCGGATTGTAGATCGGAGCTCTAGATAACAAGTTATGGCCATCAGAATTTTTTTCGGGGGCCAGTTATGAGCCCACTTGACCGCATTGGAGGATGCACCATTTGGCATCTTTTTGGCCTCGCCAAGGTTCTTAGGGATAGTGTGCATGATGCGAAGGTAGCACAAATCAACGGCATGTCAATCAGATGCTTAGTGAGCAAGATATAGTAGAATGAAAATGGGAGCATTTGGCGGTGAAAAGTTTGCAGATGATTTTCTTTGTTCTTTATGGCCTCGGATAGCGAGCTCAGAGGAGCCAAAATGCAATGAGGTTTGCACGGCCACAGAGTGACAAAGTGGAAACTTGGCACAGCTTTACGGCTCAGTGATTCGATCACTGAGTGCCAGTTGGCAGGCAAGACAGGCAAGGGGGAAAAGTGGATTTTTTATGGGGGTGTTTTTCAAATGCCTTGGAGGTTCAAGGGGCTATGGCTGCCACGTGGCAGGAGGATATATGCCGTATGCATAGGAGAAAGCAGAGCCTACGGAGTATAAAGGTAAGGCCATTTGGCCTTTTGAAGATATAAGGTGGAATGTGGGGAGCTTGGACCGCCGTGGGTGATGGCGTAGCCCTGTCGGGCGCTGTGTCGGCGGCCTTGGCAGGCGATGCGTGGGTTTTGGCCGGGATGGGCGGCGTGGTGGTGCGCTCCTACGTGAGGAGAGGATGGAGGTGTCCTGCGACCGATTTTTCACACTAATGATGTGGCATGGCACTTCCAATGGAGACCGAGTTCCCACGGGCAGCAGCCCACCCCATTTTTGAAGGGAGACCCCCCCCATTAGTGACATCACTAATGGTAAGGGGCTTGTCCCACAGGGCTGAAAGGAGACGGGCAAAGTAGCCTGCTAGAGGAGGGATTCCCAGGGTAGTAAAGTGAGCCACAAGAGAGAGAGGGAAAACTCGAGGGCGGCCAGGAGGACCAAGTGCAAGGAGACCAAGGGGGCCATTCCAAGCCCGACCAAGAAGGGGTGAAAGCAAGGAGGAGGAGGTCGGGCGCCCATTTGATGGGATCAAAAGGGGAGACCAAAGGAGCAGAGGTGAAGTTCGGGCCGAGCCAAGGCAAGAGCAAGGTGGAAAGGAGGAGAGAGAGAGAGAGAGAGAGAGAGAGAGAGAGAGAGAGAGAGAGAGAGAGAGAGAGAAAGAGAGAGAGAGAGAGAGAGAGAGAGAGAGAGAGAGAGAGAGAAGGTAGGAGGGAGTCGAACAGAGAAGGACAGAAGTGAGCCAAAAGGGCAGTGTAAAGTTTGGGTAGCTCCAAAGGGGTAAAATAATGAGGAAAAATAAAAAATAAAAATCCTAGGGGAAATAGCGACATTGCTATTGCACCCCCCCAAGTGCAAAGAGAAGAAGAGAGAGCAGCCCCCTTCCCAAAGATACCAAATTAGGGTACCGGATGGACCAATGAGAGAGAAATTTCCAAAATTGAAGACCCCCCTATGAAAGTCAAATTTTCATCAAATTAAGGGCTTTTTTCTGGGCTTCTTGGTGCCATTTGAAGCTGCAAAGTGGAGCTCTCTGATAGAGGAGTGTGCCTCTCAAAGCCCTTTCTATTATCTCGTGAAAATGGCCATGGTGATGGCAGTGTAAGCCTGTGTACGTGCTTTGTGAAGTGCAATCAAGCAACTGTTGCATGGCTTTGTTGTTGTTGATTCCCCTTCCCCCCTTCTCTTTCTCCTGCTCCGGTGTTTACCCTTGGTGCCGACAGTGTGGATGTGTGCCCCTCCGGATCGACAGTGTTTGGTGTGAGAGAGTGAGATTAAGTGGTTGTGTGCGTTTGTAAGGGTGGATACAGACTGTGGCAGTAGGTGTGTGTTGTGTGCTGGATTTGTGGAGTGTGCGAGCTGTACGAATTGAGCACGCGGTGGTCTGCTAGTGTGAAGTTGTGTTTTGGAGGTGTTTTCTGAGAGGACAAGGGTGCTGTGGATACCGTGAGCTATAGAGAGGCCCTTGTGTTTGTGCCAGGTGTGTTCCCCCATTCCGCTCTCCATCTTCTAGTTCCCCTTTGAGGAGTATGATGATGCTCCTAGTTGAAGTCAGAGTGGTGCGAAAACTTGGCTTCAAGATTACGAATTTTTTGTGTTGGAAAGCGGTTTATCGAGAGAAGATGGTGCGGTACAGGTGTTCCCGCTCCTGGTTCATGGTAAAGCCGCTATGGTTTGATACCCTTGGTGATAAAGAAAGGGGAGATTGTGATGCCCTAGAGGCGTCTTTTTGAAGAAGATTTGTAGCGAATGGATAGTAGGATGAAGTAAATCGGAAGCTGGAAGGATTAAAGCAAAGCATGGAGGGTGATTTTCAAGTGTTCAAGTGGGAATTCAAAGACCTTTGGGGGAAATTGATCAAGGTAACTATTACCATATACATGTGATAGTGATGTGTGTGAACACACTAGGACCACCGAGGCATTTTTTCCCTCTTTAAGAGGTTTTTTCCCCCGTGCATTGTATATACACCTATCACTCTAGGGCTATCTATCTTCCGTTGCACACTAAGTAACACACTCCTTATTGTGTGCCTTGAGCTTCCTTCATCTTCTCCAAGCTGTGTGCATTTCTCTGCAACCCTAATTCCAACAATGGGTATCAGAGCGGGTTACGTCCTCCCGGGCTTAGTCGCCAGATACTCCATCACATGCCTACTCACTTTCTCCGTTGACAACGAGTTTTGGCAAGCGTTCGGAGGTCGACAAATATGTCAGGAGAGCTCTAAGAGCTTCGTCTACTCAGATTTCTGATTCGGGCTCATTTCGGCCTCCGTTTCCACTACAGGCAGGTCTGCACATGCAATTTTTTCATTTTGTGCAGAATTTTTGTTAGTGTCGATTTTTGCATAACAGGTGGCTTACAGTCTTCTACGGTTTGTGCTATATAGCACGTGTTGTTCTCGCTCCATTTCTCCTATTTTAGTGCAGTTTTCACATTAGGTGCAGCATTTACCATGGCTGGCAACAACACATATTTCTTCAAGATGTTTGCTGCTAAGGACAGGTTGGATGGGGAAAATCTCCCTATATGGGCTTATATGATGCAACACGTTTCTGTGTCAAAGGGCATATGGAATATTGTGCAAGGCATTGATGTATGTCCTAGTTTTGAGGATGTAGGCAATGTTGAGGATGTTGCAGGTCTTGCTACAAGGATTGCTGCCATTAGAGTTGTTTTGCCCACGACAGATCAATCTCATTGGGATGTAAAGGACGTACAGGCTCATGCATTGATTGTGTTGTCTATGAAGTGTACCATTGTTCCTCACATCCCTTCAGCAAAATCTGCAAAACAGGCTTGGGATATTTTGGCTAGTCTTTATCCAAGTCGCAATGAGGTTAAAATTGCTTTGCTGCGTAAAGAGCTGGAGTCAAAGATTATGTATGAGGAAGATGATATGGACACTTTCCTTGCTAGTGTCAAGGATATCAATGAGAAACTTATTTCTGCAGGTGAAGTCATTTCAGACAGTGCAGGCTGTTCTTGATGCCTTACCAGATTATTACCAGACTTTGCTACTACTTGGAGACTTATGACCCAAGGAAATCCTGAAGTTGTCAAGTTTGATGCATTATGCACATTGCTATTGCAAGAGTCACTTTCCAGAAAAAACAGGACTAGGCAGCATGCAGTTGAAAAGGCTTTTATTGCTTCTCAAAGAAAGGGTGGTAACAACAATGCAGTCACTTCTTATGGTTCTCTGCTGCGAGTGGCAAAACTTCTATTCCTAATGCTTCTGCGCCTGGCAGCAATTCGTCTGGAAATTCTGGTGATAAGGGCAAAAAGAAGATGCATTGCCATTATTGTAAAGCTAATGATCACTTGATCAAGCAGTGTCCTAAGTTGAAGGCCAAAGAGGCAAAGAAGAAAGAGGGTGGTTCCAATGCGAATGCTGGTTCCACTACAAATGTAGCCATTGTTGAGTCTTCTATAAAAGGAGACTGTGATGCTGATGTTGATGTAGAATGGGCTTTTAGTACAGAGTGCACTTACAATCCTATTGTCCACGATGCATGTATGTTAGTTGCTACAAATTCACATGTGTGGTATTTTGACAGTGGTGCTACAAAGCACATTACCTCACATCGTGAATTGTTCACCTCTCTTGAGTCTGTCCCTCATGGGAATTCAGTCACTTGTGCCAGCAATGCCTCTTATCCGGTTCAGGGAGTTGGAAATATTGTGCTTACTGCTGCAAATGGTAGTTCTTTCACACTTGTTGATGTACTTTATGTAGATGGGATTAAGAAGAATCTTTTGTTTGTATCTACACTTGCTAGACTTGGACTTGTAGTCAAATTAGTGAATGACAGATGTACAATTCATGATCTCAGTTTTGGTGATGAAATTGTTGCATCTGGCCTTTTGTGTTGTGGGGTGTATAAGCTCACTTTGTATGACAAGTGTGGACAGAATTTTGCACATGCAGTTGCTGATTTAAGGGCTATTTCAGATGCAAAACTTTGGCATGCACGTTTTGGTCATTTGAATTTTGCCAGTTTGTTGTATTTGCAAAAATCTGATATTGTTGCTTCTTTGCCTCCGCTTGAAGCACATGTCAATCATGTTTGTGAAGGTTGTATTTTCGATAAGATGTAGTGTTCGAAGTTTCCAAAGGATGGTTCAATTAGGGCCACATGCAGGTTGCAGATTGTGCATAGTGATGTTTGTGGTCCCATGCAAACTCCGTCCTTGGGCAACTACGTTTACTTCTTGACTTTCATTGATGATTCCAGGTATGCATGGGTATTTCCGCTTAAAGGGAAGTCCGAAAATTTTATGTGCTTCAAACAATTTCTGGCTATGGCTGAAAATGTCTCGAAATGTACTATGGGCACTCTCCGTTCCGATCGAGGGGGGGAGTATATGTTTCATAAATTTAATGCATTTCTGGCTAGCCGTGGGATAAAACACCAACGCACAGTGCCTTATACACCTTAGCAAAATGGTGTTGCTGAGAGGAAAAAAAAAGTCACTTACGGAAATGGCACGATGTATGGTCAAAAGTCAAGCTTTGCCGCATTCATTTTGGCTTGAGGCCATCATGTGTGCCACTTATGTACTAAACACGTGTCCTACCAAAGCTTTGCAGTCTATTACTCCATATGAAGCATGGCATGATAGAAAGCCTTCTATTGAGCACATGCGTGTTTTTGGCTGTTTGGCATATGCTTCGGTGCCAGAAACACAACGCAGAAAATTGGATGATAAGGCTATCAAATGTCTTTTTGTTGGTTATAGTGCTGAAAGCAAAGGTTACAAGTTGTATCATCCGCAAACAAAACGTATTCTCGTTTCATGGGATGTAGTGTTTGTGGAAGATTCTGTTTAGCCCTTGCTATTATGTACTAGAGATAGTAATGTAAGCTCACAGGGCATTTATGACACTTTGTTGCCTCTTTTCAGTGGTGGAAACATGAATGTAAGTTCCAATGAGGCAAATGTGCAGCCTATGGGAGTTCTTGAAAATGTTACAGATCAGTCGAATATTGATGAAAATGTACATGATTTACTTGATGAGGAAAGGGCTGAAAATGAGCAGGCTAGAGGTATGCCAAAATGATCGGTGCACACTGTTTGCGTGACACTAAATTGGATGCACCTTTGTCTAGTCGTACTAGTTCAGGATCTCTCCATGCATCTTATGAATCAGATTGTTATGATTTGGCTGTGTCTAGCTTACATGATGTTGAGGAGCCTCTGCTTTTGATGAAGCACAGAATTCAGAAAATTGGATGGCTTCCATGCAATCAGAATATGATGCACTTATAGAAAATGACACATTGAATTTATGTGATCTGCCTCCTGGAAAAAAAGCCATTGGTACAAAGTGGGTTTACAAGTTGAAACGCAAGCCGGATGGTGAGATCAATCGCCATCAGGCTAGACTTGTTGCAAAGGGTTATGTACAACAAAAAGGCATAGATTATGAAGAGACTTTTGCTCCCACTTGTTGTATGACTACTGTGTGTTTTCTATGTGCATTGGCAGGTCATTTTGGTTGGGATGTACATCAATCAGACAATGTCACTGCTTGCTTGAATGGTGACATATTTGAGGAAGTTTATGTAACGCACCTCGCGGTTTTGTCATAAAAGGACAAGAGGACAAAGTGTGCAGATGTAAGAAGTCTTTGTATGGGTTGAAGCAATGTCCTCGTGCTTGGTATGAGAAAGCTGACACTCATTTGGTCAAACGAGGCTCTTGTAACAGTCCAACAGAAAGCACATTGTATGTAAAGCGTGAGGGTGATGTACTTCTCATTGTGGTTCTTTATGTCGATGATTTGTTGATCACTGGACCAAATGAGAGACATATTGCTAAATTTAAGGCTGATTTGACTGCTACTTTCAAGATAAAAGATTTGGGGCTGCTGCATCATTACTTGGGTATACAGTTTAAGCAGTGTGATGGTGGTATTGGCTTGTGTCAGAAAAGTTACATAGAGACACTGCTACGCAAGTTTGGACTTGAGTATTTCAAACCTATTGCCACTTCCATGGAAATAGGTTTGAAGTTGAGTCTACATGATGCTGGCAATCCTGCTGATGTCACTCTTTACCAAACTGTTGTTGGTTGCCTCATTTATGTATGCAACGCGAGGGCGGATATTCAGTTTGGAGTCTCACAGGTCAACAAATTTATGCATAGCCCAAGGTCTAAGCATTGTCATGCTGTCAAGAGGCTTTTCTGCTACCTTAGTGGCACTTTACATCTTGGCTTGTTTTATCCCAAGGGGGGATCATTGCCACCAGACTTACATACTTTTTTGGACTCAGATTGGGCTGGTTGTTTTGACACGCGAGTGTCCACAAGTGGTTTTTGTTTCATGCTTTGTAGTTCATGTATATCATGGTTGAGCAAGAAGCAACCTAATGTGGCCACTTCGAGTTGTGAGCTGAGTACAGGGCAGTCTTCATAACTACGGTTGAGTGTGTATGGCTCAGACGCCTTATGGCTGATTTGAGTGTTGGACAGGACACTGCCAACACTATCTACACTAACAGTCAGAGCGCATTGGCAGTTGCAACGAACCCAGTTTTTCATGCTTGCACAAAGCACATTGAGGTGCATTACCACTATGTCAAGGAGAGGCTCTTAGTAGGAGAGATCAGCTTGGCTTATGTACCAACACAGGACAACGTTGCAGATCTTTTCACAAAGGCATTGTCTCATCAGAAGCTCAAAGGTTTCCACAAAGCTTTGGGCTTACTCCCCTTTGTGGATTGATCATTCCCTCAGAGCATGGAACTTCCCTTTACTCATGCGCCACCTCTCGTTCACCGCATCACTCCATGGGGGATTTGTTACCATATACATGTGGTAGTGATGTGTGTGAACACATCACTACCACATGTGTGAGCGGTCCTAGTGTGTGAACACACTAGGACCGTTGGGGAATTTTTTCCCTCTTTAGGAGGGTTTTTCCCCCGTGCATTGTATACACGCCCATCAATCTAGGGCTATCTATCTTCCATTGCACACTAAGTAACACATTCTCTATTGTGTGCCTTGAGCTTCCTCCGTCTTCTCCAAGCAATGTGCGTTTCTATGCAACGCTAATTCCAACAGTAACTGTTGCAGAAAATGCCAGTTTTTAAAGTTGAGTAAATTCATGGATTGCCTGCATGAGGAAGTGCGAGATAAGGTGGAGATAGATGGCACGATGTCGTATGAGGAGGAGGTAGCTCTAGCAAAAGGATGGACCAAAAAGATTTTGAAGAAGCGTGAGGCTAGGCAGATTTTGTCAAATGCAATGATGCCAAGGCCGTGTAATGAGGCGGTAGCTGAGCCGCAGATTGTGCAAAGAGAAGTGCAAGTGCAAAAAGAGCCAAGGGTTCTTTGGCTACAGAGAGAGAGGGTGGTTCCTATGCTGAAGATGCCAGCTAGAGCGGTTCTAGTTGTGGAGGAAGTGCAGGTGCTTCCAGAGTAGACAAAGGAGGTGCTATCAAGTTCGAGTGTAGCTATTGAAGCTCCATTGGAGTGCGGTGAAGAGCAAAGAGTATGGTTTGCGGACGAGGTCAAAGCAATGAATCTAGAGGAGATTATGAGCTTGAAACGGAAGAGGAGGTTGGGTCGAATGATAGTAGCTCCATGCATGCAGACATGAGTTGAGGGATGGAGTCGTGTCAATCCAGGTATGATGATTTTGACCTCTTACATGTGAGTGGAGAGGCAGTGAATATGTGCAAGGAGTAGCATGAAATGCAAGCTGAGATGCCTAGTGAAGACCAAGTGGAGCAGTCTAGGCCTACATGTGGTGAAGGGTAGGTAAAGTTGGTGTGTGTTGAGATCCTAATGTCCGGGTTGATGAAGATAGCAGTAGAGTATGCCATGGTGGTGCAACAGGTGCAAAGTTTTGCCAAGAGAGATAGAGCAGTTGTGCCTATGGTGGAAGAGGATGAGGGTGATGCAATAGAGAATAAGATTCTCTCTTCCTTGGCAGAGCTTGATGATGCAGCGGTAGAAGAGCAGGTAACTGTAGCCGACAAGAAAATGGTGCTTATCGACCTTGAAGGGCCAATTGAAGAGGAGGAGCTTGACAATGTTGGAATTGAGTGTATGGTAGGTGAGAAAGGCAGTGCGGAGTCAAAGTTAGAGGTGCTTCCTATGCAGTCGGTGCACTCTATGAAAAGTAGTGCGGATTCCAAGGTGGTGTTCAAGCTTTCTAAGGAAGTCTGTGAGTGGTGGTTGAAAGGAATGATGATCAAAGTAGCTGTGTAGTATGTTGTTGAGCAGGTGCAAGATATGCTAGATGAGGATCTAGCTTTACATAGATGGGAGGGTATGTCAGATATGTCAGGTCTACTTGGTGCGAGTGATGGTGCAAGTATGTTTTTGGATGATGAGCATGATGGTGCTCTATTTGGTGTTCTTGGAGGCACTTTGTTGCAAGTGGACAATTTGCCAAGGAATGCTTGGAGTGGTAGAAGTATGATGCTAGAAGTTTGGCTATACAGTTGGTTGTGTGCCTTAGTATGGCACTATGCAAGGGTGTTGCAGGTGGATGGAAAAGAACAATGCAAGGTGTTTGACCCAGGCGGTTGATGACATTTAAAGTAGGGGGTTGGGCAACCCGCATAAACAAAGATAGCGGGTCACAGGTGCCAGTTTTGTACATGGGTGAAAGCATGCTAGCTTTTCATGCTTTTTCATGTCCCGGACAATGCTAACTAGCACAATTTTGACATATGCTAACTAGTACAGTAACTTGAGCTACATCTCCAAGATCTATGACATATGATATATCAATAGAAAGCACTTGAAACAAGGAATCCAAATGTACAACCTCCGACAAATTTTTGATATTATTTGTAAAAAATTTACCAGACGCCCAACTTTTTGAAGATGTGCTAACTTGAAACTGCTAACTAGCACAAAAAGCACGATAGGGTAACATGCTTTCACCCACATATGCTAAGAGCTTTGTGGTGTATAGAGAGTTTGTTTTGAGTGTGTAGTTTTTAGTGCAATAAGCCCATGTGTGGTTGAACATAAATGTTCAATGACGGGGTGGGCAGTGATGGTGCAACCAAAGTTGGTCCATACTGGGAAGTGGTCTATGCCAAGCGAGGGTTGTAGGTAGGTGCAATGCACAAGGCTAGGGCAAGTACCAAGGTCCTGGGCAGCCAAAGGGTAGCAAAAATGTATGCCTAATGCAATTTTTTAGGCTAAAAAAGCTCCAAGTTGGCTCAGTTGAGATAACAAATGAAGGTGTCCAAAATGCCAAGTTAGTGCTCTGGAATGTAGTGTTCAGTGTGCTATGAAGCCGGTCTAGACGGCTCATCAAACAAAGCCCCGGTGCTCAAGATATTGCAAGTCCAAGATAGAGTGCGTAACAGATCCCCGATGGGTAGAATGGTTTGGATAGGTGGCCCAGGTAAGTGTTAGTGGATACATGCATAGAGCACAAATTATGGGGTGTGCCTGTTTTTGTGGATTGCAGATTGGACATCTAGATAGCAAGTTATGGCCATCAGAAGTTTTTTCGGGGGCCAGTTATGAACCCACTTGACCGCATCAGAGGATGCACCATTTGGCATCTTTTTGGCCTCGCCAAGGTTCTTAGGGATAGTGTGCATGATGTGAAGGTAGCACAAATCAGCGGCACGTCAAACGGATGGTTAGTGAGCAAGATACAGTAGAATGAAAATGGGAGCATTTGGCGGTGAAAAGTTTGCAGATGATTTTCTCTGTTCTTTATGGCCTCGGATAGCGAGCTCAGAGGAGCCAAAATGCAATGAGGTTTGCACGGACAGGGACTGACAAAGTGGGAACTCAGCATAGCTTTATGGCTCAATGATTGAATCACTGAGTGTTAGTTGGTAGGCAAAACAGGCAAGAGGGAAAAGTGGATTTTTTATGGGGTGTTTTTCAAAATTTTCAAATGCCTTGGAGGCTCAACAAGCTGTGGCTACCACGTGGCCGGAGGATATATGCCATATGCGTAGGAGAAAGCAGGGCCTACGGAGTATAAAGGCCAGGCCATTTGGACTTTTGAAGATACAAGGTGGAATGTGGGGAGCTTGGACCCCCGTGGGTGATGGTGTAGGCCTGTCGGGCACTATGTCGATGGCCCTGGCAGGCGATGCGCAGGTTTTGACCGGGATCACTGGTGCGGTGGCGCATGCCCGCGTGAGGAGATGATGGAGGTGGCCGGCGGCCGATTGTTCACACTGATGATGTGGCATGGCGCTTCCAATGGAGACCGAGTTCCCACGGGCAACAGCCCCACCCCATTTTTGAAGGGATACCCCCCCCCCCCCCCCCCCCCATTAGCGATGTCGCTAATGGTAAGGGGTGTGTCCCATAGGGCTGAAAGGAGACGGGGCAAAGTAGCCTGCTAGGGGAGGGATTCCCACGGTAGTAAAGTGAGCCACAAGAGAGAGAGGGAAAACTCGAGGGCGGCCAGAAGGACCAAGTGCAAGGAGACCAAGGGGTCCATTTCAAGGCCGACCAAGAAGGGGTGAAAGCAAGGAGGAGGTGACCGGGCGCCCATGCGATGGGATCAAAAGGGGAGACCAACGGAGTAGAGGTGAAGGCCAGGTCAAGCAAGGACAAGCCAAGGCAAGAGCAAGGTGGAAGCCAAACCAAGGAAAGGAGGAGAGAGAGAGAGAGAGAGAGAGAGAGAGAGAGAGAGAGAGAGAGAGAGACAGAGAGAGAGAGAGAGAAGGCGGGAGGGAGTTGGACAGAGAAGAACAAAAGTGAGTCAAAAGAGAAGTGTAACGTTTGAGTAGCCCCAAAGGGGTAAAATAATGAGGAAAAAATAAAAAATAAAAAAGCCTAGGGGCAATAGCGACATCGCTATTGCACCCCCCCAAGTGCAAAGAGAAGAAGAGAGAGTAGAGGATGAAGCAAGGCAGTTCCCCCTTCCCAAAGATACCAAATTAGGGTACTAGATGAACCAAATGAGAGGGCAATTTCCAAAATTGAAGACCCCCCTATAAAAGTCAAATTTTCATTAAATTAGGGGATTTTCTCTGAGCTTTATGGTGCCCTTTGAAGCCTGCAAAGTGGATCTCTCTGACAGAGCAGTGTGCCTGTCAAATCCCTTTGTATTATCTCGTGAAAATGGCCATGGTGATGGTAGTGTAAGCCTGTGTACGTGCTTTGTGAAGAGCAATCGAGCCATTGCTGCCCGGCTTTGTTGTTGTTTGGCCTTCCCCCTTCTCTTTCTCCTGCTCCGATGTTTACCCTCGGTGCCGACAGTGTGGATGTGTGTGCCCCCCCGAATCGACGGTGTTTTGTGTGAGAGAGTGAGGTTGAGTGGCTGTGTGCGTGTGTAAGGGTGGAGAGAGACCGTGGAAGTAGGTGAGCGTTGTGTGGTGGATTTGTGGAGTGTGTGAGCTATACGAATTGAGTAGGCGGTGGTCTGTTGGTGTGAAGTTGTGTTTTGGAGGTGTTTTCTGAGAGGAAAAGGGTGTTGTGGATACCTTGAGCTATAGAGAGACCCTTGTGTTTGTGCCGGGCGTGTTCCCCCATTCCCCCTCTCCAGCATGAGCTAACGGCGCTCACTTCTCTCCTTCTCATGCTTCCTACTCCCTCCCCGGTTGTGACATTGCATTCGCGTTTGTTGTATTGCAACTGCAGGTAAGAGCTCTACGCATTGACGTAAACACATCACAATATTTTTTACCTTTTGGCGTCATTGACCCGCGGTCTGATTTCAACATAAGTAGGAATTTACACTTCAAAACCAAAAACTAAGCATAAGCGGGGTATGGGGAATCATTGTTGAGCATTTAGGTGCATTCTGGGTCAAAAATGACTAGGTCAAAAATCCACTACTGTTAATAATCTCGATTTTGGCACTTGACCTAAAGTGGAGCTTGAGACCATAAGTATGTGTGCTTAGGTCCTATAAACATGTCCTAGAAGCTTTGTTACATTTGAATGTCATTTGATGCTGCAACGGATGTAATTTGTTTGCCGATGAGTGATTGGCTTTTGGTGATTTCAGTCACTTGAGTGTAGCTTGAGTTAGATGCGAGTTGTTAGTTGTTTTTCGAGAGATTGACAGCCTCTTGTAGCCTCTATGCACTAGTCGAGTTAGCTTCGTCCCATGGATTGACAATTTAATGGTGGTTCTCGCTAAAACTGCAATAAGATAGGATAGTGAGGTTAGACACACATCCCACATTTGACGCTGCTGTCGGGGAACGAAGAGACCTAAACTAGGGAAAAACATGAGCGTCTTGTGAAGTTATCCTTTAACTTCCTCTAGGATCTCCTAGAGCAAAAAACTTTCTTTTAGAAATCGCATAGCTTAAGATTGTTGTCTTTTGTTGTGTAGAGGTAGCTTGGAAACAATTGTACTTGTCGACTGCCTTTAGGATTGTAGGGTTGAAGAATTAGATTAGGATTTTGAGAGTGATTGATAGACAAGAGAAATATTAATATCAATGCTCAGGAAACCATAAAAAACAAGAAAACAAGTGTTTGTGGACACTTTTCACAACCCCATTGCATGAGAACCTAGGAGTAGGGTAAGTAGGATCCGAGGTGGATTTCAGAACATTGCTCTCTCCGAATGAATCATTGTGGGGGTTATTTGAAGTTGCAAAATTTCAGGTCTACGGCTAGAAATAACACGAAAAGACTCCAAACCACTCAATCCGATTGGAGAGTATGCTAAAAAGTTGTATGCACTAGTGGGTAAGTTCAAGGACACTTTGAGGTAAAATTTTCAAGAGTTTGCAAAAACTCAGATTATTTACTTTTTGTTGACATTTTAGGCCAAATTAAGTTTTGACTTGATTCATAGGCTTAAAACAACTCATGAAAAGACTGTCAATGAAAAAAGTGTAAAGAACTATTCATTTTGGACATAAAGTAAATAATTGCAATTATTTACTTTCAGCTCAAATTTGACTAAGATTGATACCAGTGACTCATTGCATGTGTATAAACTTTTGTAAAGGCACAAAAGATTTGGATCACAAAACTAGCAAAAAACGAGCAAAAATTAAAGTTTGTATTGACTTTCTGAAACTTGAGTGAAAATTGGGGGAAAATTTTATCCAAACTCAATGAAAATTGATTCATAGGCTTATATTGATGTGATAAACATGTGTACATGCTCACTTGACCAAAAAGATGCAAAAATTTGCTAGTTGTAAATAATCACGATTATTTATATCTACCCCATTTTTCAACATTTTTGACCAAGTTAGCATACCACTAGTTTTACCATGTTGTAATAAGCCCACAAACCAAATTTGGTAAAATTTGGCTCATTGGATTGAAAATTGTGACCAAATTTGCAAAGTCATTCTACGGACAGAAAATTGATGTCCATTTGACCAAAAATGGTCCAAATTTGATGAAACTTGGCTAGAGACCTTAAGTTGAAGTGCTTAATAGATCTTTGTCAAGATTGGGACAAAAACTTGCAAAAAATTAGCCAGAGTAAATAATCGCGATTATTTACATTGGCTTCAGAATGTGGTAATCTTGCATATTTTTGTATACCACAAGGTCAAGCATACCAAGTAGACCACACAAATCAATTTTGTGTGAAATTTGGACCACAAAAGTGAGACTTAAAACAGATTCTTGAAATCAGAGACTGCAAACACGAAACAGTTGATAAAGTTGAACAGATTTTGTCCAAATTTGTTGAAACCTGTCCAAGGACCTTAATAGGTTGTATACTTGGCAAATCAAGCCAAAAAGTGCAAAAAACTGACAAAAGTAAATTATCGTGATTATTTACTACTGCTACACAGAGCCACCCATTTTGACTTTTGAGCTTGTACTATGTTAGACCAACATAATACAAAGCCATCAGGCAATTTTGGGTTCAATCAAATCCAAATTGGTACATGTTCAATCAATTTTCGAGTTGCAAATTAGTCCTTTAATTTTTACCAAAGTTGAGTTTGGAAATTGCAACTGTTGACTCATTTAGCTTGATTTGTAGTGATACACATAGACCAATCACAACAGCTAGCAAAAACTATATTGTCTTTATAGAAGAATAGCTAACTTGATCAAATTTATATAGAAATCGGGTTGCAGACGAGGAATGGGTAGCTTGACAAAAGTGAAATCCAGTCAAGTGGAAGAAATTGACAACAAGTCAATCCAAAGGTAAGTACTCTATCCAGGGCTTCATAAGTATTTATGAACCTTAGATCTAGTCGTGTACTAGGAAATCAGGGCATATTTGGAGAAACCTCTAGTAGAGTGTCCACCGAAGAAAGCTTAAATCAAGGCAATTCCTTGCACACTATCCCTGAAGAAGTCTCAGACACTTTTCCAGATTCAACATATGAAATGTCTTCCTATTCAACTCACTCTGAAATCGGAATGACAATGCGCTATAAGCATATACTTTCATTTTATAAGACTAATCGTCATGGATCTCAGGTTTACCTAGATCCTAACGAAGAGTATGCCATTCGCATTGATGACCATGGTATTGAGTTTGAAGAAGAGATTAGGGCAAACAAACAAGGACAAATGTACATGGATAGAAACGGAACTCAGTATTTACAAGTCAAAGACCCTGACATGATAGACAAGTGGGGGTTAGAAGTAAACACCATAATCGCAAATATGTCAGCAAAAGAGGGACTACCAACCTTAGAATTCGAGGGATACGATCAAGTAGATTTGAAGCCTTTGAAACGGCTTAGTACAAATAATCCTAGGATCGGAGTCTATTGTTGGGAGGATAGAAACATAAAAGATCTTCTGTGGACTTTGCATGCCAAATCAGGACAACTAACGGCCATGAAGATCATCTATATCTTCAATATCAAGAATAAGGGATTAACAGACCTACCAACCTACCTGTTTAGGGATTGTTATAACAACAACTTTGTTATGATGACTCCTAAGGAGGTAGAACAAACCAAATACCAAGGGTATTCCATAAGGGATTGGATATTGGGCCAGGGACCAGAAACTATTCCAAGAGATGAACACCGTGAGAGATCTTCAGAGAGTAATGTTAAGAAACCAAAAACCACCTAATCACAAAGAAAACCAGGTGACACTAAGGCCAGTCCATGGCTACATGAGTTACTATTTCCAACAGATTGGTTTGAAGGACTCGGAACAGGATCAACTGGTAGGAGACCGGGAGTTGAAGCAAATAGACGCGTCAGACCAGCTGATTTCCAAAAATGGGTCAGAAAATACAGTGGATCAGGGGATCCATACGACCACTTAGCAAGCTATAAACAAGTGCTAAGAGCAGAGCGTATATTCGATTTCCATACTCAATTCAAGGGGTTTGGAATAACATTAGAAGGAAAAGCATTAACATGGTTCCAAAACATTCCACCAAGGTCAATCATGGAGTCTTGTTGTCACATTGCACACTAGCTCAAGGATTTGTAGCTGCTTGTTCTAAAACGGGAACAAGCACATTAGCTCAAGGATTTGTAGCTGCTTGTTCTAAAACGGGAACAAGCACATTAGCTCAAGGATTTGTAGCTGCTTGTTCTAAAACGGGAATCAAACACAATATGGTAGCTCAAATCTACAACTTTAAACAGAAACATGGTGAGTTTGTTAGGGATTGTGCAACTCGAATGAAACAACACATTGCCAGATGCCCAGGGCTAGAGATACCTGCAAAAGAACTACTAGTATCATTGTTTCTAGAGGGACTCCTAGACAAAGAGCTTCATGCTACACTCTATAGCAAGAAGCATACAACCCTAGAAGAGTGTGTGTCAGATGCTATTGACTTAGGAGACAATTGTGATATTTTCAACGAAGAAGATGTCCCTAAGGATAACCAAAGTGAGAAAACAACATCAACCAAACCAGCGCAAGTGGGATCAGCTGCTGGAGCATCATTTTAGCCATAGAAGACATGCTCAAAAGGATGAATGGCATGATGAATAACATGCAAAAAGCACCTATGAGGGGACTAGGACAAATGATACCTCAATAGGGACAACAGATTAGACCACAAAAATGGTGTGCAATCAAGGATAAATGGACCAACCATGAGACCAACGAGTGCTATTTTTGACCAAAGTATGATGGGAATGTTCAGTATGTACCCATGAGGCCCCAAGGACAACCCATGTACAGATACCAGTCTAACATGGCACCAGCGTAAAGACCATCGATGGGTATAGAAAGACCTCAACCTGTGTTGCGTCAACAACCTCCATATCCAGGACATAATGCAGTGCCTGTAAAGAACATGCATTCAGAAGGAGTCATAGATAAGCAAGCACTAGTACCTGTTACATCCTATGCTGAGCCTAGTCCATCTACAGTAATGGTAGAAGCAGATTGATATAATTCACATCCACCACCAGAGGAAGAACCTGTGACTTATCCTCCACCAGAACTTGCACCAATGTATTATGTAGCTAATCAAGGTGTTAGACCTCCTTTGGTAAGACCCATGATTAAGCCAAGAACGGAAACTGTCACAACTATGGTGCAATTGATCATTGGAAAAATGAATGCTCAACGCCTGACAAGAACCTCAAGCCGGTTGAAGCTTATTTCATACAATGCTGCAAAAAGGGAGAACACTTCCCAGAAGATTGTCCTAAAAATCCGTTAAACAAGAAAAAAACAATAATAAATGTGGTCCAAGTGATACCTAGTAGCTCATCTGAGAGTGAACCAATTGTTCCAATCAAGGTAATCACTAGATCCCATGCTAAGAAAAAGAAACATAACTCCTCTGATGACTCGAAGAACACAAAAGTTGCCTCTCAAAAGACCAAAAGAAGCAGAGCAAAAGGTATGAGATGTGAAAACTGAAACAACGAGCTGAAATCGAGGAGAAAGTTAAATAGCTATTCCAGAAAAAGTTGAAAGAACCTGAAAGTGAACTCAAAGAAACAACCGTGAAATCTGGAGGATCAATTTTGGTTGATAAAATTTTTGACCCTATTAATGTAGCCTTGGAAGCCTATTAAGCAGGACTTAAAGCAGGCCAAAACATGGAAAACAAATGGAAAAACTATCCTTATCCAGACATGGAAGTAGCTAAGCTTGAAGCTTATCAAAATCTGGTAAGAATCATGTAAGAAATGCTAGAAAAACAGAAATCCAAGCTCGAAAGTATGGAGAAACCTGAGGAGCTTGTGGTAAGAGACAATAAAAAGAAATCCGAAGTGGTGGTAGAACCCCACTTGAAACCAAAAGAGCTAGAACTTATAGTGCCGAACAGCGAAGATGCCTTAGATGGAATTCCATTTGTAGAGGAAGACTGGTCATGACACTTATGGAAAAAAGTTAGAGAGATCAATGATGGGAGCCTAACTCTAAAGCCAGCTCCTATAGAGGAAGTTTGGTTAGACAAACTACCTCCTGATATGGACATGGATGTACAATCCTTGTATGGGGATTGCGGATCTGAAGCTTCAGGAATGTCTAGACCATTGACCTTGAAAATTTTACCCTCTTACTTGGGAGATAACGAAGATGAATCCATAGTGTACAAGACCACTTAATTAAAAAGATTAGAATAGACCCTAGAAGTAGACACCATTCATTCAATCATGTCTACACCCATCCAATGCACTGTTACTTTGGGAGAACTGCTAAAACTCAGACCGTATTTATGGAATGATCTACAAAAAACCCTAGAGAAGGTGGGTATAACGGGGCTCATCGTAAAAAATTTGGAAAGATTGAAACATGAAATGGATAACAAAGAGATTCGATATGTTCCAATGAACAAAGTTAGAGAATATTATGAAGGAGAAGAAGGAGACACCACCCTTTCAGTGAAATATAATGACATTGAAACCATGGCTATACTAGATAGTAGGGCAGGCATAGCCATAGCCACAAAAACAGTATGGGAATCCTGGGGACAACCAGCCATTAGACAAACTCGAATGAAATTGCAATTGGTTGACGGACATGTTGAAAGACTCTTAGGACTGCTAGAAAAGTGATAGTTAATTCCTGTGGGATTGAATATCAACACACTTTTTCCATAATAGACTTTGGGAAGAAACTCAATTGCAAAATCATATCGGGAAGAACTTTCATGCGATAGGTACAACTTATCCAAGATTGGAGAAACAATTATTTGTACCTGAAGCAAGTGGGATCTATAACAAGGTTTAATCTAAAAGATCACACTTATAGAGATGTCATGAAAATGCCCATACAAGAGTTTGATTCAGTCTCTTCGACTGAAACTAATCTTCCATCTTGGTTAAACAAAGCCACTCCTATTTGGATGTGTGGAGCTTCAAAAAACAGAGCTTAAAAAGAGAAGAATGTATCCAAGAAAGGGGTTGCACAGACGAAGCCTATGTACCTGAACCCTTTCTAGAGAATTTGTTTGAGCCATTTGAGTGGACTCAAATTTTAGCAACAATGGATGTATGTGTGAATACGTCAATGCCTACTCAATTTTGCAATGAGGACGGCTATGACATAATTCCCATCCAAATGATTTCAACCCTCCACATTGAAGATGAAATTGAGGAACCAAAGGACTTGATGAAAGCTCAACAAGTCTTTTCAGACCTCTACTACAATGCAACAGATGAGTTAGATAAACACTTGGCTACCTTAGAAGATTTGAGGTCAGAGAAAGAATATATGAGAGCTAAGCCACTCATGAAAGGAGGGGAGGAATAGTTTTTTTGACTTTCCTAACCAGAAAACAAGAAGATAAAAATGGTATAGACGAAAAAGGGACACCAAAAACATGAAAGCTAGACCTATGCCATTAGTCTCCAGTAGAATACAGTTCCTGATGCAAATAGATGACAAGATTGTGTCAAGGACAAAATCAGTGGTAGCTATCCTTCAAAAAAAAATCTAGAGATGTTGAAAACATCGAGAAAAATGAGAAAGGATACTCAAGCAAAACCAACAAAACAGGAAAAGGAGTCAACAGAGTTTAAAGAAGCTCCAAAGGAGATATATACAACCAAAATGGAAACCACAAAAGAGGATGGTAAAGATGTAATGAGTGTTCCATCTCATAACAAAAAATATAATCTCCAAGATCAAAAAATCATTGTTGAACAACCGGTTAGAGAACTGCGAAAACAAGGCGAGTCCTACGAAGGGCTTGAAAACCCTAAAAAGATAGATCTGGCTGAACCAGGAGAAGAGCCTAGGCCTACCTACATCGCAAATGACCTAACAGAGGAAGAAGAAGAGATTTTGCTAAGCTTGCTAAAAGAATACCGAGATATTTTTGCTTGGTCTTAGAAGGATCTCAAGGGTGTTGATCCAGAAGTCTGTCAACATACCATACCCATGAGAGATGATGCTAAACCAAGTAGACAAAGGACATACACATATAATGAAACATTTCCAAGAAAATTGAAGAAGAGATTGAAAAGCTAAAGGAAGCCGAATTCATTTATGAAATTGAACACACAGATTGGGTGTCTCCAATTGTGGTAGTACCCAAGAAGAATGCAAAATTACGAGTGTGTGTCAACGTCAAAAAAGTGAATGCAGCTACCATTAAAGACAACTTTCCTCTTCCAATCATTGAGCATGTTTCAGAACGAGTTGTAGTAAAAGAAGCTTATAGCTTCTTAGATGGTTTTTCAGGATACAATCAACTTTTGGGTGATCTAAAAGATCAGCATAAAACTGCTTTTGCAATCAAATGGGGTATTTTTGCCTATCGGGTTATGCCCTTTGGGTTAACTAATGCTCCTGCCAAATTTTACAGATTGATGAGATATATATATGTGTATATGGATGATCTATGCGTACATTCATCAATCAGGGCTGATCATTTTGAACATCTCAAAAAGGTATTTGAAAAACGTAGAGTTTATAGGATTTGCCTAAATCCGGAAAAGTACACATTCATGGGTAGACAAGGAAAAATTCTTGGACATATAGTGTCTAAAAATGGCATAGCTACTGATATGGATAAAATTCATGTTATTGCTCAATTGCCTAGACCAACAATAGTCAAGAGGGTTCAAGCCTTCATGGGACATTGTGGATATTACAGACGGTTCATTTACATGTACGCTATAATTGTAAAACCCATATATAGCTTGATTACACACTTTGAGTGGACTGAGGCGTGTGAAGAATCGTTCATGAAGCTTAAGCAAGCTCTCACTTCAGCTCCAATATTGAAAGCACTAGATTGGAATAAGATATTCCACATACATATAAATGCTTTCAATTTTTCCATAGGGTGTATACTAGCTCAACCAAGAGACGGGAAATTCGATTTTCCTATTTCTTATGCTATACGACAATTGAACATGACAAAAAAGAATTATACCACCATTGAAAGGGAAGGATTAGGAACGATCTATGCCGTAAAAAAGTATAGACATTACCTATTAGCAAATAAATTTGTATTCTTTGTGGACCACCAAGCCTTTGTGTACTGGTCAACAAGCCATGCAACACAGGAAGAATAGTGAGATGGTTCATCATTCTTCTGGAATTTGATTTCACTGTGGTTGTAGAAAAGGACACTACTCATCAAAGAGCAGATCATTTGTCAAGAATTGTTTCAGGAGAACCTCCTAAAGGAGTAGATGATGATCTACTAGATGCATATCTGTTCTCCGTTGAAATAATACCTCGATGTTCTGAAAATATGGTGTCACCACAGCTCAAATGAATTCGCAAATACCACTTCCTATTACAATCGGATTCATTGAGCAATCGGCTATGTATCAATTACTAGCTGGTAGGCTATACAAAAGAAACCAAGATGGAATATTGCTCTTATGCACTAATCCTGAAGAGAAAAAGCAATACCTAAGTCAAGCACATATTACAATAGTAGGACTTCACTTTGTTGAAGACCAAACTATGCAAAGGATATTGAGGCCCCGGGGCGGTCACTTTTTAGAATGTGTATGCTATCAAGTGAGTTAACCGGAGAGGATTATTAAAAGATCAAAATGTATCAAAATGTATACATACCGAGGGGGGTGGGATTCTTTTAAATATGCACGTAGTGTAAATATAGTATGTATATTGAGGTATTATTAATAACCTCTTGAACACACGTGATATAGAAAGCTTTTGATAAGTTACCGCCCCGGGCTTGAGACTTGGAGTATTTTGGCCAACTATGAGGAGTGATGTTTGATCTTATGTAAAGGACTGTCCTCAATTTCAAAAACAAACACCCATACCTCTCATAACATTGTTTCAAATGTCGCATGTTTCTTAGTAGAGTAACTATCTAGTCACTTACTTATCGAGCCGAACATTTCCTGAGGATATGAGTAAACACCGTCAAAAGAGAAATTAAAACAGAAGTAAGAGATTATGCTCTTATTAGAAAGCAATTGTATCGGAGAGGTAAGGATCAACATTTGTGTCTTTGTGCAAATGAAGGCGAATATATTTTGATCATAGAACAAGCACATGCTGGAGGTCACTTTTCTAGTGAGACCACCGCAAGAGCAATCTTGATAGTAGGCATATGGTGGCCATCACTTTTTACAGATGCCAAAGACTATGTTCAAAGATGTGATGCTTGTCAATGAGCAAAAATTCCAACACGAGTAGATAGCATGCCCTTAAGATCAATGTTGGGAGCTAGAGCTTTCGCAAAATGGGGTATAGATTTTGTTGGGCCAATACATCCACCTGCTTATAGAACCCAAGCTCAATATATCATCGTAGCTACGGACATTTGACGAAGTGGGCCAAGGCTAAAGCAACTCAAAAGAATGATGCCAGAACCACTGCCGCATTCTTATATGAGTATGTGTTCACAAGATATAAACTGCCAATAGAAATTGTCAGTGATATGGGAACTCATTTTCTCAATGAGGTATTCGAGTATTTGCTTAATTAATTTATGGTCATCCATAACAAGTCAGCTCCCTATCACCCTCAAGCAAACGAGCAAGCTGAGCATACGAATAAGATTCTTAGCTCGGTATTGACTAAAATGGTTAGTTTAGGAAGGACAGACTGGGAAATGAATCCATGCAGCTATATGGGCTTATCGAGTTTCATTCAAAACAGATTTAAATGCTACACTCTTTAACCTTGTTTATGGTCTTAATGCCATACTGCCAATAGAATTTCTATTGCCAACACTAAGGGTAGCAAAGAATCTTGAGTGGACTGGACATGAATTGTCAGAAAGACTTGAAGATTTAGAGAAGCTAGATGAGCAAAGGCTAACAGTTGTAGCTTACATCTATGCACAAAAGCGAAAACAAAAACAGTTTTTTGATTCCCATCTAATTACAAAAATCTTAAAAAAAGGGGACTTAGTTCTAGTCTATTCCCTTAAGCAATAGATTCCCAAGTTTAAGAAAAAGGAAAACGGACCTTTTATCATTGAAGATGTATCTCCAAGTGGAGCAATTAAGTTGAGCGGGTGTCGTTTAAAGAAGTACAATTTGCCGCTAACCAATGAATTTCTAGAAAGAATGCATGTAGCCAGGCAAAGGAAGATAAAACGACAGCATTTTATTGATGAATCCCAAGAAGAAGCTCGGCTTCGGGTGCTCAAAAGGAAAGTTGCTCTCAAGAATCAACAAATATCTATTCCCATCAGCACACTGGAAATAGATGCCCGACAATGGGAATTGCCGAAAGATGCAGTCTCAACAGATGATGAATGGCTAGAATGGGAATTGCCAAAAGATGCAGTGTCAACAGATGATGAATGGCTAGATGGAATGTACCTTCGCATCAAAGTACATCTCAACAATCATAGCACAAATGTTTTGGTTGATACAGGAGCTAGAGTAAATGCAGTCCGTTATTCCACGTACAAGAAAGCAACAACACAGTCATATGATAGTAGGAATAACGATTATCAAAGGATGCAACAAGAACCCAACACCAACATTGGGAACTTGAACGTGATAGTACATGGATCTTCATGTCCTCATCAATTTGTATGCTTACGAGATGAACGCATGAATGAGACGATGATCCTTGGAATTCCCTGGAAGAGGACATACAAAGCAGTACCAAATTGGGATACAAATCAGCTCAAGCTATCACTAAAGGCCGGCAACTCATTGTTCCAATTGCACCAAGCAAGGAGGAATGGAAAGGAAGCAATCAGCTAACCAAACCACGAAATAATCAATTTTCTCCATCGTATCGCTACAAGTAGCATGCAAGGAGTCAGGCAAATTTGGGTACCGAAAGCACAGCTTAAGGACAAGCCGATTTAGATTTGGGTGGCCAAAACATAATCGACAATACCAAAGATAGTTCCAAATGTCAAAACACAGAGACAAGCATCTCCGAGCAAGGAACCTAGCAAGAAATGGGTCTGAAGAAAAAAGAGCACTTATCTTCTCCGAAAACGAGAAAACCAATCAAACAATGGAGAGTTAAGCCTCACAAACCTCAACCACACCACCCTACACCAAGCAAACCAAGGTATCAATGGCGAGTAAAAGCTCGACAACAGTCAAAAGTACTACCAACAGCTCAGGAAATCAGTGTGCTAAAGTACAATCAAGCAAAGAGCACACAAGCTACAAGATTTTCTCTTTGGAAGACAGCAACACCAAGCCTCGACATCAGAAACCCTTGAGTCATTTACTCAAGACCCACCTGTTGCACAGCATAATGGTTTGAACTGCATTGATCTTCAAAGCATGGTAGAGCCAACCACAGCTATGCATAGACACGATTGTTCATCCCATGCACACAGTCGTCCGGAGTACGCCATCTAGGAGGGGTGGAAGAGTACCAAGTAACTAAGGGCAATGTTTGAAGAGGGAGGAAAAAAGTTTCATGTTAACATGTGATTTTTGCAAAATTAACTAATAATGCCCCTATAAATCATCAACATGGGAATTTTACCGATGATATCTCCCCATGAGTGTATATAGTGTATATACTATAAGAAAACCATCAAAAAATAGTTTTTTAATTATTTTTAATCATTTTTCTCAATATTGAGACTTAAAAATGGATAAATTCAACAAAAAACAATAAAGCTATGTTTCTTAATTATTGGATCTTCACTTTGCTTTTTTAGCGCATTTTGTTATTTTCTTTGATTTTTTTAATAAACAGGTCAAAACTTAATAATAAATAGCAAAGGAGCTCAGATGGAAAGACTGAAGACACAATACTAATCAGAAAGACAAGGCAGACAAGCACAAAAAATTTCAATCAAATCGGCAGATGGAAGCGGGAAGCCTAAACTAGGTGGCCATACCTACTTTTGCAGAATTCTTGCAGAATGAGCTACAGGAATCCGATTGGGGAAATTTCTAAGCCTAACATAGATTTCATGGCCTAGTACGACTAACGAGGGAATCTAGGGAAAAATGGTCCGAAAAGTCCAGGTATAGATATCCCAGGTAGGCTAAGACCACCTCATTTCCACTTGTTGCCTTTGGAGAAAGAGCTTTTCGACCTCTTTCGCGCGTACCTTTCGGAGTCTACAGTTGTCCGTTTTTAGTGCCGTCTCACACGAGTCATGAGGGGTAAGTTCTATACTCATCAATGATCCATTTTGTATGGCCGGAAGCTAGTCTAAACCCCTTTAAAAAATCCTAGAATCCAAGCAGTGCACGAAGACCTACGATCAAAAATCGACCATAGCGGCCTGTCAACTCAACCAAATCGAATGAGATTTGAACTGTAGCATGCCCCAGCATAATAGAACACTTCTATATCACCAGTTGGCCATTCGGCAAGGGTTGGGGGGGGTCCCAAGTAGAAAAGCTAGGTTTTTGAAAAATGCTAGAATTGGGTTCTGACTCACAGACATCTTACCTACGAGGTCTATATACAATGTATATGATTGGTTTCGTGAAATCAATCAAGCAAAGCCCTCAAAAGGCAAAAAACAGCTCAAAGGCTACAAAGCATCATATTTGCCATACGAGGGCAAACTGACCCCAAATGGGCCAAAATTGGATGAGTTGCCTCGTGACTATGTTGCGGACAAGTCCATAGCCTTAAAAGTGACTGACTAGCTTAACAGGCAATGTGGTCACAAAAATCGGTGATTTTAGAGTCGACAAAGCACAAAGTGATGCCGGCAAGACCAAACATTACCAAATTCAATTTAGGACTTGTTTTAGGTGTATAGATTGTGTTTAGGTCAAAACTTTTAGGTTTTGCAAGAAAAATGTGACTGCTATAAATATTCGCGATTATTTACTGTACTATTTTGACTTGAAAGTTGCACCATCGCCTCACTTATTACTTGTACACACCTATTACATGCCAAAATTCAAGTATGAGCCAAAATGATCACATACAACTTGGAAAATTGCCAAAAAACGCAAGGAAGTCCTTGCAAGCCAAATTTTGAGTTATGAGCAACATTTTTTGATCCAAATCACCTCATATCACATATACAAAGTCTCTATAATGCTTAGAACCAAGTTGTACCAAAAAATGTTCATTTTGGTAGAAAAGTTAATAATCGTAATTATTTACTTTTTGGCCAAAATGTGAGAAATTTGCTATCTTGCCATCATACATCCAAAGTACATGATGCCCTAAGGCCACTAGCCAAGTTTGAAAAAATTTGGAGCTCAGAATCTCAAAATATCTTTACATCTACTATTTCAGAGACCTAAAGCCTAAATCTAGAACCATTTTTATCCTATGCATCCAAATGAGCCCATATCTCAATCAGAGTATCTATTTGGTATATACTTCAAGCCTGTAATGTCAAATTTGCAAAAAGTTGAAAAACTTATTCAGCTTAAATAATCATGATTATTTACTTTTGTTGCAAATATTTGTATTGACTTTATGAATTTGATCTTTACATGTTTTAATGCATCTATGCATGTTCAAAATTTGATTTGAAGCGAATTGGACTCAATTTGTCAGCATTTCAGACTGAAGGACATTTCAGAGAAAGTCTATCAAATTCACTAACTTCGACACTCTATTCACTCAACAGGAGCCATGCAAGCAGCAGAGAAGGCCAAGAAGCTCAACCAAAAAGAAAATTTGCAAGAGCTACCAGCATACCAATTGGACCCCCACTCAATCAAAATCGCCAAAGCAACCTATCTCTCAAAGGAACAGCTTGAAGAGCACAACACCACAGTGTTCACCGACAGATTCCAAAGCAAGGAAGATCATCAGGTAGAGCTACAACTTCTACCCAAAGAAGTGTATGATGTCGTCGCAAAGCCCGAGACCAAAGAAGCCAACCGAAGGTTAGGACTTAGAGATTTCTATGACCAAGAGTCATGTGGAGTGGACTTCCAAAAGGCTTATGAGCTTTTGTCCACGATCAAGGAATATGGAACTGCTCAGGTCTCTGACCCACAAGGGAATAAGGTTCAAGTAGTGATTACCAAGGATAGAGTGGTAGATGCACTCAGACTGCCAATAGAAGGAATGACAATGAGGGCAAGAGATAGAAAGACTGTAGGTACTTTCACCAATGAAACTGCCGCTGCGACATTTTCCGACCTCATCCACAAACAGGTGGAAGAGCCCACAAGGTTGTACCACCAAAACTTCCACTTTCTTGCTAAGAGGCCGCTGAGGTACACGACACCAAATCATGCGGTTGCCACGACCTTTACACAAGTTCTCAAATCAACAGCCCGGCAACCAATTGACCATGCACAATATGTTTTGTCCACATTGAAAGGGACAAAGAAAGAAGGGAAAATCACATATTGCATACCATGCTACGGCATGGCCGACAACTTGTCGCCTGGCCCATATCAGAACACTTGGATAGTGTTAGCACAACCTTTTCTTCGAGCTACAAGATCTACCAAGAGATCATACAAGTCGGATGCAGAGTCTGCTGAAAGCTCGCCACAACGACAGAGCAGTGAAAGCTCAGATAATGAGGAAAAAGTAGCACGATAGGAAGAAAATGAAGAGAAAAGTCATGTGGCAGCACACCAGGAAGAACTTGTACAAAAGCAAGCCAGATTTGAAAGAGAGAATCAATCTTATGAACGTAGCCGCCAAGCACAAGGAAAAAACCCGATAAAGTGAGTACCCACTGAGCTTAAAGGTGCAAGAACAAAGCATCATACCAGGAAACAAGTTGAAGATCCCACCAAATTACTGGAAAGAATGTACCAAGAAGCAGAAGCTTTGAAGTTGAAGGAAGCCCAAGAAGCGGCAAGAAAAGCGAAAGAAATGAGAGAACATCAAAAGCAAGCAGAGGAAACAACTGAACAAGGAACAACACAACATGATCAGGGTGAGGTGTCTCCCGCTCTTCTTCACCCATTTTTGAACAACATAATCACCCCATCACGAGTCCACCACCTTCACCAAAAAGCAAAGCCACAAAAGCTGAACACACAAAAGAGGCAAATCTTGAACAAAGAGAAGTAGCTGAACCAACACAACAGGCAGTTGTATCTACATAAGAGCAACATAGAGAGCAAGAGCCAGAGCCTGAAAGGACAAAGAGTCCTGAACCAGAGGACAACACAAAGTTTGAGGAACCAAGAGAACAAAAGATTGAGGAAACACCCTCTACATAAACACAACAAGACAAGGCCGAGGCATCCATGAAGCCTCAAGATGACAAAACGACAGAAGATCAGTCACAGCCACAAGGGCAACATCAACCAACAGCCATGACGCCACCAAAGGACACACAAGAATCTATAGAAACATCAAGTCAGCTGGCACAAAATGAGGATTGGCAATCAAACAATGAAGTGATCCTGCAAATTAATGAGTATGCTAAGCAAACGTAGGACATGATTGAACGACTTCTCTCAGCAGCACTTGGCCGTAGCACAAGGGCCAAAGAATTAGAAATGGTGATTGATGCACTTCAAGGGGAGTTAGACAATCGACTAAACGTCATCACCGATCTACAAATGCAAGTACACGAGTTAAAAGCGGAAGCTGAACAACATCTACTCGCAAGAGATAAACAGCAGAAAGAAATGGAGGAACTTGGTGATTTTCTTACAAAATTGTCAAACACATGCAAATCAAAGGATGAGCAGCTGACAGAAGTCACAAATGGACTTCTAACTACAACCTTATTAGTTCAAAAGATTCAGGTTCAGTTAGATGTAGCCAATGCCTCCCTACAGTACTCAGAGCAAAGAATAAATGATCAGGCTACGGCAAATTAGAGAAAATTCCGCAGTGGCCTCGATCAAAGGCACAGATAAGGCCTACAAGGCATTAGAGAAGAAGAATAAATACCTCCAGATGGAGCTGAAATTGAAGCCGTCTCAGCGCAGATACCTGTCTTTGATGCGGGTTCAAAGAGAAGACAATCTGCTGAAAGAAATAGCAAAATTTAAAAGAGTCAACCAGCTATTGAGAGAGGGACGCTCGAAAACCCAAGAGGAGGCAGGCACTTCCGAGAAACCACAGAAAGAGATCCCCTTAGTTACTTTCATTGAGATGGAGACACAGCCAGCTGAAGAGCCAAGTGGCGAGGAGGAGTTTCTAGTACACATTATGGAAACAGACACAGTGTCAATGGTCCAGCTCTCAAAGGCTGAGGAAGATGTACTGAAGGAAAAAATTACACAAGAGGTAGATGAGCAGTGGAAGGTAGCAATAGATTGGCAGCTTAGAGTTCTTCACTCCGTCAATGTTACACAACCCAATCAAATCAATGTGCAATGGAACCAACAATCCCTACCCTATCCTCTGATTAAAGTGGAGCTGCTACAACTTAAAGAAAGGCTTTACATCAACATGCAAGTTGAGGGCGCAGATCAAGACCACCCAAAGTGGAGGCTGAGCTGGTTGAACAAGAATCCAAGGTACTTGATTCTATTCACAAGAGCACCTGCAGCCCTGCAAAAGAATCCTACTTTCTGTCCTATACCAAGAGTAAGGACTTGGCAAGCACACGAGGCACTAGTAAAGAAGCAGCCAACTTGGCTAAATTACCCCACATTGCCTGCTCCAACAAACGGACCACCGATTGAAGAGTACATGGTGAAAACCCTAATAGGCGCCATGTCCTTCTTTAGAAGTCTACCAGATCTATCATGTGCAATGTTATACAGAATCTACCAAATGATGCTCACCTCCATCGAAGTATTCCATGAGCCAGAGAAAGCAGGCACCCCTTGGATGTCATTCCTCGAGGGTAACAAAGGGTTGTGCTATGACCTTAGTGGTCAACCTTCCGAAAAGAATTCCTCTATGGCTTCTACACCAGATGCATGTTTTTAACTTCTCACAATATTCTGGCATTCGAGGAAGTGTTCTACACAAGGTTCTTCACTTGCCAAACAAAAATATTTGGGCCAGTGATCAGCAACCTGACATCACGCTTTGTAAACTACTCAACAGTGGAGACGAAAAAAAAAGTCACCATGCAGTTCTTGCAAGTGTCAGATAAAGAGAGGAAGATCAAATACCAAAAGGTACTAAATGCTCTTAAAGACTGGCTCGCCAGCCGTCAACCCGAAGACTACTTCAGTCCATAAAGCTGTGTCAAGGGATGACACAGGCGAGGAGGGGAGGAATGTTAGCAGCAAGCTAGCACGGATACCATGAATACCATTTTTTGGAGCTCTCATTGTAAAACAATTATTAATTTTGATAAATCAAGAATATTGTAACTCCTATTTTTCGGATAAACCTTGTAATTGATGAGTCGGGGCTACAAGCTTCCAGGTTGTATCAACCTGTCATTACCTAGCTTTAGTTAGAGCTCCGAAATTATTAGTTTTGACCACCAAAAACCTTGGCTAAGGTATAAAATCCAATTTTTGTAAGTTATTTGTAAGTTTTGGATAATGAAATACACAGTGTGAGCTAACGACGCTCACTTCCCTCCTTCTCGCACTTCCTACTCCCTCCTTGGTTGTCACATTGCAGTCACGTTTGCTACATTGCAACTTCGGGTAAGAGCTCTACGCATTGATGTAAATGCAACACAGTATTTCGTAGCTTTTAAAGTCGCTGACCCACGGCCTAATTTCATCATAAGTAGGAATTTACACTTCAAAACCAAAAACTAAGAATAGGCGGCATATTAGGGCATCATTGCTAAGCATTTAGGTGCATTCTAGGTCGAAAATGGCTAGGTCAAAAATCCATGCTGTTAATAATCGCGATTTTGGCACTTGACCTAAATTGGGGTTTGAGACCATAAGCATGTGTGCTTAGGTCCTATAAACATGTCCTAGAAGTTTTGTTATGTTTGAATGTCATTTGATGCTGTAACGGATGTGATTTATTTGTCGATGAGTGATTGGCTTTTGGTGATTTCAGTCACTTGAGTGTAGCTTGAGTTAGATGCGAGTTGTTAGTTGTTTTCCGAGAGATTGACAACCTCTTGTAGCTTCTATGCACTAGTGATGTCAGATTCGTCCCATGGATTGACAATTTCATGATGGTTCTTTCTAAAACTGCAATAAGATAGGATAGTGAGGTTAGACACATGTCCCACAATCGGCAAATGTGGCAGCGGCGGTTTCCTTGGTGAAAGTACCTGCCGTCTTTCTATCTCTTTCCATCATTGTCATTCCTTTTGTTTGCAGTCTGAGTGCTTCTGCCACTATCTCCTTGGTAATCACTACTTCAACCTTATTCCCTTGCAGTGGGTCAGTGATATGAGCGGTTCCATCTTCTTTGATCGTGGACAAAAGCTCATAAGACTTTTGGAAGTCCACTCCACATTGCTCTTGTTCATAGAAATATCTGAGTCCTAGCCTTCAGTTGGCTTCTTTGGTCTCAGGCTTTGAGAAGACATCATACACTTCTTTTGGTAGAAGTTGCAGCTCTACTTGATGTCCTTCCTCGCTCTTGAATGTGCCAGTGGACACTGTGGTGTTATGCTCTTCAAGCTATTCCTTTGAGAGATAGTTCGCTTTGGCATTCTTGACTGAATTGGGGTCCAGTTGGTATGGCGGTAGCTCTTGCAGCTTTTCTTTTTGGTTGAGCTTCTTCTTGGCCTTCTCTGCTGCTTGCATGACTGCTGTTGAGTGAATAGGGTGTCAAAGTTATTAAATTTGGCAGGCTTTCTATGAAATGTCCTTTAGGCTAAAATTCTGACAATTTTGGTCCAATTTTCTTCAAATCAATTTTTGAACATGCATAGATACATAAAAACATGTAAAGATCAAATTCATAAAGTCAATACAAAAATTTGCAACAAAAGTAAATAATCGCGATTATTTACAGGTGAGTAATTTCGTCAACTTTTTGCAAACTTGGCATTACAAGCTTGAAGTATATACCAAATAGATGCTCTGAGTCAGAACCCAATTCTGGTATCTACCAAAAACCTAGATTTTCTACTTGGGATCCCCTCGACCTTTGCCGAATGGTCAAATGTTGCTATGGAAGTCTTCTAATATGTTGGGGCATGCTACAATTCAAATCTCATCCGATTTGGTTGAGCTGACAGGCCACTATGGTTGATTTTTGGTCGTAGGTCTTCGTGCACTGCTCAGATTCTAGGGTCTTTTCTAGGGGTTTAGACTAGCTTTTGGCCGTACAAAATGGATCATTGTTGAGTAAAGACTTATCCCTCATGTCTCAAGTGAGACGACGCTGAAAAAAAGTGATTGTAGGCTCCGAAAAAGACACGCGAAAGAGGTCGAAAAGCTCTCTCTCCAAAGGCAATAAGTGGAAATGAGGTGGTTTTAGCCTACCTGGGATATCTATACCCGGACTTTTCGGACCATTTTTTCTAGATTCCCTTGTTAGTCCTACTAGGCCATGAAATCTATGTTAGACTCAAAAATTTTCCCAATCGGATTTTTGTAGCTCATTCTGCAAGAATTCTGCAAAAGTAGGTCTGGCCGCCTAATTTAGGCTTCCCGCTTCCATTTGCCGATTTGATTGAAATTTTTTGTGCTTGTCCGCCTTGTCTTTCTGATTAGCACCGTGTCTTCAGTTTTTCCATCTGAGCTCCTTTACTATTTATTATTAATTTTTGACATGTTTATTGAAAAAATCAAAGAAAATAACAAATGCGCTAAAAAAGTAAAGTGAAAATCCAATAGTTAAGAAAATCCATTGAAAAACACAGCTTTATTGTTTTCTATTGGATTTCTCCACTTTTAAGTCTCAATATCAAGAAAAATGATGAATTTTTTTTAAAAAAAAAACGATTTTCTGATAGTATATACACTATTTACACTCATGGGGAGATATATCAGTTAAATTTTCCTTGTTGATGATTTATAAGGACATTATTAGTTAATTTTGTAAAAAATCACACATTAACATCAAGCTTTTTTCCTCCCTCTTCAAACATTGCCCTTAATTACTTAGTACTCTTCCACCCCTACTAGATTGCGTACTCCGGGACGACTGTGTGCATGGGTTGAACAATCGTGTCTATGCATAGCCGTGGTTGGCTCTACCATGCTTTGAAGATCAATGCAATTCAAACCATTATGTTGTGCAAGAGGTGGGTCTTGAGTGATTAACTCAAGGGTTTCTGATGTCGAGGCTTGCTGTTGCTGTCTTCCAAAGAGCAAATCTTGTAGCTTGTGTGCTCTTTGCTTGATTGTACCATCAAGATGCTTTAGCATGCTAATTTTCTGAGCTGTTGGTATCACTTTTGACTGTTGTCGAGCTTTTACTCGCCATTGATATCTTTGTTTGTCTCAGTCAGAATGGTGTGGTTGAGGTTTCTGACACTTAACTCTCCATTGCTTGATTGGTTTTGCAATTTGCAGAGAGGGTAAGTGCTACTTTTTCTTCCAAATCCATTTTGTGCTAGGTTCCCTTCTCCAAGAAGTGCATCTTTGTGTTTTGACTCTCGGAACCGTCTTTGATTTTGTCGATGATGTTTTGGGATCCCAAATTTGTACGAGCTTGTCCTTAAGCTGTGCTTTCAGTACCCAAATTTGCCTGACTTTTTGCATGCTACCTGTAGCATTTTCTTGTCGATAGGATGGAGAAGATCGAGTACTTCGTGGTTTGGTCAGCTGATTGCTTCCTTTCCATTCCTCCTTGCTTGGTGAAATTGGAACAATGAGTTGCCTGCCTTTAGCTGATAGCTTGAGCTGATTTGTTTCCCAATCTAGTACTACTTTGTATGTCCGCATCCATGAGATTCCTAGAATCATTGTCTCATTCATGTGCTCATCTGGTAAGCATACAAACTGATGAGGATATGAACATCCATGTACTATCACATTCAAGTTGACTACTCCCAATGTTGGTGTTGGGTTCATGTTGCATCCTTTGATAGTCACTATTCCTGTTGTCAATGACTGAGTTGTTGCTTTCTTGTATGTAGAATAACTGACTTCATTTACTCTAGCTATTGTATCAACCAAAGCATTTGTGCTATGATTGTTGACTATAATTTGATGTGAAGGTCCATTCCATCCAGCCAATCATCATTTGTTGATACTACACCTTTCGGCAATTCCCATTGTCGGTCATATATTTCCAGTGTGTTGATGGAAATAGGTATTTGTTGATTCTTGAGAGCAGCTTTCCTTTTGAGCACCCAAAGTTGAGCTTCTTCTTGGGCTTCATCAATAACATGTTGCCATTTTATCTTCCTTTGCTTGGCTACATGCATTCTTTCTAGCAATTCATTGGTTACCTACAAATTGAACTTCTTTAAATGACACTGCTAATCCAATTAGCCATTGGTTCACCATCTAGGGTGGATAGCTTAATTGCTCCACTTGGAGATACATCTTCAATGATAAACGGTCCGTTTTCCTTTTTCTTAAACTTGGGAATAGACTAGAACTAAGCCCCCTTTTTTGAAGATTTTTTTAATTAGATGGGAATCAAAAAACTGTTTTTGTTTCCATTTTGTGTGTAGATATGAGCTACGGTTGCTAGCCTTTGCTCATCCAGCTTCTCTAAATGTTCAAGTCTTTCTAACAATTCATGTCCAGTCCACTCAAGATTCTTTGCTACCCTTAGTGTTGGCAATAGAAATTCTATTGGCAGTATGGCATCAAGACCATAAACAAAAGGTTAAAGGGTGTATCATTTAAAGCTGTTTTGAATGAAACTTGATAAGCCCATAGAGTTGCATGGAGATTCATTTCTTAGTTTGTCCTTCCTGAACTAACCACTTTAATTAAAACTGAGCTAAGAATATTATTTGTATGCTCAGCTTGTGGATGATAGGGAGCTGACTTGTTATGGATGACCATAAATTATTAAGCAGATACTTGGCTACCTCATTGAGGAAATGAGGTCCCCTATCACTGACTATTTCTATTGGCAGTCCATATCTTGTAAACACATACTCATATAAGAAGGCGGCAGTGGTTGTGGCATCATTCTTTTGAGTTACTTTAGCCTCGGCCCACTTAGTCAAATAGTGCGTAGCTACAATGATATATTGAGCTTGGGTTCTATAAGCAAGTGGTTGTATTGGCCCAAAAAAGTCTATTCCCCATTTTGCGAAAGCTCTAGCTCCCATCATTGGTCTTAAGAGCATGCTATCTACACGTGTTGGCATTTTTGCTCATTGACAAGCATCACATCTTCGAACATATACTTTGGCATCTGCAAAAAGTGTTGGCCGCCATGTGCCTGCCATCAAGATTGCTCTTGCGGTGGTCTCACTAGAAAAGTGACCTCCAGCTAATCCGGCATGTGCTTGTTCTATGATCGAAATATTTTCGTCTTCATTGATACAAAGACGCAAATGTTGATCCTTACCTATTTCATAAAATTGGTTTCCAATGAGAGCATAGTCTCTTGCTTCAGTTTCAATTGCTCTTTGGTGGTGTTTACTCATATCCTCAGGAAATGTTCAGCTCGATAAGTAAGTGACTAGATAGTTACTCCACTTAGGAACAAGCAACATTTGAAACAATGTTACATGAGGTATGGGTGTTTGTTTTGTACATTGAGAACAATCCTTCACAAAAAAGCGAATATCACTCCTCATAGTTGGCCAAAATACTCCAAGTCTCAAGATCCTTTGCATAGTTTGGTCTTCCGCAAAGTGAAGTCCTACTATGGCAATATGTGCTTCACTTAGGTATTGGTTTTTCTCTCAAGATTAATGCATAAGAGAAATATTCCATCTTGATTTCTTTTGTATAGCCTACCAGCTAGTAATTGATACATAGCCGATTGCTCAATTAATCCGATTGTAATAGAAAGTGGTATTTGTGAATACACTTGAGCTACGGTCATCAATGACACCATATTTTTCGGCCATCGAGGTATCATTTCCACGAAGAACAAATAGGCATCTGGTAGATCATCATCTACCCCTTTAGGTGATTCCTCTGAAACAATCCTGAACAAATGATCTGATATTTGATGAGTAGTGCCCTTTTTTACAACCACAGTGAAATCAAATTGCAGAAGAATGATGAACCATCTCACTATTCTTCCTGTGCTGCATGGCTTGTTGACCAAGTACAATAAAGCTTGGTGGTCCACAAAGAATACAAATTTGTTTGCTAATAGGTAATGTCTATACTTTTTTATGGCATAGATCATTCCTAATCCTTCTCTTTTAGTGGTGGTATAATTCTTTTCTGCCATGTTCAATTTTCGACTAGCATAAGAAATAGGAAAATCAATTTTCCATCTCCTGGTTGAGCTAGTATACACCTTATGGCAAAATTTGAAGCATCTACATGTATGTGGAATATCTTATTCCAATCTGTTGCTTTCAATATTGGAGCTGAAGTGAGAGCTTGCTTGAGCTTCATGAAGGATTCTTCACATGATTCAGTCCACTCAAAGTGTGTAATCAAGTTATACATGGGTTTTACAATTATAGCGTACATGTAAATGAACCATCTGTAATATCCACAATGCCCCATGAAGGCTTGAAACCCCATTGATTGTTGTTGGTCTAGGAAAATCAGCAATGACATGAATTTTATCCATATTAGTAGCTATGCATTTTTTGACACTATATTCCAAGAATTTTTCCTTGTCTATCCATGAATATGCACTTTTCAGGATTTAGGAAAATCGTATAAAGTCTACATTTTTCGAATACCTTTTTGAGATGTTCAAAATGATTATCTCGGATTGATGAATGTACGCATAGATCATCCATATATACTTCCAAGAATTTTCTAAGATATTCTTTAAAAGCATGGCTCACAAATCTTTGAAAGGTGGCAGGAGCATAGGCAAAAATACCCCATTCCGCTGCAAAAGTAGTTTTATGTTGATCTTTTAAATCAAACAAAAGTTGATTGTATCCCGAAAAGCCATCTAAGAAGCTATAAGCTACTTTTCCTGCAACTCGTTCTAACACATGCTTAGTGATTGGAAGAGGAAAGTTGTCTCTAATGGTAGCTGCATTCACTTTCTTGAGGTTGACACATACTCGTAATTTTATATTCTTCTTGGGTACGACCACAATTGGAGACACCCAATCTGCAAATGTTTCATTGTATGTGTATGGCCTTTGTTTACTTGGTTTCGCATCATCTCTCATGGGTATGGTATGTTGACAGATTTCTGGATCAACACCCTTGAGATCTTTGTAAGACCAAGCGAAGATATCTGGGTATTCTTTTAGCAAGCTTAGTAAAAGCTCTTCTTCTTCTTTTGTTAGGTCATTTGCAATGTAGGCAGGCCTAGGGTCTTCTCCTAGTTCAACCAAATCTATCTTTTTTGCGTTTTCAGTCTCTTCGTAGGACTCGTCCTGTTTTCGTAGTTCTCTAATAGGTTGTTCGACAATGATTTTTCGATCTTGGAGAGTATACTTTTTGTATGGGATGGAACACTCATTACATCTCTACCATCCTCTTCTGTGGTTTCCATTTCGGTTGTATATATCTCCTTTAGAGCTTTTTCCAACTCTTGATACTTCTTTTTTCGCTCAACTCATGTCATGGTTGACTCCTTTTCCTATTTTTTCGGTTTTGCTTCAGTATCCTTCCTCATTTTTCTCGATGTTTTTGATATTTTTGGGTTTTTGTTTTAAATATATCTACCACTAATTTTGTGCTTGACACAATCATGTGCATCTATCTGCATTAGGAACTGTGTTCTACTGGAGATTGATGGCATAGGTCTAGCTTTCACTTTTCTGGTGTCTCTTTTTCGTTTATACCATTCTTGTCTTCTCGATTTCTGGTTATGAAAGTCAAAAAACTTTTCCTCCCCTCCTTTCATGAGTAGCTTAGCTCTCACATATTCCTTTTCTGACCCCGAATCTTCTGAGGTAGCTGAGTGTTCGTCTAACTCATCTGTTGCATCATAGTAGAGGTCTGAAAAGACTTGTTGAGCTTTCATCAAGTCCTTGGATTCCTCAATTTCATCTTCAATGTGGAGGGTTGAAATCATTTAGATGGGAATTATGTCGTAGCCATCCTCATTGCAAAATTAAGTAGGCATAGACGTATTCACACATACATCCATTGTTGCTAAAATATGGGTCCACTCAAATGGCTCAAACAAATGTTTTAGAAAGGGTTCAGGTACATAGGCTTCATCTGTGCAATCCCTTTCTGCCAATTGCAATTTCATTTGAGTTTTTCTAATGGTTGGTTGTCCCTAGGATTCTCATAACGTTTTTGTGGCTATGGCTATGCCTGCTCCACTATCCAGTATTGCCATGGTTTCAATGTCATTATATTTCACTGGAAGGGTGGTGTTTCCTTCTTCCCCTTCGTAATATTCTCCGACTTTGTTCATTGGAACAGATCGAATTTCTTTGTTGTCCATTTCGTGTTGCAATCTTTCCAGGGTTTTTTGTAGGTCATTCCATAAATATGGTCTAATTTTTAACAGTTTTCCCAAAGTAAGAGTGCATTGGATGGGTGTAGACATGATTGAATGAATATTGGTTACTTTCAGGGTCTCTTTCACTCTTTTTACTTGAGTAGTCTTACACATATGGATTCATCTTCGTTATCTCCCAAGTGAGAGGGTAATGTTTTCAAGGTCAATGGTTTAGACATTCGTGAAGTTTCAGATCCGCAATCCCCGTACAAGGATTGTACATCCATGTCCATATTAGGAGGTAGGTTGTGTAACCAAAATTCAACTATAGGAGCTAACTTTAGAGTTAGGCTCCCATCATTGATCTCTCAAACTTTTTTCCATAAGTGTCCTGGCTAGTCTTCTTCTACGAATGGAATTCCGTCTAAGGCATCTTCGTTGTCTGTCACTATAAGTTCTGGCTCTTTTGGTTTCAAGTGGGGTCTCTTACAACAAGCTCCTCAAGTTTTGCCATACTTTCAAGCTTGGGTTTCCAAATTCTTACCAAATTTTGATAACCTTCAACCTTAGTTGCTTCCATGTCTGGAGAAGGATAGTTTTTCCATTTGTTTTCCATGTTTTGGCCTGCTTTAAGTGCTGCTTGGTAGGCCTCCAAGGCTGCATTAATAAGCTTAAAATTTTATCAACCAAAATTGATCCTCCATATTTCACGGTTGTTTCTTTAATTTTGTTTCCAGGTTCTTTCACCTTTTCTTAGCATAGCTATTTTTCTTTCTCCTCGATTTCAGATCGTTGTTTTTGTTTTCTCATCTCATACCTTTTTCTTTTGCTTCTTTTGGTCTTTTGAGAGGTAATTTTTGTATTCTCCGAATCATCAGAGGAGTTATGTTTCTTTTTCTTAGCCTAGGCTCTAGTGATTACCTTGATTGGAACAATCGGTTCACTCTCAGATGAGCTACTAGGTATCACATGGACTACGTTTACTACTATTTTTTCCTTGATTAAAGGATTTTTAGGACAATCCTCTAGGAAGTGTCCTCCCTTTTTGCAACATTGTATGCAATAAGCTTCAACTGGCTTGAGGTTCTTGTCAGGCTCTGGGAATTCATTTTTCCAATGATCATCTGCACCACAGTTATGACAATTTCCCGTTCTTGGCTTAATCATGGGTCTTACCATAGGAGGTCTAGCACCTTGATTAGCTACATAGTACATTGGTGCGGAGCATAAGTCACAGGTTCTTCCATTGGTGGTGGATGTGAATTATACCAATCTCCTTCTATTATTACTGTAGATGGACTAGGCTCAGCATAGGGTGTAACATGCACTAGTGCTTGTTTATATATGACTCCTTCTAAATACATGTACTTTATAGGCACTGCATTATGTCCTGCATACGGAGGTTGTTGACCCAACACGGGTTGAGGTCTTTGCATACCCATTAGTGTCTTTGAGATGGTGCCATGTTAGGCTGGTATGTGCACATGGGTTGTCCTTGTGGCCTCATGGGCACGTACTGAACAATCCCATCATATTTTGGTCGGAAATACCACTCATTGGTCTCATGGTTGGTCCATTTACCCTCGATTGCACACCATTTCTACGGTCTAATTGGTTATCCCTGTTGAGGTATCCCTTGTCTTGGTCCCCTCATAGGTGCTTTTTGCATGTTATTCATCATGTCATTCATCCTTTTGAGCATGGCTGAAAGCGGTGCTACAGCAGTTGTTCCCACTTGCGCTGGTTTGGTGGATGCTATTTTCTCACTTTGGTTATCCTTGGGGACATCTTCTTTGTTGAAAATATCACAATTGTCTCCTAAGTCAATAGCATCTGACACACACTCTTCTAGGGTTGTATGCTTCTTGCTATAGAGTATAGCATGAAGTTCTTTGTTTAGCAGTCCCTCTAGAAACAATGATACTAGTCATTCTTCTGCATGTATCTCTAGCCCTGGGCATCTGGCAATGTATTGTTTCATTCGAGTTGCACAATCCCTAACAAACTCACCATGTTTCTATTTAAAGTTGTAGATTTGAGATACCGTATTGTGTTTGATCCGTGTTTTGGAACAAGCAGCTACAAATCCTTGAGCTAATGTGTTTAAGTCCATGATTGACCTTGGTGGAATGTTTTGAAACCATGTTAATGCTTTTCCTTCTAATGTCATTCCACCCCTCGAATTGAGTATGGAAATCAAATATGCATTCTGCTCTTAGCACTTGCTTAAAGCTTGCTAAGTGGTCAATGATGGATCCCCAAATCCACTGTATGTTCTAACCCATTTTTGAAAATTGGTTGGTCTGACGCGTCTATTTACTTCAACTCCCAGTCTCTTGCAGTTAGTCCTGTTCCACGTCCTTCAAACCAGTCTGTTGGAAATAGTGACTCATGTAGCCCTGGACTGGCTTTAGTGTCACCCGGTTTTCTATGTGCTGAGGTCGTTTTTGGTTTCTTAACATTACTCTCAGATGATCTCTCACGGTGTTCATCTCTTGGAATTGTTTCTAGTCCTTGTCCCAATATCCAATCCCTTATGGAATACCCTTGGTATTTGGTTTGTTCTACCTCCTTAGGAGTCATCATAACAAAGTTGTTGTTATAACAATCCCTAAACAGGTAGGTTGGTAGGTTGGTAGGTCAGTTGATCTCTTATCTTTGATCTTGAAGATAAAGATGATCTTCATGGCCGTTAGCCATCCTAATTTGGCATGCGAAGTCCACAGGAGATCTTTGACATTTCTATCCTCCCAACAATAGACTCCGATCCTAGGATTATCAGTACTAAAGCCGTTTCAAGGGATTCAAATCAACTTGATCGTATCCCTCGAATTCTAAAGTTGGTGGTCCTTCCTTTGCATCCATATCTGGAATTATGATATTTACTTATAAACCCCATTTTTCTATCAGTTCAGGGTTTTTGACTTGTAAATACTGAGTTTCGTTTTGATCCATGTACATTTTTCCTTGTTTGTTTGCCCTAATCTCTTCTTCCAACTCAATACCATGGTCATCAATGCGAATGGCATACTCTTCGTTAGGATTTAGGTAAACCTGAGCTCCATGGCGATTAGTCTTATAAAAAGAGAGTATATGGTTATAGCGGATTGTCGTTCCGATTTTCGAGTGAGTCGAATAGGAAGACATTTTAGATGTTGAATCTGAAAATGTGTCTGAGACTTTTTCAAGAATATTGTGCAAGGAATTTCCTTGATTCACGCTTTCTTCAGTGGATAGTCTACTGGTGGTTTCTCCAAATATGCCTTAATTTCCTAGTACACGACCATATCTAAGGTTCATAAAGACTTATGAAGCCCTGGATACAGTACTTACCTTTGGATTGACTTGTTGTCAATTTCTTCCACTTGACTGGATTGCACTTCTGTCAAGCTACCGATTCCTCATCTGCAACCTGATTCCTGTACAAATTTGATCAAGCTAGCTATTCTTCTATAAAGACATTATAGTTTTTGCTAGTTGTTGTGATTGATCTATGTGTATCACTGCAAATCAACCTAAATGAGTCAATAGTTGCAATTTTCAAACTCGACTTTGGTAAAAATCAAAGGACTAATCTACAACTCAAAAACTCAGTGAACATACTAATTTGGATCCGATTGAACCCAAAATTGCCTGGTGGCTTTGTATTATGCTGGTCTAACACTGTGCAAGCTCAAAAGTCAAAATGGGTGGCTCTATGTAGCAGTAGTAAATAATCGCGACTATTTTGTCAAATTTTTTTCCTTTTTGGCTTGATTTGCCAAGTGTACAACCTGTTTAGGTCCTTGCACAAGTTTCAACAAGTTTGGAAAATATATGTTCAAGTTTATTGACTGTTTCGCATCCGGAGACTCTAATTTCAAGAATCTGGCTTAAGTCTCACTTTTGTGATCAAAATTTCACCTAAATTGATTTGTGTGGTCTACTTGATATGTTTGACATTGTGGTATGCCCAAATGTGCAAGAATACCAATTTTTGAAGCAGATATAAATAATCACGATTATTTACTATGGCTAATTTTTTGCAAGTATTTGCCCCAATCTTGACACAAATCTGTTAAGCACTTCAACTTAAGGTCTCTAGCCAAGTTTCATGAAGTTTGGACTATTTTTGGTAAAATGGTCATCAGTTTTCTGTCCGCAGACTGACTTTGCAAATTTGGTCACAATTTTCAATCCAATGATCCAAATCTTACCAAATATGATCTGTGGGCTTATTACAACATGGTAAAACTAGTGGTATGCTAACTTGGTCAAAAAAGTTGAAAAAAGGGGCAGAAGTAAATAATCGTGATTATTTACTATTGCCAAATATTTGCATCTTTTTGGTCATTTGAGCATGTACATATGTCTATCACATCAATACAAGCCTATGAATCAAATTTCATCAAGTTTGGACTATTTTTTTCCAATTTACACTCAAGTTTCAGAAACTCAGTACAAACTTTAGTTTTTTCCTAGTTTTTTGCCAGTTTGGTGACCCAAATCTTTTGTGCCTTTACAAAAGTTGTTTATACACATGCAATGAGTCACTGGTATCAGCCTTCGTCAAATTTGAGCTGAAAGTAAATAATTGCGATTATTTACTTTATGCCCAAAATGAACAATTTTTTGCACTTTTTTCATGGACAATCTTTTCATGAGTTGTTTTAAGCCTATGAATCAAATCAAAACTTAATTTGGCCTAAAATGTCAAGAAAAAGTAAATAATCTGAGTTTTTGCAAACCCTTGAAATTTTTACCTCAAAGTGTCCTTGAATGTACCCACTGGTGCATACAACTTTTAAGCATACTCTCCAATCGGATTGAGTGCTTTGGAGTCTTTTCGTGCTATTGCTAGCCGTAGACCTAAAATTTTGCAACTTCAAATACAACTCACAATGATTATTTCAGAGAGATCAATGTTTTGAAATCCACCTCGGATCCTACTTACCCTACTCCTAGGTTCTCATGCAATGGGGTTGTGAAAGTGTCCACAAACACTCGTTTTCTTGTTTTTTATGGTTTCCTGAGTATTAATCTTAAAACTTGTCTCGTTTATCAATCATTCTTAAAATCCCAATCTAATTCTACAATCCTACAATCTTAAAGGCACTCAACGAGTACGATTACTTCCAAGCTACCTCTACACAGCAAAAGACGACAATCTTAAGCTATGCGGTTTCTAAAAGAAAGTTTTTGACTCTAGGGGATCCTAGAGGAAGTTAAAGGATAACTTCACAAGACTCTCGTGTTTTTTCCTAGTCTAGGTCTCTTCATTCTCCGGCAATGGTGCCAAATGTGGGACGTGTGTCTAACCTCACTATCCTATCTTATTGCAGTTTTAGCGAGAACCACGATTAAATTGTCAATCCATGGGACGAAGCTGACTCGACTAGTGGATAGAGGCTACAAGAGGTTTTCAATCTCTCGGAAAACAACAAACAACTCGAATCTAACTCAAGATACACTAAAGTGACTAAAATCACCAAAAGCCAATCGCTCATCGACAAACAAATCACATCCGTTACAGCATCAAATGACATCCAAACTTAACGAAACTTCTAGGACATGTTTATAAGACCTAAGCACACATGCTTATGGTCTCAAATCCCACTTTAGGTCAAGTGCCAACATCGCAACAATTATTAACAGTAGTGGATTTTTGACCTAGTCGTTTTTGACCCAGAATACACCTAAATGCTTAGCAATGATGCCCCAATGCCCCGCATATGCTTAGTTTTTTATGTTGAAGTGTAATTCCTACTTATGATGAAATTAGGCCACGGGTCGGTGACGCCAAAAGCTATAAAATACTGTGATGTGTTTACGTCAATGCATAGAGCTCTTGCCTGCGGTTGGAATGCAACAAACACTACTGCAATGTGACAACCGGAGAGGGAGTAGGAAGTGTGAGAAGGAGATAAGTGAGCGTCGGTAGCTCACACTGTGTATTTCATTATCCAAAACTTACAAATAACTTACAAGAAATGTCTTTTATACTTCGCCAAGGTTTTTGGTGGTCAAAGATAATAATTTGGGAGCTCTAACTAAAGCTAGGTAATGACAAGTTGATACAATCTGGAAACTTGTAGCCCTGGCTCACCAATTACAAGGTTTATATGAAAAATAGGAGTTACAATATTCTCGATTTATAAAAAATAATAAGTGTTTTACAATGAGAGCTCCAAAAAATGGTATTTGTGGTATCCGTGTTAGCTTGTTGCTAACACGGGCTCTAGTGCTGGTAGATCAGTGGCACTGGGTACAATCAACCCAACACGGACCAACCAAACCGGAAATTGGGGGATAAGCCTCCTAACACAGGCATTGGGCTTGGCCACATTGCCGACAAGGTTTCAGTGCAGAATGAGCAAAGACCACAACCACCATGAAAGTGTCCTATCATTCTTCCACTATAGGAGTATGAAATCATTGTGGAGATGGCAAGCCAGAGAATTGACCTAGCAAGCCAAGGTGAAACTCCTGCAGGCTTGAGGTTGAAGGTGTTAGAGATTGAGACGCAGCTCAATGCCACCAGAAGAGAGCTTGCACTAGCTCAAACCAAGCTTTCAAAGTACAACAAGAAGTTTGGTCCCCTTACAAAAAAAAATGTTAGAGCTGCCATCAATCTCGACGCATTTTTGGCTACACCGACCAACTCTACATCTCTTGGCTCTGATGAATTTCTCTTGAATGTGATTTTGGTAGATCTCACTCAGCATGCTAACCTATAAAATCTATACATTCTATTGTTGTAATCCTCTAAGACAACCTTTTGTAATCATTTTACATAATCAGCTCTGATATCAAACGCTTTGTATCTTTTTCATTGTGGTTATAAATTCTATATAGTAAGTATAAAATAAAAGTAATTGACAATCATACAACACAAAATGACATGGCAAAAAGAGAGAGATCATAAGATATGGGCAGCAAACTCAAGATGATTACAAGTACATTGTACCAAAGGTGTTTTTAAACACTGTTGTTACAATCAAACACCGGAACCATGTCATCAACTTCTTCCATGTATGAACATTTTGAAGCTACCTCCCACTTTGACTCACCGTCACTTTGCACCTCAACAGCAACTACCTCATGTATTTTCTTTATACCAAAATAATATTCAGTTGTCATCGCAATGTTGGTTGGAGCATGCAACAATCTTATATTACAAAACACATATATTAGATCCTCAACTCGTTTTGGTTTAAATCTATTTCTCTTCTTAGTATGTAAGAAGTCAAATACAAACCAACTTCTCCTGCAACTGCCACTTGAAGCAGCAATCAATAATACTTTGACAGCTAAGTATTGCAGCTCTATCTTTTCTCCACCATATTCTTTCCACCACATATGTGCGTTAACATTTTTTAAGACGTCGATGTGCCAAGGATCACCAAATATACCAACCCTATTGGCATAGCAACACATTGATGAAAAGTACTTTTCCCCTCATCCGACCCTAAGAGTTGTATGCACACAGCTTTGAAACCACGCATCACTTCTGAATTGGAGGATTGTTCATAGAGCTGAAATTTTGGATCCAAGGCAAATGTTGTGTTGTGTAACGGCATGTACATCTGTACCCATTGAGATTTTGTGCATGAAACTAGAAATATTTTATCTCTACCAATGTATCCTTAAAAGTCGAGCTTTTCAATGACTTCTAACATATACCAATATACCTTTCCAAAGACAAAAGAGTCTTTATCCACCAAGAAAAATAGATCCACAAAGGGGTTAGTAACATTGATATCCTTTTTCACATTTCTCTAAAACACTGAAGAATCGATGAGTTGATGAACCCTTATGATGTAGCTTAGTAACTGGGATATTTGCTAAGCTATGTATCCCTACGCATGTTGAACTCTTTCAGTGTTGACAATACGTAATATGCAATAGCAAACCGAGTCACACAAAAGATTTGTAATGCCTTGTACAGAGCATATGAAAATTGATGCTCTCTAATGAACTTTACTATTGTGTTTTCTTCCAACAAATTAGTCTTTATTTGTTCAAGTTTGCCAATGTCTTTCAAAATCAGACTGATAGTATGTGCACCACACTGTATCAATTTTAATTTCAGATACTTTGCTTGAATTGCAAGACCTACACTTTTGTAATTTCCAACATTGTCGGTGACAATGGATGTCACATTCTTTGGCCCTCCAGCTTTTGATATAGCACATTCATAGATCTTTGAAAGGAAGGAAATGCTTTTTTCTTCAAGGACGTATCAATAGCTTCTAAAAATACTGACCCTCGTGGACAAATCAACATCACATTGATTAAAGATTTTTTTTGACAATTGGTCCATCCGTCCAAAGTTATAGTACATCCAAAAGTAGGAACATACTCCAAACTGCACGTTTGAGCATTTTTTTAACCTCATCTTTGATTTTGTCAACATATCTTGCGCATTTTATTATAATCTAGCATCACAACTCCTTTTTTGGTGATGCTCATCAATACATCTTTGAAGATAGGGTTCTGCACAACATTGAATGGAATACCACATGTGAGAAAAACTTGCGTCCACTTGAAATTCAATATATATAACCATTGTTTATTAAAATCTTAAAGGAGTGTTTGATCCATAGATAACCCTCTTCCAATACCATCGGTATATTTTCTCTTTGAATTAGATGCATTACTAGATGTACCTACGTCAAAGGTTGGTGTACCGTGCACTCCACTCTGGAAACAAGGATTGAGGGAATTATTCTCTCTATTCTCAGTGCCCATTGGATTCCTCTCCTCATCCAATCCGCTCTTCCCATAGTATGATTGCTTTTGCTTTTCCCTTTGCTTTTCCCCTCAAGGACAACCTTTACTTTTTCTACATAATCCGGAAATCTTTCATATATGTCTCGTGGAGGCAAGGTACAATTCCCAACATTGCCTGACACTTAAAACAAATTCTCTTTGATCCTTGTAGAATTGCCATTGAACACATGGTGACAAAACGTGCACTTCAATCAAGATGCAGATCGTCCTAGTACAATTTCATGTACGTATGTCCACTCATGACCATGAACCATGATGCATAAAAGAGATCTGTAAAAAATAGACAAGTGTAATTTGTAAATTGATCTTTTTTTATTTATCACACGTGAAGTATACAATTTATTAATTGATTATGCCAAAAACTTGAAAGTGCATACCAATTGTATCCAACAATAGTTTTACATTGTATGCACATATCCCAAAAGAGGATATAATTCAGTGTTTACGTATTTGGAATAAATTTTGAATACTTTACATCTACAAATGATATGAATTTTACACTAAATAATATTTTGTCACATCGGATCATCTCAAAGTGTGAGCATAATACTCTAACTCAACCTGATGTCATTGGTTACCAACGATCAATTTTGGATTGTAGCTACATTATCATAACTTTTTACAAATCACATTGGTAAAAACAATTTGTATTGATCATTGCATATCTTTTTGGAAGTGTGAGCAACTACTCTAACATAACAAGGTGATAACATCATTGTAATAGAAGCACTTCTAGTGGTACAAGATAAATATCAAGTATGGCAAAAAAGATTTAATTGACAGGGAGGAGTTTTTTTCTCCTTGTTTATGCCCATCACTCTAGGACCAACTTATCTTTCTATTTGTGCACTAAGAAATATACTCTCTGTTGTGTGACTTGAGATTCTTCAGCTTCTCCAAGTTTTGTGTGTATCCTTGTAACCCTAATTCTAGCAATTGGTATTGGAGCAGGTTGCATTTTCCCAAGCATACTCGTCAGCATCACTAGCATCCCCTTTCTCATTTTCTTTGAAATTGGGTAAGCTTTGGTATGCATCAACATGTCGACTAATACTTTGGGTAATCTTGTAGAGCTAATTCTACTCACAATTTTGTTTCGAACTCATTTCGACCTCTGTTTCCACTAGAAGCACTACTGCATAGGCAATTTTTTCCTTTTGTGCAATACTTCTATCAATACATTTTTTTGTAGAACGGGTCCCTTACAGTCCTCTTCAGGTTGTGATACATAGCTCGTGTTAGTCCTACTTCACTTTTCCTCTTTTGGAGCAATTTTCACGTCAAGTGTAGTCACTCACCATGGCTAAGGTGACAAGAAAAAGGAAATTTAATGATTGCTAGCTCTAAGTTTTGGGTAAAGAGGACAAGAATCCATTTGTGGTAGATAGATGGCTACATGAAATTATTTGTGGGAAAAGAATACCATTACACATCAACTACGATCACCAAAATTAGAAGTGATTTGTATTTTTTGGTGTGTGAATTAATAATATATCCACCCATGGCTATGTCTTTAGCCATTAGCATCGGCAAGGATACCCTCTATGGGTGTGTCTCTAGCCATCCATGTTAGTATTGTCAGGTATAAAGGTCAAATAAGTTTTACTTACAAGCAATTACATTAAAATATTGACTCAAAGGGGTCAACGATGTCGAAAGTATAAGCAGTTGCTCTAACACAACAAGGTGATAACATTATCGTAGTTGAAGCATTTCTAACCATACAAGATAAGCATCAAGTACGGTAAAAAAGCCTCAATTAGAAACTTCGTCAACATTCTATCATGTGTGTATATCACTCTAACATAAAGACTCAGAGAAATTCTTAATTTTTAAACCTTAATCTAAGTAAAACAACTGATTATCTCCAGTGCGAGTAAACACTTTTACTCTAGCACAAAAGTAAATAATCATTATTTACGATACACACACATCTTCAAGTGTGAGTATATACTCCAACACTATGATAGATGGTTCCCGGCCTAATTTTCTTCTCTTTAAGTGTGAAAAAACTCCAACACAAAAAGAGAAAGTTTTAATTTTTATTTTGATTCAAAACTATTCAATTCAAAAATTAGAAACAAAAAGAAACTACAAATCATAAAATTAAAATTGAAATTAATTTTAACTAAATATTATTCTCTATATTTTTATAAATATTTTATCATTAGAGTGAAGACGATTACTTTTATGAAGTAGGTGAATGTTTGGTCGTGTGAAATATTCCTGAGAGAGCTTTAGTGGTTGCATATATATATACTGAGTACTTCGATCAAAAAATTATTTGATTGAAGAATTCTTTGATCAAAGTACAGAGAAATAATACGGAGACCTGAATTCAGTGACATATTCGTTTTATATCCCCTAATGTATTATACGAGCATTAAATACATATAATACATTTAACCTTTAGCGTATAATGCAACTTAGATTCTGATATACCAACAAGGCAACCTATTTCAATATGCTCCCCTATAGGAGGTATTTGTGAGCCTTTCATAGAAATATCCCCAAAACTGTAACCCCCAACAATCACATTGCCAAGATCTCAAGCATGTCTAACTTCAACCTCTTGGGTTCTATGCTCCATGTCCTTCCTGTTGAACTCGCCACAAGTGAACCTACCGTATCAATTTGTTGTATCTCCAAGGACAAGCATATGTAAACCATGTTTTCAAGGTACTAGTCCATGGCCTCTTTGAGATCTTACTGGATCCATCAACATCTTGGAGGAAATACAATGTACCACCCAAACCTTTGCTCCTGGAAAGGATTGCAACAACCTTGATTGTCATCATTTGAGACTCCCTTCTCTTAGTAAATGTTAAGTAGCATCGCTTTTCACACCTCACCTGCTTCAGATTTCCAACCTCCTTCTTATGTTTCTCTTGGTGGTGACTATATTGGAGGCCTTGGAACAAGTGGTAATATCCAGCTCAACCAAAGCTTCAGGTTTTATCCGCTTGTGAGCCTAGGTATGGTGGAGATCATCGGACATGCACATAGCTTAGATATATTATCTATGAGAATCTGTTTGTTTTCGTATGTATGCCACCTTGCCTAGCACATTGTAAGAAAATAACTAATAGGTTTAGTCCAAAGGAGCTATGAGCTTGGTTGGTTGAGTATTCGACCTCCTTGACTCATGTTATGGATTTGAGTGCAGTCAAACGACTTTGTGCATTCATAAAGAGGGGTGAGTTTAAGAAATCAAAGGACCCATGAATGAAAAAATTCAAAAGGCTTTTTATGTCCATATAAAGAGATGGTCAAGAGCACATTGATACATTTGTATTTTTTTTTACTTATTTTCTTTTTAACCTTTTCTTCTCTTCAGAGAGTTCTTGCACTATGCAGGTAGCCCTTTTTTTTTTTTTTAAGCCATTGGGACAAGGGGCACATTTTTTTGGTCGTAGATGGCTTGAGTGAGGCAAATTGATGTGTAGACTGATTTGTACTTCTATATATTGTATATATTCTATATCTATACCATATATAATGAAGCTTAACATTTTTGAGAAAGGAGACAGCCTCCACTTGTGGCTCTTAGGTTCACTTCATTGAAAACTTTACAAAATGTTTCATATTTGTGAAGAGTGAACCTTTTCAACTTTTAGCTGGACACGTTTTAAAAAAAAGGGGTTGATTTTACTTTTTCTTTTAAAGGAGACTTCCCTTTTTCTTGTAAAAGCCAATTGAGGGTGAAAATTTAAGGAATTGTTTGTATGTACATTAGCAAAATATTAATGGTTTACTTCAAGGTAGCTAAGGTTTTGCAATTTTCAATTGTTAAAAATATATTAAACCTCGCTTTTTATTGAATACCAATTTTGATTAGTTCCAAAATAATAACGTACATGTGTGTGTGTGTGTGTGTGTGTGAGAGAGAGAGAGAGAGAGAGAGAGAGAGAGAGAGGAGGGTCTCTAAGAGGGCATCAAATCTTTTTTTTATCGAAATAATTTTAAAGTAAATAAAGCACACATTAAAAACTCTTTTGATTTTTAGGTCAAAATTTGAAGAATTGATGTTATTCGTCTATATAAACACTCTATGGCGAAAAGGGGTCATCTTGCCATGTTTTATCATATCCAAATTCTAACAAAGAAATAGTTTTGTGTTGATGTTTTGAGCCGTAGTTCCCTACAAACCAATGTTTCCACTCGTCGTGCTCTACCTAAGCAGGCCTTTGATTTCGAGCCGCCCATCACCATGTGCCTTGCCTAAGCATGCTTCAACTTTAAAATCAAAGCTCTAAGGAAATAGCCCCAGCCTTGGCACTAATTCAATGCACAATACATCACCACGACCTCATCACTCTCTCTCTCTCTCTCTCTCTCTCTCTCTCTCTCTCTCTCTCTCTCTCTCTCTCTCAGACACACACACAGACAGACACACAACCACTTCGTGGTCATGCATAGTTACTATGTCGATCTTCATCGCCACCACCTTCATGCGCAGTGTGATGTGTGTCTAAGGTACGATGTGACTGTGTGTGTGTGTGTGTGTGCACACTCTCTTATGTGTGTGAGTGTGCCGGTATGCCCAGGAGCCGGTTCCTACCCAACATCGTGTGGGTCACATACTAGTCTATAGTTAGGCCACTATCCGCATCTCACAACCAGAGAAATCAGATGCAACTAGGAGAGCTAGGACGTTCACTCCTCGCAGGCCACGCAACCTATTGAAGCAATGGCTTAAGCAACGATCGGCCAAGTGAAGTTTTTTCTCTTAATTGGAAGTTGGGCTATAGGACATCATACGCTTCTTTGCGTTCTAGTTTTGTCAAATGTCTTCTTGGAGGTGGACATGGGTGCCTTTGTGTGTGTGTGTGTGTGTGTGTGTGTGTGTGTGTGTGTGTGAGAGAGAGAGAGAGAGAGAGAGAGAGAGAGAGAGAGAGAGAGAGAGAGAGAGAGATTACACACACACACACACACACACACACACACAATCCAGCTATGAATTCAGGAGGGTTAGGAGAAAACGAGCGATTTACAAATGTGCATATGATTCCAAGAAGAGAGCAAATTCCACCTTGATCTTGTAGTCTGAAAGCAAAAGAAACAACTCCTCCATATTGAAGCGATGTAGCTTCTATGAAAAAAGTAATGGTCGTGGTTGGAGGCGGTGAAGGATTAGGATGAAAGAGGAGGATATCATGCAGGACAGGAAGTAAGGTGCATGGCGGTGGCGGTGGTGGTGGCTATGGGAGGCGGAGAGGGGAAGCGGCCATCAAAGGACGCCAGCCTCTGGTAGGTGCTGCTGTTATGTCGGCGGCGGGCGGGGGTGCAGACGGCCCTGTACAGCATGGGGATGAGGCTTGTGCGCACTTCTCCATTGGAATGGTGATGGCATAAGCAATAATTACACTTAGGCCCACTAATTACACTTAGGCCTACGATGAAGAGAGATACAATATTTTTGGCGCTTGATATATTATATTATTGCATAAATAATCCCGCCCCGTCCCTTTCTTGACTTGCTCTCATTGGTTTTACCTCCCCCTCATAGGCTACGCTTGTCCATTTTCTCACCTTTTCTACAAGGACGACATGTCAACAGCACTCATGTCTAACATTACTAGCTCCAGGCGCTTCTCCTACCGGCTTGCACGCCTGTTTATTCAATAGTTTCGAGATACCTCCGAATCCAGCTTTGGAACCCTCTACACAGCGATGAGCGGTTCGAACACGCGCAGAAGTCGTGCACCTTATGACAAATGTTGTAGACCACGTGCCCATCCGCTCACCTGTGTTGAAATAATTGCAAACAAAATTGAAAAAAAGATTCGCCTCCCCTCTGCCGCCTCCCACTTCAGCAAACCCCCCCTTCTCTCCATGGCCCCATGCCCTTCACTTCGCCTTCAGCTCGCTGCCGCCTTCTCCCGCTGTAGCTTTCCTGCGTCACCTTACCGCACGTCAATTGTCAACTGTCTGCAAGCCGCGTTGTCTGCAGCAGCACCCTTCCCGCTCGCCAGAGGATCTTCCCCTATTCTCTCTAATAAACCATTAAAAGAGATTGGGGCCCCTACCTCCAGGCAAGCAAAACAAAATCCATCTCGTTCAACCAGTCACGTTTTTTTTGTCATGCTTCTTTTGCCCTCTCCTAGAAGTCTTGTGCCTAGTGTATGCTGCATTTAAAATTCACAATTTCACCATCTATACTCTTATGAACGAGGCTCAAATTCATGCCACGTGTCTTCAAAAGGTGATTTCAACTACCAGCGGTACTGAAAAAATCGAATGGGAAAATGCAATCACCTAGTTGAACCTGGTAGTATATCACAAGAAACTAGAATGACTTGGTCAAATAAACAGCATGGCAGTTTCTACAAGGGAGTAAGGATGGATAGAGTCTACATGAGCACAGATATGCTAAATGAATATCGGTAGGTAAGCTGCAAAAAGGATAACTCCATTTTGATATCTTGATCATTCTCCTGTTATTGTTGATCTTTAGAGAGAATTATGTATGTATAAATCTGGATGGCCTCATGTGGATCGAACACTATTGGCTCTAGGAATTATCAGAGAGAAAATCAAAAACATCTTGAATGACTCCTTTTCTGGTAACATCTTTGCTTTTAAAGTTTTAACCTAGGATCAAGCTGTTAAGCAAACTAAAAAGATGCTGATTGAGTATAAAGCCAAGGCTAGAGACATTAGGAATAACAGAAGAATGATGATAAGGAGACATATAGAATCTCTTGAAAATGACCTTCCCCCTGGGAGTCCTCCTAGCCCCCCATTAGTTGAGCTGAGAGCCAAGCTTGGAGATGAAGATCTCTTAGCTGCTAAGGACTCAATCCATTGCACAAGAGATTTTTGGGTCAGCAAAGTTGACATACCTGATAAACACCTGTTTAATCTTCTGGAGAAAAAAAAGGCAAAGGATTTTGTTCCTTTTTTGAGACATAAAGATGGTTAAGTTGTGAGGTCTCATACCAAAAATATTAAGGTTACTGAAGATTTCTTTTCTGAAATATTCTCATCTCCCCCCAAAAGAGGGGTTGACCTCACATCTGCCAGAGCTACCATTACTAGAATAAGAAAGAAGTCTATGACTTTGCAGGTAGCTCAAAGGATGGATCAACCCCTAACAGAGGGGGAGATAAAATATTCTATAGATGCTCTTAAAGAGGGTAAATCACCTAGCATTGATGGTCTTCCAAATGAATTTTTCAAACTTTAGAAAGATTTTCTAGTCCAACATCTCTTGTCCATATGGAATGAGGCCATTAGGGTAGTAGCTCTTTCCACCTCTATGAACACTAGTGTTTTAGGCTTATTCATAAAAGGGACCTAAGGAGGACCTCGGGAATTGAAGGCCTATCTTTTGTCTGTCTTCTGTGTATAAAGTATTCTTATTGTCTCTAGCTAGAAGGCTAAGTCCCATCATGCACCAGATAATCCTTTTTGAGCAAAAGGTCTTCATAAAGGGGAGATTTATAATGGATTCCATTATCACTTTGTGGGAAGCCATTGATTATATGCAGAGCACTGAGCATGACTTCATTTTTTTCAAAATAGACTTTGATAATGCTTATGTGATAGGATGGAATGGGATTTCATCTTTCAGTTTTTGCATGATATTGGTTTTGGCAGACCTTTCATCAAATTTATTCATCTATTATTTGGAAATGCCTATGCAAGAATATATGTTAATGGTGATCTCTCAAAAGCCTTTTTTCAATTAGGCAGGGCTGGCCAATAGCCTCTCTCCTATATGCCATATGTTCTGATTCTTTGGGCTGGTTAGTGTAGGATGCTCTTGATAAAATCCTAATGAAAGGCATCAAGATTCGTGGTGCTTCTAACGAACTGGTGTTACAACTGTTTGTAGATGATACAAATTCCTTAGTGTCTAATAATAGAGGTACTGTAGAGAACCTTTGGAACTGTTTGGACACTTTCTACCTAGCCAGTGGATCTGTGATCAATCACTCCAAGACTGGTTTCAAATCATCCAAGGACCAGGTCCCATAAGTGATCATAGAAGCTGGATGCATGGAAATTAAAGATGGGCAGGTAACATACCAATGGGGTATAAGATCACCTTTGCTCAAAGACGGGAATGGGTTCTTGATAAATTCAAACAAAAAAATAGAAAGTGGCACTTTCATCAGAATTCTGTATCATCAAGAACTTTTATACTTAACCACTATCTTCTTCTCTCTCTAATATTTTTTTTTGTCATATTGGTGTCCAACTAAGTATCAATTGAATCAGGTTTTCTCCCTGGCAAGATCATTCTTATGGGGAGGTGGCTTGGATCATTCAAGGATATCCAAAGTTTCATAGGACACATGTTGTCGATCTTCCAAAGGAGAAAGAGGGCTAGGCATTCTCAAATTGGAATATATCTCAATCAAAATGGCAGCTAAATGGATAGCTAGAGTAGCACATTTAAATGATTACTAGGCTCTTCTTTTGAAAAAGGATGTGCATAAATTCAAGCTGCACAACTACAAAGCTGGACCAACTTGCAATCCAAAGATGTTTTGCTTTCTCCTTCCTCATGTATTCCCTATGGATCCAAACTGGTGTATAGAATGTGGAATGCATGGAACACTGTAAAATCAAACTGGAAACCTTCCAAGGAATTCTTAACTAACCATATATCCTTTATGCTAGGTTCTTTTTGGTTTGGTTCCTTGCAGGTAAGGCTAAATCTGGAGTCAGCAAGAAGGCTCATAAAAGTTTCAAGGCAGGTATTAGGGCATGGAAAGATGTAATAGAGAATGGGAAACTCAAATCTACAAAGGTATTTCCCTATTTCTGATACAGATGCTCTATGGTGTTTCCAAAGAGCCAAACTGTGTATGGGCATGATAAGGTTTCCAACCAAAATAGTGTAGGCCACCAATAAAGCTTCCTTCGTAGCCTCTCAAATATACATCAATATAAACTTAGACGACTCGTGGAAAACTCTCTCAAAAAAAAAAAAAGTGGAAAATGAGTTGGATCTGCAAGCAATGGACATAGAGCTAAGTACCTTTGGCCTTACCCAGCTGCTAATAAACACAGTACCCTATTGTGTCTCATTATGCATCAAGGTATCTGGGCTATTCAAAGAGCGCTCAAAGCTAGTATTGGCAATGGTTTGTGTAGAATATGCAAACTTTGCTCAGAATATTGCCCCATTTTATGGTTCAATTGCCAAAAGAATAAGGAGAATCGAGATCGTCCTTCTCCTTCAAAAAATTCTTCTCCATTCAACCCTCAAAACCATAGATTACAAGGACCGGCTACTAGGTAATGGCAAGGGAATAGATGTGCCTTTATGGAAAATCTAGAGAGGGTATATTATGTGATATATATGGCTTCAGAGAAATGCCTCTATTTTTGAACACCCCTCTTCACCTCCCCTAATCCTTCTCATCCGAGATTTGTTGGAGACAGCTAATCAACTATATAATAGGGCTAGAGATGCCTTTATGGAGAAAGGAAATTTATGTGGCAACAGTGGCTCAAAATGGTGACTTTTTTTATTATGCCATTAAATTTAAAATGAAAGAGGCTTTGTCTCTTTGACTTGTGTATAGGGGTTAACCCACTCCCTACCTGTGGGTTCCATGTAATTTTCTCTTCTCTTGATTAATAAAAATTCTACTCTTTCAAAAAAAAAAAGTTGAGTCTGGCTATGTCGATACTCTCTTTACTCTTTATGAAGAATGAGGGTCATATATTTAGGCTAGGTGGGCTGAGGAGCCAACGTTACAAGAAAACAAGAAAATGCTATCACTGGCCCTTCAACTCACCTTGCATGCTATGCTATAAAAGCTATATCAATGAAATGGGTCACAACTGCTAGCCTACGACGCTTTTACAAGGTGAGCTGGATAGTGACTCTCTCTCTCTACAATTTGGCTCTCCCCTCCACACACGCATACGTTGTTGCCACAATAGAGAGCTAATGTTATTTTTGGTTTTGAAGGTACTCTAGAAAATGCCCCAAGGATCATTGTAGCTGCTAGGTGGTTCTGTCCATTGCAACTAGTTCGTTCTACGTTGTAGCTGCTAGGGGCTCCTCTCCATTGTAACCTTGGGGGTTCACCTCTTAGACATGTAAGATACCACGTGAGTTCAAATGAATGGATTTTTTAATTGCCCAAATTTTAAAATTTTAACAGGATTATATTAACAAAAGGGATCTTTTTATTAATTTTAGAGGAAAATCATAAATTTTTTAAAGAAAAAGGGGTCATCATGAACTCTATACGTTCATGGAAGATTTCCAGCATGAGGGTGCAACAATTGTCTTCGTGCTTCAAAGAACACAAGGACCAAGTTGAAGCCATGAAAGCACATGTAGTAGGTTTAAGGTTTGAGATTAGGACCTTTAAAGAACACAAGGAGCAAGTTGAAGCTCTGAAAGCACATGTAGCATATTTAGGGTCTGAGATGAAGACCTTAAAAATTGCAATTAATTGCTTGAATGCCATCCATAGGAGATTTAGTCGTATTGTCATGCGTAATGCATAGGGGGGTGTTACGTCATCTTATCCTAATAGGTAATGTTTTTTGGACTAATGATGTAGAAAAACTTCAATTTTGTAGAAATTATCTCCCTCGCTCCCTCCCTCTCTCTCTCTCTCTCTCTCTCTCTCCATGAACACATGCTTGAAAAGGTCAATGATTTTCAAGCATGTGTTCAAGGGGGGAGAGAGAGAGAGAGAGAGAGAGAGAGAGAGAGAGATGGGAGGGGAGAAGGTTTTAGGGGTAAGAGATATAGGGAGGGATAGAAAGACAAAGGGAGAGGTAGCAAGAGGTGAGCGCCGTAGCCAATCGGTCACACAGAACGGAGTAGGCGGAAGGGTAAAAGTCACAAAAGTGACTGCCCTTTCGCCTAAACAATCAACCACCACTTGGTCTAGAGCAATTGAACTATTTTCAAACACTCCCCAAAGGTCGTGGGTTCCATTCGTAGGAAACCTCAGAGCGGGTGAGCGCCGTAGCCAATCGATCATAGAGCACGGAGTAGGCGGAAGGGTAAAAGTCACAAAAGTGATTGCCCTTTTGCCGAAACGATCAACCAACACTTGGTCTAGAGCGATTGAACTATTTTCAAACACTCCCCAAAGGGAGAGGTAGCAAGAGGGGGAGGAAAGGGAGATATGGAATGAATAGTAATACAAACTTAAGTGACATAAATGGTTTGGGACAAGTCGATTTATATCTCATATTAGATAGATGCAAGTGATCTTCCTATTGACAACCTTTTGTCTATTGTTAAACCACCGCCCTAAGTGATTACTCTTTCAAATTTTGTATTTTACACAGATGGTGTCCGGACCACAGGTTTTGTCCTCAAGACACACATCCAGATAGACTGTGCAATGTTTCTCAAAAAGATAGGTGAGAAACAAAATGAGCTAGGGATGAACGATCTTTTTAGTGGATCCCATTGGGAATAGCATGCATTTAAGCCATGATGGTCAACAAATGGATGCAATGTCTATGCATATTGAAAATTGTACTACAAATTTTCAAAGTACTAAACCTTTAGAAGTACCTTCCCTTATTGGAAGTGTCAACAATTTGGAGGGTCAACAACATCCTTGAGTTTTTTTTAAAGAAAAGGATTCTCTAGAATTGAGCATTATTGTCTATCTATTTGTTGAACTTATCCAAGGGAAACAATCTTGAAGCATGACTCTATGCTTACCTTGTACCATGGAAAATGCTTGGTTCGCAACTTGGGTGGCTTAAATTTTGTGGTGCATGTGCTTGGAAGGTTGAAGGTAGGTCTATATGGACATTTTCAAGTGGTATTGTTGCTTATTAGGAAAATTCAAATTGCTTCCTTTGAGTGATCCACCGATGGAGCTCATAGAATTGATGCAAAGGGATACTACCAAAAGAAAAAAAATTCTTAAACACATTAGAGAATATAGTAATGTATTGGATTTTGATTCTCATGTTGATGAGCAACTTATGCGAGGGAGAGGTGTATACACATTTAAAGTTCACGGTGCCATCTACCATAATATTGGGCCCATGACACCTAGAGAAAGAGTTGATCAGATCCCTCGCTTTGCACAATTGTACTTTTTTGATAAAGAGAATGAGCTCAACAATAGATTGCATCATGTGCCATATTTAGATAGAGATTCCTTGCATAGTTTACAGACTATGATGCATCGTGTTAACCCATATGCAAATGCCTTTCGGTCTACTGCTACAACAATGCAGAATGAAGGAATCCTAAACATGGAGATTTTCATTACTACAAACTTGACAAATGGTTGGCAACATTTAGCCCCACGTGGATCTGAGGTTGCAGTAATTATGACAGGCCAAGGAGACGAGAGCAACAATATTGGCCAGTGTGATATTGTATTGTAGTATCATGATGGGGCTTAAAAGGATCTCCAACCTACATTGATCATACATGTCTTTAATATATGTTCTATTGTTTTGTAATGGAGAGGATGGGTGGTGTCCATACATACTGTAGACTCACAATGAGCAGCAGTTTGTTACACAAAATCAATACTACACTTTTAGGTTGCAGATTGTGAGTGACACCACATAGTGTCTTTTACGTGGAGGATGATTTTTGCACCAATACATTGTTGATACCCATAGTACTATGGAGGAGTGAAAGTTATTATGGTTTAAAAACAATCAGAGATCAATTTGTGTAGAAGTGTATCAAGGCCTTGTAGACATGGTTTCTTCCAGTGACGGTGCGCATGGAGTCATGGGTGTTAATGTTGGAAGAAGAATTGTATTGCCGTCTTCTTTTGTGGGGGGACCTTGGTCCATGCATCAACTCTATCAAGATTCCATGGCAATTGTACGTAAGAGAGGAAATCCTAATCTATTCATAACTTTCACATGCAACCCAAGTTGGAAGGAAATAGAAGATGTGTTATTGCCAGGATAGACTTCTTTTGATCGTCTTAACTTGACTACACATGTCTTTTATCATAAATTCAAAGATTTGATAAGATTGCTTCTTAGAAGAGACATCTTTGGAGAGATTGTTGGACATGTTTGTGTGATAGAATTTTGGAAGAAACGTCTTCTCCATGCTCATATCTTATTGATTCTTGCACCCAAGTATAAGCTGATAGAGATGTGACATTATGATAAATTCGTTTGTGTTGAATTTCCAAATAAAAATTTATTTTCTAATTTGTATGATGTTTTGAGTCGTTGCAATGTGTTCATGGTCCATGTGGGCCATTGGATCCAAATGCTTCATGCATATAGATCAAAGATGTAGATTCAAATACCCATGCGAGTTTTGTGAAGATACTTCTGTTGGTGGTGATGGGTATCCAAGGTATATATGGAGAGATGATGGTCAATATGTGGTTCAAAATCAAGAGAGTATTGATAATAGATGGATTGTTCCCTATAATCCATTGTTGTCTCTAAGATATAAATATCAAATCAAAGTAGAGATATTCTCCATCATATCAGAAGTGAAATATCTCAATAAGTATGTGTACAACAAACATGATAGGGGCATAGTTGTGCGTTTAGATGGAGAAGATGTTCTTGATGAAATCAAGGGTTATTTAGATGCACGCTATGTATCCACATGGAAGGAAATTTGGAGAATTTTTTGGATTCTCATTGAATGAAGAAAATCCTGATACCTTGTGTTTGCAAGTGCATCTCCCTCAAAAAAATATGGTTTCTTTTGGTGGAGACTCTACTGACATATCCAATCTGGTGAATACTGATGTTAATAGGAAGACAACAATTACAGAGTGTTTGTGGCAAACCAACAATATCTAGAAGCAATTAAATTATTATATATACATTTTCCCTCCGAATGGGTTTGGAACCTACTAATAAAACGTGGTCACATAGGCAAAGAGGTGATACGATCAAGAGAATGTGCAATGTTGTTCCTAATGATTTCAATCTTTACTATGTGTGTATGTTACTTACCATATGCAAGGGTTGTAAGTCATTTGAGGAGATTTTCACTTTCAATGGACAAACCTATGCCACTTCAAAGGGAGCTTGCAATGCTAGGGGATTGCTACAAAATGAGGATGAATGGTTTATGTGTTTGAAAGAGGGATCATGTACAAGTACTGACTTGCGGTTATGAAATTTTTTTTTGTGATGTTGGCATTTTGTGAGCCATTGTGTCTAGGTACACTGTGGCATCAATTCTCTATGGATATTTTTGAGGATTATGTTGTATGTCATGAGATAGCTAAGAATCAAGCATTATGTAACTTGGAGTCTCTGCTTCAATCATATGGAAAGAGACCTTCTGACTACTTTGGGATGTATTATATCGATGTGGGAGTGGTTTGATAGAAGAAGAGAGGATGTTCAATGAAAACGAGAAAATGAATATATCCATTCATATGGAAGCATCTTTAAATTGTGGGCAAAGAGCTGCTTATACTGAAATCATGCAAGTAGTTGACTCAACACATGGGACAATTGTTTTCTTGGATGGACCCAGCGGGACTAGGAAGACTTATCTCTATAATGCGCTACTTTTTTGTGTACGCGGTCAATAGAATGTAGCTTAAGCATGTGCATACTCAAGAATTTCAGCTTTACTTCTTAGCAATGGACATACATACATTCAAGATTTAAGGTACCAATAGAAGTGCATTCCAAATCAACAAGCAACATCAAAGTAAATAGTCAACTTGCAAAGTTTTTGAGACTAGCATTATTGATCATCTAGGATGAGTCTCCCATGGTCCATTGCTATGCCTTTGAGGCCTTGGATAGCACATTGAGAGATGTTATGCAAAGTGGTGCATTCCAAATCAACAAGCAACATCAAATTAAATAGTCAACTTGCAGAGTTTTTGAGATTAGCATTATTGATCATCTAGGATGAGGCTCCCATGGTCCATCGCTATCCCTTTGAGGCCTTGGATAGCACATTGAGAGATGTTATGCAAAGTGATGCATTGTTTGGGGGAAAGGTGTTTCTCCTTTGGGGTGATTTTAGACAGATTTTTCCAGTTGGGCTCAAAGGAAGTCAAGAAAATATTCTGGATTCCTCTTTGTGTCGATCTTATTTATGGAAACATGTGAAGACTCTAAAGCTAATAGAGAATATGCATGTACTTCACTATTTCAATGACTTGATTGGGAGACTTTGCAAAATGGGTACTAGACATAAATGTCATGGGGATTAACTTGATACTGTATCATTTCCAAGTAGTATGATACTTGAAGATAAAAAATTTCAAGGCCTAACTTATAGTATATAGGGTGACTTACAAAATGTCCAAAGACATGCAAGCTTCTTTAGGGACAAAGGTATTCTTGAAAAACGCAATAAGGGTGTTGCTACAATCAATGACTTGGCTATGTATAGAATAAGAGGACTTGACAAAAAATACTTGAGTGCCCATTCTCTTTGTACATAATATTTTGATGATGGGTTATATCCGGTAGATTTTTTAAACTCATTGGATTCCAACTCATGATCTGGAACTCCTAGCTATCATCCATGCTCTCAAGCTCTGGAGGCACTATCTTCTAGGGGGAAGTTACATTTAATCACCGATCCTCAAAGTTTGAAGTGTATTTTCTCTCAAGAAACACTCAACATGAGGCAACGAAGATGATTGAACTCTTACAAGAGTATGATTTTGAAATAAAGTATAAACCAGGTAAGGAGAATGTGGTTACTGATGCCCTTAGCCACAAGGTTTTTCTTGGGGCCATTTCCACAGTCAATAACCCAATTCTAGACAAGGTTAATGAAGCCTTCTTGGAAGATGAGTTTTACTTGCAATTCCTACAGGTTATCAATCAACAGGACTTAAAGGAGAAAAAGAAGTACAAAATCAAGGACTACTCACTTGAAGATAGACTTCTCTATTACAAGCACCGACTTTAAATTCCTAGGAGTTCAACCTTGAAGGAGTTGATCCTTTATGAAGGACACAACGCTCCACAACAACCGGCCATCGTGGTTGTGCAAAGACCCTTAATGCCATGAGGAAAAGCTATTTTTGGCCAAGTATGAAAGGAGATATACTTCGCTACATCAAACAATGCCTTTCCTATCAAAGGATTAAGGCTGAACGGGTAATAATGCCAGGGAAACTTCAACCCCTTGACATTCCTCAAATGAAGTGGGAACTCATTAGCATGGACTTCGTAATAGGCCTTCCTACCGTTCAAGGAGGCTACAATTCCATTATCGTGGTAGTGGACATGCTAACCAAGGTGTCTTACTTGATGCCTGTGAAAACAACTTACACTGCATCACACATAAGCTGTCTTTTTGTCAAAGAGATCTTTAGATTACACAGACTTCCAAAAAGAATAGTCAGTGACAAAGATCCAAAAGTTCCTCCAAAGTTTTGGAAAGCTTTATTTGAAGCCTTAGGTACCCAAATATGTTTCAATTCAGCCTATCACCTTCAGACTGACGGTCAGATAGAAAGAGTGAATCAGGTTATTGAAGACATCCTTAGAGCTTACTATAGTAGAGAACCCCGGAAATGGATACAATTTCTTCCTTTGGTGGAATGCGCCTCTAATTCCTCATTCCATAAAAGCATTGGGATGTCACCTTTTAATCCACTTTATGGGCATGAATGTATGTCACCCCTAAATTTTTCTGACCACACTACAAGAGTGGAAGCTTCACAAAAATGCTGGAAGAGATGGACACCCAAACTAGGGCCATACGACAAGACATTCAATCTGTTAAGGACCGCCAAAAAAATTATGCTAATAAAAAAATGGTCTAATCGCTTTTTCAAATTAGGGGATAAAGTATTCTTTCGAGTCCGGCCAAAGAGAAGCAATCTATCTTTGGAAAAATTAAAAAACTAGCCCCAGATATTGTGGACCTTATGAAGTGATAAAGGTAATCAATGATCAAGCTTACAAACTAAAGCTGCCTAAACACCTCAAGGTTCATAATGTATTCCAGATCAGTCTTCTAAAAGCTTATATCCCAAACCCCAATCACACTCTAGACGACGAACAGATTGTGATGCAAAAACAAGGAATTCTTGAACTCCAACCAGATTGTAATCTTGATACTATGGAAAGAAGTCTGCGAAATGGAGTAATCACAGAGCATCTAGTAAAATGGAAGGACTACCCCACTGAAGACGCCACATGGGAGGACGAAGTATCACTTCTCAAAGATTTTTTCAATTTCGGTTGAGATGAGGACATTTCAATTCCTTAAGTTGGGGTGATTGTAAGATTTCCAGTTCCTGAAACCTTAGAAATTGTATAGCTTAATCAAATTGATATGTTTATTAAGAAAGCAATGTCGAATTGTCCGCCGACCATGGCAAATATTGGTATTTTTGGAACCGTAATCATGGCTTTACTATGGTTAGAAATTTTCAGAATTGAATTTTGACAAAAACTGACATAGTTATGGCCACTCAAAGTTTATATTGCTAACTAAATTAACTAAGTAAATTGTAAAGTCTTGGTAATCATTGCTGCAAAAGACTTTTATCATAGAACTCTCTAGATATTTTACAAATAAGACTGTAATAGTTCTGAAAAATAGCAAAAATCAATTTGGTGTATCTGGGGGCTGTGTGGGGTAGTAATGAGCCTGCCCAAGCTTGATTTAGCAGCAATTGGTGCAAGGGGGAAGCTGGGAGCTTCCTTGAAGTACAAGGAACTGGCACAAACAACCTAGGAGCCCTAAAAATTTATAAAAAGGCCCCCCCTCTTCACAATTGAACTCATACGCGGAGTCCTAGCAGATTTCTTTTGTGGATAAGAGAAAAACCTCTCACAAATGACTTAGAGAGCAAAAAATCTTTGTAACTAATCGAGGTAAGTAGTCTAATTTGATTAATTAGGAAAATAGCTTAAGTTTTGATGAATTTCTCCTAATTAAACTATTAATTAAAGAGATTAAGCATTATCTATTATTAATTAATCTCTAAATTATCATTAGACTATTGATCACTAATTTCTTAAGCTTGATCAATAATTATCGTATATTAAGCTAAAAATGGTTAATTTTAGATTGATTTATGAAGAAAAATAGTTTTTAAGCCTAAATAATTATAGCATAATTTTCAAACCTTGGTTATATTTTGTAGAAGCTAGGGAAATTAGATCTTAATTTTTTGAGTAATCTACCTAATTAATTAGGTAAAAACTGAATGTTTTAATCATAAAATAAAGGAGAAATTAGTTAACACACTTAGATAAATACACCATAATTATGAGAGCTAGAAATCCATGTTAGGAAGTCAAGATCATTAGGTCATGCACAAAAAATTAGTTTATCTAATTAATTAAGCCAAAATTGTCTTTTTTGAGCATAAATTAAAAGGGGAAACTAGCTAAATCACTTAGATAATTATACGATAATTATCAAAGCTAGAAATCAATGTTAGGAAGCTGAGATAATTAGACAATGCATAAAAAATTTGTTTATCTAATTAATTAGGACAAAATTTTCTATTTTTTAGCATAAATTAAAGGAGGAAATTAGTTAACACACTTAGATAATTACACTATAATTATCAAATCTAGAAATAAATGTAAGGAATTTGGGATAATTAGGCTATGCACAAAGAATTAGTTTATCTAATTTTTTAGACAAAAATTGTCTATTTTTTTAGCATAAATTAAAGGGGGACATTAGCTAAATCACTTAGATAATCATACAATAATTATCAAAGCTAGAAATTAATGTTAGAAAGCCAAGATAATCAGTTCATGTACAAAAAATTAGTTTATCTAATTAATTATGTCAAAATTGTTTATTTTTTAGCATAAATTAAAGGGGGAAACTAGCTAAATCACTTACATAATTATATAGTAATTACCAAAGCTAGAAATTAATGTTAAAAAGCTAGGATGATTAGGCCATGCACAAAAAATTAGTTCATCTAATAAATTAGGCCAAAATTATCTATTTTTGAGCATAAATTGGAAAGGAAAATTAGCAAACTGATCTATATAATTACATAGTAATTACCAGACATGGAAAAAAGCATTAGTGAGTCTAAAGAATTATCTTAAGCACAAATAATCAATTTAGCTTATCCTAGCTAATATTGTCTGATTTTGATTTTAAATTGGAAAGAGAAACTAGCAAATAAATTTTTATAATTACAAAGTAATTACCAAAGATAGAAAACACTATTAGGAAGTTGAAAAAATTACCTTAAGCACAAATAACTAGTTTAACTAATTACCTTAGTTAAATTATCTGATTTTGACTTTAAATTGAGAAGGAAAATAAGTAAATCAATTTATAAGCTAGCAAGATAATTACCAGGGTTATAATACATCAAAATCCACCTAGGATAAATATCCCACAAGTAGATAAGTAATTCATAATTACTAAAGCAAAATTAGGATATTTTTGAAGAGAAATTAAATAAGAAAATTAGTAAAATAGCTTCGATAATTATAGGATAATTATGGAAGCTTAATAATACTACCAGGAAATTGAAGAAAAAATATCTCACCCAGATATTTACTTAGTCCAAAATTTCCTATTTTTGGGTAAAATAAATAAGAGAGATTATTCCATTAATTCTCTTATTCATTGAGTATCCTTTTATAAGGCTACCACTATGGCTCCGAAGAGGACCCGGGAAAATGCTCAGTCCGATGAGGACGATACAACTCACAAGAGGGCTAGGGAATCCCATGACCATGGGGCTGGGCCTAGTAGCAGGTCTACGGAGGAGAGTCTTCAAGCGCACCAGCGCAGCAACAACAGATGGCTGATTAGTCCCAGGTGGGTTTCCATTTATTCAATTAAGTCTTTAAATAGTTTAACTTCTCTTATAAGTTAACATTGCATATGTAAGAACCAAGTAAGAATCAGGAAAGGATAACTGGTCGAAAATGGAAGGTGAGACAGGACTAGGCCTTCTTCTAGGGCTATAGACGCAAGCCATTGGTAAAGGTAAAGGTCTATTCCTTGGATTTTTCTAAAGTTTAGAGACTCAGATTTTTATTAAGCCTAGAGAGCTGTCAAGGACCCCCATCCCACTTTGGTGTCGGCGGGTTGGGGATCTCACATTTGGATTTTTTTATTTGCAAAACGCACAATTGTGAGTGATTGTATTAAAATTTCTTGTAGAAAATTATAGATCAACCTCAAGATCCTGCCAAGCCTTGAGGTTCTTAAATTACATCAAATTCAAGGTGATAAGATATTATCAAGAGCATTGCTAAAGATTTGTTCAAATAGCCTAGGTCGCCCTGAGCCAGTCATCGAGTTTTGACTTTTACTTATTACATATAGAAGATCCTCACTTTCTTGTACAATCACTGAGAAGGTAGCCATAGAAAGGTTGTTATCAAAGATGAGGTAGTTTGTGATCTTCCAAATATTATAAAAGAAGCAAAATTTAACAATTTGGGTACAAACAAGGAGGGCAAGAATTTGAAGTTGTTTCCCCCCTAGACACATGTCATTCTTAAAGAAGCCTATCTTCCACGTTCTTTGTATCCACTTGCACAACTTCCTCGCCATTCCTCTAATAGTCATGAAATCCATGAAAAGGTGTGCAAGGTCTTCACTAGCCCCTTGGCACCCTGAGCACCTATTGGATCCTATACCCCATGCTTGAATCTTGACACCCACGACAAGGACCCCCATAGCACTTTCCACTGAAACACCTTCATTTACTGGGGCTACCGTGGCCCCCAAATGTTCATCTTGTCCATAGCCCAACATGTTTCCAACCAAATTTTCTTTCCACTATTTGTTCAAGGGGGAGAACCAATCATCCTTGTGAATGAGTTCTTGATATATGTTCTTGGTGTGAGGTTTGAAGAAAAGGCTACTCTTGGGCCATTTCCAAGATTTCCACTCAAAAGTGGATTCCCAAATCCGCATCAAACCATTGTCTAGGCCTTCAACCACTCTGCATACAAGCACCTTTTACATGCCATCTAGTTGAAATTGGCCAGCTAAAAGTCAAAAGATCTCCAACGCTTGTTGGTTTCAACCCAAAAATGGATCGATTGCTGGAGTCCTTTATTGTTCAAACTTCTAGCAATTTCCCTCCAGTAAGAGTTCATGCTAACTCTAGCTGCTTTTGTCAACAAAATGGACTAATACAAGGTGGAGTTCTAAAAAACCTGGTTACTTACCCCCATTCTAGAACCCATGTCACACTATTGCACTTTTGCACTAGCTCCCTTGTTGTGCCACCCATTTTTAGACTAGACCACCTCAGGGATAATAGTTTGTCGTGCACCTCAATTCCTTTCCATTGAACACCTTCAAAGAAAATATTTGACTTGTTAATTATGTCCTTGGTCATGACAACCCACTTATGTTCTTGTTTAGCTATAGTGACCACAAACTTGGAAGTGAGAGCCTCGACATGGTCAACAGGGTTGAGGATTCGGTCACCTTGGGTAACTGGGCAAGCTATAGTTTCCCATTGCCATGGTGACAAGGCTTTAGTGTTGTTCTTCCATAAGAATATTTAACCAGGTTTTAAAAAATCCTTCCAGTTACACTTGGTAATTTTGGGGAGAGGGCTCGTGAAGGCAATGTAAGGGAGCATAAATGAGTTGATCACTTTTATCCGACTCACAAAGGGAAGCAACACAAACTCCCACTTTCTCATTTTCTTTTGGATCCTCTCTAGGACCCACTGGAACCTTTTCTTGTGAGTGAGGTACACCCCCAAGGGTGCACCCAGATGTCAAAAGACCCCCTTTAGAAAAAATCTCCCCCGGCCAGTCTGATGGGTGAGTCTTTTTCTGTAAGGGAGATTAGTCTTGACTTCTCAATATTGTGCTTTGTGACCCCAAATCCACGGAGAATTTATGTATGATCTCTAGCGCTTTCTTGAGAACTTGAGGACAAACTTTCAAGAAAAGGAGCAAGTCATCTACGAACATCTTGGCAAGGAGTTGATCATTGCTAGGCATAGTTAGACCTTGAATGTAGTAGCACCTTCAAGCATCATTATTAGGGGATGTGAGCCAATGGAAAAAACAAGAGGGGCTAGGGGGAATCCCCGCTTGATTAATCTGCTAGCTTTAAAGAAATAATTCTTTCATTGAACAAGGGCTCAGATGTACAATAACCTTTGTACATTTCTTGTAACCACTCAAGCACGCGTGAACAGCTGTTGCTATCGATCGAAACCCATCAGAATTAAAAAAATTGCACCTTCTCTCTCTCTCTCTCTCTCTCTCTCTCTTTCTCTCTTTTTCTTTCCTCGAGCTCCAAAAAGGCCCTGCTTGACAATGACTCTCCACTTCAGATCACTGCTTGACGAGTTCAGTAACACATTTGGTGCGTCTTGTGTAAGGCCACTGGGCATCCACACCTCTTGAAGCCACCTCTCTGGAAGAAAAACAAAGCTACTAGCACTCTCCTTGTCTACTCATTGCCTAAACTTCTTCTTCTAATCTCCCCTAGAAACAAAGGGTTTAGGGTTCGATTCCTAAATTTTCAAATTTAAAATCATTGGGTCCCCCATACTCGCAAGCTTTGCTTTAAACCTAAATGATGACTTTTACAATGGATTTACTTTTAGAACTATATCTAGATTAAATGGGGTTTGGTTTGATGGTGATCTTTTTTTGGGCTTAGGATTCCTTATGTTTTTTATGATTACTCTCTTATCAAGAAGCTTTGTTTTTATAACAAAACTATTGGCTCCTATTCGGGATGAAAACCATGTTGCTATCCATCTGTGTGTGTGTGTGTGTGTGTGTGTGTGTGTGTGTGTGTGTGTGTGAGAGAGAGAGAGAGAGAGAGAGAGAGAGAGAGAGAGAGAGAGAGAGAGAGAGAGAGAGAGAGAGAGAGAGAGAGAGAGAACCATGAAAACAACTAATTAAGATCATACAAGCACAACTTAAATAAATTTTTTTTCACACCCTATGAATACTATCATGTATGTCATGCTAAGAGAAAATGAGACCCACTGAAGGCGGGTCACGCAAGCTAGTTTTTACTTGGTGAGCCTAATATCCATTTTTAGCTATTTGAGCCTACAATCATCCACGTTCTCCACTTCTCTGACGTTGGATCTTCCAAACATATCCGCAACTTTTTCAGACGTGCTCGTTTTTCATACGATCCCACTTGTACTGGTGTTGCATGGGCAAACGATGTGGAGTTGCAATTGCAACTGCATGAGGAAAAACAAAAACCATTCTAACTATGGAACAACTTGTACTGGTGATGCTATTGGTGAACATCCATGACATACCAATGGGAGCCATTGAGTTAGGTGAAGATTGTGGGAAAGCAAAAATATAGCTTTGTGAGAGAAAAGGGACGGTTTCTCATGGGTTGAGCTAGTTGCTAGATCACTAAGTGGTGAAAGCTCATGCAATCATTGGAAATTCAGATGAAGAGCTTATATATTCTAGGATTTTATGTATTAGGGTTTCTACGTTGAACTTTGATGAGGGGAGGAGATTTACTGGACGTTGAGAAGGGGAAGCTATTGTTGGGCTATTTGTGCTATGTGAAGAGCAAGGTTTTGGTGAGCTAGATCTAGGACTTTGGGATGGATAAGAAGAGAGGATTGATAAGTTGAGTCCTGATCTAGGTGATTTCCTTGCAAGATACGACGGACTTGCTACTGTGATGCAAATTTGAGTTGTTTATTCAAGATTTGATGTAGTTCGAAACATTTTTTATGATTTTAAAGGAGACGATGCCAAGGCATTGGACTTAGTGGAATTTGAGGTCTAGAGGGTGTAAATGCAAGTGGTGAAGGTGATGGGGTTGCTAGACAAGTTGACATGGGGGGCAAGCCTTCATATGTTTGTGAAGCCATTGTTCATGGTACAAGTACATGAGCACTTGTAGGAGTCAAAATTTCATGCATCGGTGCTTGATTGGAGAGTGAAGGTGATGGTACAGGTACCAGAGCACTTGTAGGACTTGCTTGTATAAGCGCTTTATTAGATGGAAAACATGTTGGACTTGATTGACTATCAGGATTGAAGGGTGTTAATGAAGGCGATGTAGCTGCATAGTTTTTTTTAAAGGCTTGGAGAAAGAAAGGGGATTATTGAAGAAATTGGCATCGAGGCTGAGCTCTTAGGTGTTTGTGCACTAGGATTGATGGTGTGTGAGAGCTCGACAAAGGCAAAGAAACAGGTTGGTTTGAGCGTTGTGAAGGATCAAGGTGTGTTAATGGAGGTGTGAAAATCTTGTGATGGGATTAATGATGCAGGTGTTAATGGAAGACTGGATGGAGATGGAAATCTTTTTGATTGGCTCAAAGAACACAACAGGGTTGTTGGAGGAATTGGCATGGAGAGTGGCAAGATTCTTGGTGTTTGTGAAGCTGGTGTTGATGGTGCAAGTACATCTGCAACCATAGTAGATAAACTTGCTGGTGCAAGGTACAAAGGCCTGATTAGATGCCATAGGCATTGGACATGATTCAAATTGATGATTGGATGGTGTCAATGCAAGAGATGATGGATATGTGGAGATTTATGATAGAATTGGAGAAGGAAAAGGGGTTCTTGAAGTAGTTTTCATTGATGATGGTGAACTCTCATATGTTTGTGCCCCTATTGTTAATGGTGCATGCAATCTTGGTGAAGGCAAATAAACAAGTGGGCATGTGCTTTCTGAGAGAGCAAAGTGTGTAGATTTTTTTTGATATCTCATGATGGTATGGCCAATCTAGGTGTTAGTGCGACTATGATGGAGATGGGAAGTTTCCGATTGGCTCTAACCAGGCAAGGGGATTATTGGAGTAGCTGGCATGGAGTATGGTGTTAGCAGCAAGCTAACCCATGTATCATTTTATGGGAGCTTCATTTGTTAAAAAAATTATTCTTTTGATAAATCATGAAGATTGTAACTCCTATTTAACAAGTGGATATTCTAATCTATGAGCCGGAGCTATAAGCTTCTAGATTGTATCAGTTTATCCTTGGTTGGAGCTCCCAGATGATTAGTTTTTGACCTAAGAAATTGGAAAGGTATAAAAGCCAATTTTATAAAGTTATTGTTAAGTTTTTGGATAATAAATACACATCATGAGCTTATCGCTCTCTCCTCTCTGCTTCTCCTACTTCTATCTCCCTTGTCGGTTGTCACATTGCAGTGCCGTCTATTGTGTTGCAACCACAGGTAATGAAGGAGTACCAGCGGAAGTGCAACGCGAGAGAGAGTGCGAGAAGAAGAGCACGACGATATGGTGAACTCGCTCTACTGTAATGTGTAGAGCATAGTGAGTTCTTATTAGGTTTTAACAAAATGATATGTGTACATACCTGGCGGCCCGCCCACTTACCTGGGCGACCACATTGGGCTTTATACCAACAACCTCCCACTTAAAGTCCAATGTGGTACTTTAAGTGTGAGAGAAGCTACTATACAAGCTAATATACAAGAGATGTAGAGAAGTGATGTACTACCCTACACCTAACTGCTTGCGAAAATGCGCAAAGCTCTCTGAGGGAAGTCCTTTTGTAAGTAGATCAACAGGATTTTCTGTGGTGTGAACTTTGACAAGCTGAATTTGCTTATCCTCGAGCATTTCCCTGATGAAATGATACTTCACATCCACATGCTTTGTCTTTGAGTGATAAACTGGATTGCGAGCCAATTGTATAGCACTTTGACTATCACAATATAACACAGGTATCTCTTCTTTGATTCCCAAATCTGTTACTAGTCGATTAAGCCAAATTGATTCTTTGCATGCCTCTGATGCTGCAACATATTCAGCCTCTGTAGTAGACTGAGTAACACAATCTTGTAATCTAGAAAGCCATGATACTGCTCCACCAGCCAATGTAAAGAAATACCCTGACGTAGACCTTTGGTTGTCTAAGTCACCTGCATAATCTGAGTCTGTAAAACCCTTTACACTTAGCTCCTGACTCCCATAGCATATACGCATACTCTTTGTAGATTTCAGGTATCTCAATATTCCTTTCACTGCCTCCCAATGTTTCTTGCCTGGGTTTGACATGTATCGACTTACTACTCCCACTGCAAATGCAATGTCTGGGCGAGTAGCAATCATTGCATACATCAAACTACCCACTGCAGACGCATATGGAATCTTATCCATTTCAGCCTTTTCTTCCTCAGACACAGGACAATCTTGTTTGCTAAGTTTCACATATGGTGGCAATGGAACACTCAGTGCCTTTCCCTTCTCCATATTGAAACGTTGCAAAACCTTGTCAATATACTTTGTTTGAGATAACCAAATCAACTTCTTTGATCTGTCTCTCTCAATGCGCATACCAAGTATATGACTTGCCTCACCCATGTCTTTCATGTCAAACGATTTTGCCATCTTTGACTTCAAAGCTGAAATTTCTTTCAAGTGCTTGCCAGCAATCAACATGTCATCCACATACAAAATAAGGATCAGCCAACTGCCATCCTTAGCCTTCTTTGTATATAGACAGTGATCGAACTCACTACGTTTGTAGCCTTGAGAAAGCATAAACTTGTGGAATTTATGGTACCATGCCCTCGGTGATTGTTTTAATCCATAAAGACTCTTTAACAACTAGCATACCCAATCTTCATTGCCTTTCTCAACAAACCCTTCTGGCTGCCGCATGTAAATTTCCACATATAAATCACCATGCAAGAATGCTGTCTTGACATCCATTTGGTGCAACACCAAATCTAATATGGAAACCAATGCAAGAAAGCATCTCAATGTAGTCATCTTGACCACCGGAGAGAAGACTTCATCAAAGTCAATGCCTTGTTCTTGCTTAAAGCCCTTGGCAACAAGCCTTGCTTTGTACTTTGGCTGACTATCATGAGCGGTGATCTTATACCTGTAAACCCATTTACAAGGTAGAGCCTTTTTGCCCTGTGGTAATTTAACTAGCTTCCATGTCTTGTTTTTATGCAGATCTGTCATCTCTGACTGCATGGCCAATTGCCAATACCCGGAGTCCTTCATTTTCACTGCTTCCTTGTAACATGAAGGCTCATTGCAATCAGTCAACATGACATAATTCATAGATGGAACAAACCTATCAGGAGGTCGTGTGACACGTCCAAATCTACGTACAATAGGTGGCTCAAGCTCAGCCACAACCTGTGGTTCCACTCTATCCTGTCCTTGCTCCTCTTGAGCCCTGACATTTTGTCTTGCACGTGCAGGTCCATCTTCTTGGAAGACAACTCTTCTAATCTCCTCAACCCTCTCTGGTTTAGAATGATATTTTGATTCATTAAAGTGAACATCATTGCTGCGGACAACCTTTCTGGATTCGGGATCCCAAAGTCTGTACCCCATCTCACTAGAATTACCATAGCCTAGAAAAATGCACTTTCTACTCTTTGGCTCAAGTTTGTTCCTAAATTCCTTTGGAACGTGAGTATATGCCTCACAGCCAAAGACTTTGAGATGCTTGTATGAGGGCATTTTGCCTGACCATACCATCTCTGGCACTGAATCCTTCTACAAAACCTTGCTAGGAGATCTATTTACAAGATGAACAGCTGTTGATACAGCTTCAGCCCAAAACCCATTTGGCAGCTGTGCATTAGACAACATACTTTTGACCTTCTCTTGTATGGTCCTATTCATCCTCTCAGCAACACCATTTTGAGGAGGATTGTAAGGATCAGTAAGTTCACGTTTTATACCTTTTGACTCACAAAAGTCCTGAAAGGCCTTTGAAACATACTCTCCACCATTGTCAGTGCGTAAGCATTTAAGCTTCTTGCCACTCTGATTCTCCACAAGTGTCACAAACGTTTTGAAAACACTAAACGCTTCATCCTTGTGCTTGAGAAAGTAAACCCATACTTTTCTTGAGTAATCATCTATAAATGTCATAAAGTAAGAAGCTCCCCCTAGAGATAGGTTAGGCATAGGTCCACACAAATCACTATGAACAAGTGCCAACTGTGTATCTCTTCTACTGCTTCTATGCTTATGTGGCTGCTGTGTTTGCTTACCATACAGACAATGTTCACAGAATTCAAAATCATTAAATGAAAAGCCAGGCAAATAACCATAACGAGACAAGATTTCCATTCCCTTCTTGGACATATGTCCTAACCGGCTATGCCACAAAGAAACGTTCGGCTACTCGGTTACATTGATTACATTTTTAGAGACATTTGATGCATAAATCATGTAAAGTCCTCCAGACTTTACTCCATGTGCTACTGTCATAGAACCCTTGGATATATTCCACATGTTCTGTCCAAAAGTGGTGACGTAGCCAACATCATCAAGTAAACCTGTGCTGATCAAGCTCTTTGTAATTGCGGAAACATGTCTCACATTCTTCAGCATGAAAGAAGAGCCATTCTGAAACTTCAATTGAACATCTCCAACACCTAAGATCTCACATGTCTGCCCATTTCCTAGCCGAACATGATCTTTAGTGGTCACATAAGAAGTAAACCACTCCTTGTTTGGAGACACATGAAGTGATGCCCCTGAGTCTATAATCCAGTCACTCAGTGCATTTCCATCAGATGCTGTAAGAAGAGCTGAGTCCATTGTATTCTTCAAGAAGTAGATGTCTCCTGACACTAGACTGTCATCCTCTACAACAATGTTTGTCACATTTATTTATTGAATCTTCACTGAGGACTTGTTCTTCTCACTATGGTCTTCAGCTTTCTCTTTGCCTTTTTCTGCTTTCCATTCTCTGCAGTCTCTTTTCATGTGACCCTTCTTGCCACAATGGTAGCATTCTATGTCACTCTTGCCTTTAGCACTGCGGGACTTGCTACGAGACTGATTCCTCCTTCCACCTTTTTACTTTTCTTTGGTCCTTCCCCTGACAACTAAGGCTGTTCCTTTGCCTTTGTCCATTGTCTTTCTATTGGTTTCTTCAGTAACCAGACTTCCTTCTACACCTGCTATGTTCAAACCATCAGGAGGTGTAGAATTACTCAAAGCTGTGCGAAAAGTGTCCCAACTTTCTGGCAATGTGATCAACAGGAACATAGCTCTAACAGGTTCATCAAACTTGACACCTTGAGCTGACAATTGAATATAGATTGTGTTGAATTCATTCAGATGATTGGACATAGGTGTCCCTTCTTTCATCTTCAAGTCAACAAGCTTCTTAAGCCAGTATACCTGTGAAGCTTCACTCTGCTTCTCATAAAGATCACTCAGCTTTAACCATGCTTGATAAGCCGACATCTCGCCTGCTACATTGAAGTAAACGCTTTCTGCCAAAGTCAGCATAATGGTAGAAAGTGCCAATTCATCCATTTCGCTCCATTCATCTTCATCCATATCTTCTGGTTTTATCCCCTTGAGCTTTATAGGTTTCATCTGCTTCTTTTGTACCAACACGTTGTCGAGAAATTTGCGGTCTTGCCAGGAAAGCACCAGGCTTATGGCTTTGAGAGTTTGTGAGAGAACTCAACAAAAACTATATGAAGGAGTTAAACCATAGATGCCATGAAGCCTAGGGTTTGGAAAGAAGTGCAATCAAAGAAGACTCACTCTTTCTCTCTTGCACTCACACACACACAAAGAAAGAACGCTAAAGAGAATGTCAAAACAATACGAAGATGAAAACATCAAGGCTATGGTCATATGGTATCATGGGTAATATGAAAGGGTTAATGGATGAGTTAATGGCATTCAATCTTGGCTGACCAAATAGGCTATGAATTGTTCTTTGGAATTGTAGTTTTGTGCTTACCATAATATATATATTTTGTCTAGTGATTGGGATTAATTGTGTGTACAAATCCTCTTGGTTCATAGCAAGATAACTACGCTTACATCAAAAGAAAAATTATAGTCTATGAGAGGTAGTATGATGGGATCCGGTGATAGAAGTATTTCATTGAGCCTTTCAGGGCCGAAGAGAAACACTATACGTTGTTGAAAGTGTATTTTACGGCTAATCCATACGTTAATTCTAATAGATCGTACAGAGTGAAAGCGATAGAAATGATCATCACGTGGGTTATTCATCTAGGATAGTATGTGAGAAATGTAGATATGAGAGAAGTGAAGAGATGAGAAGTTTCCCTCCCAAGCCCTATTCTTGCCCGTAGGCAATAAGGATACTGCGGGGAGAGATGTACCTGTAGCAAAGAGAACCTAGAGAGGATGAATTACTAAGAATGAGAGAGATAGGTTTGGTTAAGGAGATGAGATTAGATACATATATATATGTTGGATTAGAGATGAAAATGAAAACAACATGAAATCAAGAAAACATCAATGTAGAACACATCTTACTTGAAACCCTTCGGCACCATTATTGATGGGAGAGAGAAGAAGAGTGGATAATTCCACTTTGATTGATACATCAAGTGCAAGACCTTTTTTGATTAGAGTTGATCTTCCAAGGTTAGCTTGTTGCAAGAATGGCTAGTCTCCCTCTAGGAGAAAGTGTAGGCTTGGGCTTATGTTAATGGCTAAGTACAATTAGGCATTACTACTCACTCCCTCAAGAATTCCTCTCATCAATGGCTTGAATGCTTGAGTTCCTTCCAAGGAAGAAGAGGTCCCCTTTTATAGGTGAAGGGAACCCCCAAGGGTTTACACAAGAAGAGAGGAGCCAGTGTGAACATGAATTGGAAAAGTTGGAAATGAGCTGTCCTTGCATGATGTGGGCAGACTGGGGTCCAGTATTTTGATCATATCTCCTCAACCGTGGCTCCAAATAAAAAAGTAAAAATATGGGCAAAAAATTCAGCTCATTAGCTACGATTTTTATTTTAAAATCGTTTTCCAATTCGGATTGGAACATTGTGTAAAAAATTTATCAAAATAGGGTCCATTTATGGCAGCAAAAGTCTTCATGTGGTCTCCTTAGCCTAGAATTTCATTTAATTCACAAGGACACCTCATGCCATATGAAAGCATGAAATTGCTCCTTGACAAAGTTTTGTAATCATGCTTACAATAATGCATTAAAATAAGTGTATCTTTGAAATCATGCCACCTAGTGTCCCACTAGGATTTGATTCTCTCCTAGTAGCTATTTAAAAAGAAATATAAGAAAAGTATAAAAAATACGTAGAATATATATATATATATTGGAGTTTATCCTAGATATAGGATCTAGCTAGGGTGTGAGATGATAATGAAATAGTAAAAATAAAGAATCAATGCTTTTTGCCCCAAGTTAAAGAGGCGGAGCTATTGATGCTTTTCCCATAGTATTTTCTGATGGTAAAGTAAGGATATGTTACCCTTGAGAGAAATAATAGGATGAGATAGAAGGCTTATTATTATACTTAAATATGCATATGCACACTATAGGAAATATAAGTATGTATATAAAAAAATACAAGATAACTCTTGTAGCATGCGTTCCCACTATGTACGTGTCACAGCACGACAACGTGCCAAATCTGCTTCTTCCACAATGGGAAATTGGTTCCATCCAGCTTCTTGATATTGTAAAGAGCAGTGTCCTATGATCTAGCCATAGCTACGCTTCACAGTAGTTTACTTTTTTGGGAAAAATTCGGCAGAGTTTCCCCTGTAAACTGACCTCTGAACCAATATCAACCTGTCAAATGAACCAAGAAAGCTTTAGATTCTGCATAAATTTCGGCAGAGTCTCCTTTGTAAAATGGCTCTGGTGTACTAAAAATAGACCAAAAAATAGCTCAAAAAACACTGTCTCTCTGACACTGTAAGCTGCGGGTAAACCTGTCCTGCACCTGTACTGTCTCTCACTATCCTGTCATTGTCCTGTAAGCATAGACTGCATCAATGCCTCAATGGCAGTAAAGCAAAGATGCAATCCCAAATGTCTAACTCACAGTCAATACATCCTAGCTGCCTATCTAAGAGTGCTCGAGGGATCGCTCCAAGACCTGTATCACCGAAAGGATCTCAACATTCGAGAATCCCCCAGCTCAATAAAACCTCACTCGACCCTCAACAAAGGCTACAGTAAATCTGACAGTACATAGACTTCCCACAAAGTCATACATCCACAAATTTCCCACTGTATGCTGTAACCGCTGCGGCGGTTGTTTGCTGCGTGACTCACAGCCAGCAAATCCTCAACAGACATACATCATCTCTGACAATACATCCCATGTGGAAGTACCTACAATGTCAGGATAAAATCTGGAATATCAAGCAGCAAACACAAGCTACCTGATGAACTAGTGGATGTCGCCTAGAGTCTGTGTGTAGATGCGCCCGTGTCGTATGTGACACGCCTCCAAGAACTGTGAGCCGTCCTTCGATGTGTAGACAACCACAAATCAACACTTTGGGAGTGTCGATATCCTCAGCACTTGCACTCGTAGGCGAAAAACCCCAAATTTGCAGAGTCGGATCTGCACCCGTCGAGACCACGTAGTCCAAAATGGCCTGCGCAGACCTTTGTCGAAGCCGAACGGTGGTCGAGATGACCTCAGAATGAAATTCTGAGAACACTGAGGCCTTCGGGATCTCCCACATGATTTGGGGCCGTGTCTTCGCCTGTCGAATTTCACTCCAATCTAAGCTGGTGACTCTAGCCTCCTGCAGTGCTGCCCCGAGCCTCGATCTGAGCTCTGATACCAGTTGAAGGAGTACGAGCGAAAGTGCGACGTGAGAGAGAGTGCGAGAAGAAGAGCACGACGATATGGTGAACTCGCTCTACTGTAATGTGTAGATCATAGTGAGTTCTTATTAGGTTTTAACAAAAGAATATGTGTACATACCTGGCGGCCCGCCCACTTACCGGGGCGACCACATTGGGCTTTATACCCCAACAGGTAAGAGCTCTACGCATTGACATAAATATATCATGATAAATCATAGCATGTGACGTCACCGACCCTTGACCTAATTTCATCATAAGTAGGAATTTAAGCTAAGAAATTACAAAGTAAGTATAGGCACGATATTGGGGAATCATTGCGAAGCATCTAGATGTATTCGGGGTCAGAAACGACTAAGTCAAAATCTCACTACTACTGTTAATAATTTCATTTTTTGCCCATCATTGAAAGTGAGATTTGTGACCATAATCTTGTGTGCTTAGGTCTTATATACTTGTCCTAGAAGTTTCATAGCATTTTGATGTCATTTGATATTGTAACGATCATGGTTTGCTTGTCGATTAGCGACTAGCTTTTGATGACTTAGGTCATTTGAGTTTAGCTTGTGTTAGATGCGAGTTGTCTGTTGTTTTCCAAGATATTGACACCCTCTTGTAGCCTCCATGAACTAGTGGAATCATCTTGGTCCCATGGATTGATAATTATGTTCGTGATTCTTGCTATGTCTGCAATAAGATAAGAGTGAGGTAAGGAAATTCATCCACATCCCACAAATCTGTTCAGAGCCAACCTCTCCTCCATAAAAAATCAATCTTTGACATTGTGACCAAACGAGCATATATTTTGACCAAAACAAACGTAGATATAGATGAGAGTCTACAATCTATGTAGCCTTGGGTCGTGAAACCATAGAAGCTCATATCATAGGAGACCCATGGGATAGACAATATCAAGGAAAAGATAATGCTATCTACAACTTGACTTGGGGAATAATTTTTCATGTTTCACGCAGATACGTAGGAAACATTGCAGAAGGTTTACAGATACTAAAAATCAACAGTGATACCCAAAGTGTGCCTTCACAATCCCAAAAGGTGAGACTAAACTAGAGCAAAACAGTTTTGAACTCTCATAATGGAGTAGGCCATAGTGATCACCCTATGAAGGGGGGAGTTGTAAATTCATCAAAAATTACCTCATGTACCAGGAACTGCAATGTCATTTAGAAGCCCTAGAACTTCTATCCAACAACCCTCTTCAAAGCAGAAACCATTGAAAGATCATATGGTTGTTGGAAGTTTCCAGTTAGCCGAGATTCCATCAAAATCTATAGACAAATTCTTCTATGAAGATCATCAAGGACAAAAGTTTCAGTTGATTTCTACAAGTCAAAGCCAAAAGCCGACAAATCCCAAAGTGTTCAATCAATTGCATGTGACCAAGCTCACATATCCATATCGAGATATAGACTGTAATGAGTACCAATAGGTTCATGACCTTGTACAAGCCCCTACAAATGCTAAACCTGAAGTTAAAGACTATATGAAGATGATGCAAAGCCTCAAGTTACCAGAACAGGTGATAGATAGGACAAAGCCAATGGAAGCTATAGTCTAAAAAGCTATACAAAGGTCACCACCAAAATCTCCTCCGAAGAGACAAATTCTACCAGAAAGTACAGTGGATCGATTAAGATCAAGGGTTACCCAAATGTAGGTGGACAATTCTCAATAGTTGCAATCAAAAGATACATTATTACAATAAAATGAGCCAACATCAATGGAAGAAAGTGATCAAGACAAAGCCAATGTAGAAAAAGCTCAACCCATGAACACCGCCACCACAAAAGTGCTCAATATAGAAAGAAATCTTGAGAAGATCAGGTGCAACATCACCAGTGAAAACAAAGAAAATATGTCAAGTGAAGTAAAACTAGATTTTTAGTTAGACAAGAACCTCATGTCTTTTTGCACTTCAAAAACATGTGGCCAACCACATGTGAGATCGAGGGAAGATAGACATGCTCATAACCACCCAACCTACCTATATATAGTCCCCTGGACCTTTGGCTCTTAGCTACATATAGGCCCTGTACCACATGTGTATCTAGAGTTGACCCTTGGCCTTTACCTTAGGCTTGACATTATTCCCCCCTTGGAGAAGAGTTTTTGTCCTCGAAAACAAGAGTGGTGATACACTAATGTTTTCCATAGTCACATCCTTGATGGATCCAGTTGTTTGCTTGATCAGATTAGTAGGAGGTTGAATGAAAACAAGATTAACATCTTGATTTTCCACATTGTTGTCCAGTTTCAACCATCATGTGTTACCAGCTCCTATCCAACGTAGTATGTAGACTCTATTTAGAATGCATACGAGCATGCTAAACAAGCTATCACAAGAAAGATGTACCCAAAAGAGTACCTCTTTTCACTTTTCATAAAGTAACTGGCTGACTTAACTTATCAAAAAATATAAGCCCTTGACTCATTCTCAATTTTCATCAGTAGAGACAACCCCACCATAACTAGTGTTCAAGGTTGAGAACCTAACTTAAACATGAAGCTCCAACTAGAGCAATCAATGCTTACTAATTGGATTGCTTGGTGCTAACTTATGCACTTTGCATATCCTTTAGCCCAAGATTACACTATGTAATCTGCCTATCCCCTTGGATACTGATAGTACGAAGGTGTGATTCCCCCCGGTTTACAGAAAGTCTTCCAGAATGACTTGTAAATAGGGATCATTGTTCCTTACAACATTGCTGAGAAATAAAAAATGTGATGAATAACCATCATGGTTAACTTGAAAGATCCACAAGCACCCAAACCGAGCCATGACCTCTACCCGGACCTCTATTGGTGACTGGTAGATCCAAAGGTAATCTCATAGAGATATTGCACATAGAGTGCAAAATGCTTCATAATCAATTAATGTGATGAATATGCATACCACTTTAAATCAGTTTATGCTAAACAGTAGGGCCCATAACACCTAGTGTGCATGCATTTAGAAAAAAACATATCCGAACCTGTATATCTATGATCATCCTTGCCAATACTGATGGCAAATGTGATGCTCCTAGTACACATTAAAGAGGAATGTAAATAGTTCTAAAAAGAAACTAAAATACTTTCTATTGAAATCATTTGCAAGCCTTGCTAAAATGTTTGAGCCATAATAGAAGGTGAAACATCAATCACTTTGAGATACAAACAAACATTTCAGCAAGGCTTGCAATCATTTTCAAGCCTTGCTGAAATGTTTGAACCATAATAGAAGGTGAAACATCAATCACTTTGAGATACAAACAATGAAACCTTTTCATTAACAACTCATAGCTTTGCTATATGCATAAACAACCATCTATTAATGTTATTTAGCAGCACTTGTACCTTAACAAGTCATTCAAAGTATCCAACAATTTTTTGCCACCCACTAAAATTGTTCCTGACACATCGTGTTGAAAACGGTCTATAAAACGGAATCAAAAAATGCCTAGGAACTTTGTCATGACACATACTTGAAATAGTGGGCACAAAACAACAATACAATCGCTTGCCTTTCAACCGATTTTTCTCCATGAGAACACGAAGAGTGACAAGATGATCAATGGTACTATGGCATCGACAAAAACCCGCTTGTCCCTTTGCACGCTTGTCATTATCTTCAACCCAATCACTCAATTTCATCTCCATTATGCACCCAAAAAACTTTCCCATAAGAGGCCCAATCATTATAGTCCGGTAGTTGTTTACATTCTTTACATCCCCTCCTTTATGCAAAGGCTTAACCCAATTAGTACTCCAATCATAAGGCATACCATGTTGAAGTGCAAGGTTGAAAATATCACACATCTACTCATGGGTAAAATCTCCCATCCATTTGATCATCTCCAGCTTGATACCTTGAAGATCTCCTGCTTTGCGAGTGGCCAGCTTTTCAAGCCCACCGCATACATCCTCAATAGTAGAAAGAGAAGGCATACATGGGAGTGAACCATAAAATGACATTTTTTCAGTATTTTCTTACTCATATAATTGCCTACAATGTGTGTACATATCCACAAGACTCAAGTTACCAAAATTCTTAGCCCGCTTACCCCTCAAGTTTCTCCAAAATCTTCCACATGCATGTGCCATTTCTTGGATTTGAAAAATTTGTTTCTTTACTTCCCATCTTCTTCTCTTCTTTTGAATCAATGCCTTGTATGTATGCAAATGACTTTGATAGTTGTCTTTGTCCATAGTTGCATCAAGCTTTATCAAGGACTTTTGAGCATCTTGATATTCTTTATCAAACCACCTTTTGCGTGATCTATCTTTGTTGATACCATGGATATGCTTTATAGCAAAGCATTCTTCGGCACAAGAACAAATAAATTTTTTGAAAGCTTCCCATTTAGTTTCCAATGGTGCATCATATTGAAGCTTCTTCATCCATAAATTTTGCTCAAACATTTCAATGTACAGTAATGCCCGTTTGAAATCCATACAGAGTGATAATTTGTCTTTCCATTGGCTGACATTATCATGCTTAGTTGCTTCCCCACATGAAAGGTCAATACATAAGGTGTGATGGTTGGATTTTGGGGTCCATTGGCCAAACATAAAACTCTTTATGCGATACATGATGGCTTCGGAGAGTAGCATATAGTCAAGCACACTATCCCCATTATGTCTCCTTCATGTAAATCCATTGGTTCCACTCCACAAAGATATACCATTGGCAATGAGCATACCCGTGCTATTACACATGTGTAAAAGTAACATTCCATAGTAATTTGGATCTTTCTCATCCATTAAAGAATGATCATAGAAGTGAACTTCCTCCAACTCCCTTGAAATGTATGGCATATCAAATTGTTGAGTATCATGTTGCAATGTTTTTGAGCGAGCATTCATATCCCCAAATACAATAACATCACCTTCACCTTTGAAATAAGCAATGTCCTCTTCTAAATCAAAAAGTGGATGGATCTCTGTCCATTCAAGCATAAAAGGGAGAATCATGATGAGGAATGTAGCAACCGGCTACAAAAATGGGTGCTCTTTTTGGTGTCATAATTTTCATCCATACAAAACGTTTGTACTTGTCATCTTTCACAATTGATACAAAATCTTCCAATCCTTTCTTAACCATACATGCTACCCCTCCTTGTCCTCTTCGTTGCTTAAGATTCTTTGACCACATCAATGAATGTACATTGTGATTATCCAAGCCATTAATCCTTTGTGTATCATGCTCCCAAGTTTTGACAAGAAGTACAACATCGGCTTTGCTTGCTAGTTCATCAATGACAACCCTAGAATTCCATGGCTTTACATCAATGCGTAGAGGGCTTCATGCTCTTTGATTGAGGCTATAGATCACCCAAATCGGAGTTTGGATGAAGAAGTTATGATCAAAAGATTACGCCATGCATTCCATGCAAAGCCTTCCTCCCTTATGCATAGCTCTCTCCTCCATCGAGCTCTGATACCAATGTGAGACCGAGGGCAGATAGACATGCTTGTAGCCACCCATCCTGCCTATATATAGGCCCCTGGCCCTATGGCTCTTAGCTACATATAGCCCCTGTAGCGCATGTGTATCTAGAGTTTACCCTTGACGTTGGCCCATCCTACCTTAGTCCTGACACCACAACTAGAAGATGCTCCTGAATTCATGAGTATATCTGGAAACAAACGCGAAAAATATTGGGGAATCTTCTCCACCGCCATTCAAATAGGCTCATAGATCATCACATCCCAATTCCACGTGATCATAGCAAAGGATATACAAATTGACATCATAGTGGGAATTCCAATGGCCCAAAAGATGTTAGAGATATGGACTTCAAACATGAGGGAGTCATCACAGACAACAAAGAATGAAGACCAAGACTGGTCACTTGCGGGCGATAGCACAAAGTCCTCAAGCACAGTTAGGATGGAGACCGATTCCAAACAAAGCTCCATCTCACTTAACCTTACAAGAGTTTAAAGCAAATCAGGCATCAAGAAGTGCAGATCAAACAGAGAAAACAGAACCACAAAAGCTATTGAGCAGAGAATGTCACCAAGACAAGAAAGTAAGGAAGATAAAAATTGCAGACACCCAAGAAGCAATAGGAAGTCCAAAGATCCATACATTCCCTATTTTTACTTTTTTATTTGGAGCCACGATTGAGGAGATATAATCAAAATGGTGGACCCCGACATCATGCAGGGACAACCCATTTCAAAATTTTCCGATTCATGTTCACAATAGCTCTTCTCTTTCTTGTGCAACCTTTGGGGGTTCCCTTCACATAATAGGGGACCTCTTGTTCCTTGAAACCATTCATGAGGGAGTGAGAGGATCGATGCCTAATTATATTTAGCCATAAACATAGGCCTAAGCCTACACTTTCTCTTAGAGGAAGACTAGTCAATCTTGTAAGCTATCCTTGAAAGATCAACTCTAATCAAAGAAGGTCTTGAACTTTGTGCATCAATCTAAGCTTGAATTATTCCCTTTTCTTCTCTCTCTATCAAATTAAATGGTGAATAACTGCCAAAGAGTTTGTCAAGTAAGATGTGTTTTACTTTGATATTTTGTCGGTTTCTTGTTGTTGTCTTTTTCATCTCTAATCCAACATATATCTCTAATTTCATGTAATGGAAATGGCCTATGAACTTAGAGAATAGAGGAATTAAGAGAATTAAAGTGAGCAACTTTGAGAGCATAGAGGGTGAACTTAATTGGTAGTAGCAACTCAATCATAACACTTAATTAACTAGGCATGATCAATACTTTGCAAGAGAGAGAGAGTTTAGAGAATATGACAATAGTTGAGGACCGGATTTATGTGGAGCCGGTCCCCCCTCCAAAAGGCATTTGTTTTATAGATTCTCTCATTAAGAGAGACTTGGTACAATACAATCTTTGTGTTCCTTGAGACCTCTTTGGCAGTATGAAGGTGGAAGCTTCATATACCAAGCTTTTGCATAATATCAATAATCAATCTTAGCTTGAAAACAATCAAGAACTTGTGAACATCATTAGTCTTTGTGTTCCGTATCATTTCAGTGCATGAAGATGTATATTTTTATGCATCAACTTGTGCCTAAAGCAACAATTGATCTACCTTGTAATACAATTAATCTACTTGCATAAGTAACTAATCTACTTGCAATAAACCATTAGCCTTCTTGCAAAAAGCATAACATGCACTTTGTAGAAAGCATTAACTATCCCAAGCCTCAGTCCCAAGACCTCAAACACCTTCGAAGGTGGAGAGAGCTAGCAGGAAATCAGGGTAGGGAAGAGGAAGAGGAAGTATTCCATAGGAGAAAGACATAATTCCTCACTTATCATCACTCTTCTTGCTTAGAATACATAATAGAATAGTAATGAAGATGGAGAATATGGAAAGCTTAAGCATTGAAGCATATCTCTTGGTTGGATTTGCATTCCATAGCCAAGATTGTTGGTGTAGGCTCTCCACTTCTCAAGGATCTTGGAGAAGGAGATGGAGCTCTTGCACCTTGCATAGCACACAATGAGAGTGTTTGTGAGTGTGTGTGGGTGAGTATATCCCCTAGGCAACCCCCTATCTTGCTTGGGTCGAACCCCCCTTGTAGCTCATGCTTGAAGCTCATTGGACCCCTCCAAGCCTAGCCAATCATAAGCAGGAGGCATTACAAGCAGCAAGGGTAGCCTTGAGACAAGTGTCCCCCTTTCCCCTTTGAGAGAGAGGACTTGATAAATGCAAAATCAATTAATTAAATCCCCTAAGTTATCATTGGACCCCTTGGGTGGCCAACCAATAGGCTTTAGGCACACCATGAGGGAAACATGAGGAGGAACTTGACAAGTGTCCCTTTTGCTTTCTTTGTACCATGCATGCCTTGTGTGAGTGTGTGGGTGTTCTCTCTCATCCCCCCTCATGTAGGGCTCGCCCCCTCCTTGTAGGGATTGAATCTTTGACTTTTGACACCTCAACCCCTCATGCATAGGCCTAGTTCCCACCACAAGCTTGGCCCTTAAGCACTTTAAGCTTGGGCTGGGTTCTCACCTCAAGTGCAACCCTAACATCTCAAGCATGTCAAGCACCTCAAGCATCTCAAGCACCTCAATCATCAAGCACCTCAAGTACCTTAGTCATCAAGCATGACAAGCAGAACAAGAACCTCGAGCTGGGTCGGGTTCCCGCGCCTCAAGCTGTGCCTCAAGCTCATCAGCCCTAGCTTACCTAAGGCCAAAGGACTTTTACACACATTATTGGAGGTATTCAATGAAGCTAACCCTAAGGTCTTATGCTCCATTGGTTAGCCTTGCTCTTTGATAGACCATCTCTCATTTGGGCTCCTTTACCATTGGCCCCGTGTTGAGATAGATCTATAAGCACATGTCTATATCTTAACCCTTGTTTCTGTTTATTCTCCCACATTAAGTGATCAGTTTAATATGAGAAAATAATTTGGGTTGGTTAGATATTAGTTTTTATGACATTAATTCTCTCTTGAAATCATAGTCGTCCTGGACTATGAGGTAGAGATGGTAAAGTCTCACCCGTTAGTCCATCGGTCTTAGCGGGTAGAGGATCCATTTTTACCCTACGACATCATTCCAGAGTGGATGACTAATCCACTTGGTGCTTGAGAGACATGTTCTGTCGCAAGCATGTCTGCTCTTTTTAGTCCATATCATACTTCCAAAGTAGAGTGACAAGTTCTACTTGGTGTTTGGGAGACGTAGTCACCACAAACATGATCCTAAATATGCATACTTCTTAAAATTTGTGCACGAAACATAAAAAGAGAGTCTTATAAGACAAAAACATGGATCATTTAAAATACATTTCTTTTACATTTTCTTACTCTTTTGTGTCATTGTAAGCATCATTAAGAGGGTTCATATTATCCTGAAGCTATGTTCTTTGCATGCATTTAGCATCTTTGAAAGGATAATTCTTAACTTAAATAAGATACTGTCAGTAATATTACCATTTCTTAATACCTTGTGTTCCTGTCAAAGGATGAACTTGGGTTGGAGCTCGTTTACTTCATCCTCGATCTCTAATGGGTGTACATATATTGCCTCTATTGGTGGCTCTCCTTAATAAGGTTTGAATAGGCTCTCATGAAAAATGATATATATGAGCCAATAGTTGGGCAACTTTAATTGTTTAGTAAGACCCAAAGAAAGATTTCTTTTTCTTTAAAGGATAAGGCTCTTTTATGCCTAATGGAAAGAGCCTCTTTTGCCTAGCTAATAGATGGATATAGCCTGTTTAATCTTCTAAAAAGATTCGTTTTGATCTCGGCTATACTCCTTTTCAATGAAGATCTTCCCAGGTACCTTAAGCTACAAGGGACTTTTGGATCTTCCGTCTTTAGCCTCGAAAGGTACTTTCCCCTTAGAAGTATGTCCATGTTATTAGAGAAATACTGGTGTTAGGGTAAGTACTTCTCCCATTTTGAGCATTGATCTACCTCGAATCACAAGCTTTTAGTAGATCAAGGATCATTAGTTTTGTGATTTTCCTTTTGGCCATCGGTTGGAATAGTAGGCCAACATAAGAGGGTTACTCTAGTTCTGATAGAGACTCTATCAAAAATTAGTGGTCATGGTAGGATTTCTATCCGGCATAATTAGATGTTGGCAAGCTATGGTCCTTCTATCATACTTCATCTTTTGGTATACCATACATCTTGAAACATACTCTTGTATGTTCTCGTTTCTTGGTAAGCCAATACAAGTATGCTTTTACTCCTAGCAGAGTAAATTCAAATTCTTCTTTGCCTTGCATATGGGAGGAGCATGGGAAGTGAGGAAGATATAGCCTATTGAGGTATGAAAGATAACCATCCTCTAACGTGAGTGGTTCTTTTTCTTGCATTTGTAAAGGCTATTATTATATCCCTAAAGCCTGGGTTAGAAGCATATTTAACTATCATAAAATATAGTTCATTGTAAGTTGCTATTGATATCTTATCTACCCTTGGCCATCGGGAAAGTGCATCGGCTACATGTTTGTGCTTGCCAGCAATGTGAGCAATGTAAAATTTAAATTGCAAAAAGAAATTTTCCCACCTCATTTGATTGTCGAAGAGCTTGGTTTGTATCATGGATGGAGTCCGCAAGAAGTACTTCCATGTGTCAACGGCATGTAAAATAGCTCGTAGTTCCTTTTGTATATGTCCAACATTCGCTCATTGGATTTGAGTCTTTAAATCTTGTATTCTACGGTATTCCCTTCTTGAAGCAGATTTTTGCTTGAAGGCATGCATCCATAAATTACATTGGACCTCAAATAGCTTTGAGAGATCCTGTAGTGTAAGCATAAGTTGAGAGATAAGTTTCTCTTTGAACTTTTCAAAAGTATTTTTCTCTCTTTGTAGTCCATGTACACCTAAGGTTCTTTTTTGTTAAGTCATGTATTGGACCTTCTATAAGCATGAATTTTTCCTATGAAGCATCTCTAGTATGCACTCATACCTTTAGAGCTTTGCAACTCATGTAGACTCCTTGGATTAGGCCATCTTTTTATTACCTCTACCTTTTGTGGATCCATACAAATACCACCTTTAGAGATAATGTGACCTAATTATTGAATCTCTTTAAAAAAAAATCCACTTTTCTTTTGGTTAGAGGAAAGCCTAATCTCTCTCAAAACTTACCAGTTCATGCTATTGCCTTTTGAACTCCTCTTGTGGAGCTTATAAATCTCAATAAGGAGGCTTATTAGGCAGTGAGCTTCGTGGTAAAAGCTACATCTCATGGTCATTGTCCCCTCATTGTGGAGATAGCTCACTGGGGTATCATCAATAAAAACATTTTGGAATCCATTTAGGAATGTAGAAAATTCTAATTCCTCTTGATTCCCCGTTTTTTTTTTTGTTATTGGTTGAAACATTGAATTCATTTACGAACTTTTCAACAAAAATCATGTATATGAATATAAATATTTTCATTAACTTACGAAAAGCATGCATATTTACATGGTATAGGATGCTACCCGACTCATAAACATGTATGTACATATCTCCTAGCTTAGGAAAAACAAAAGCCTTTTTCTATGAGCATCCTCTTTTAGAGTTTCCAGCATAGAAACTCAAGGCGGCTTGTTGCATGCATTTCTTTGGGGACAAGCATGATATACATGCCTTTCTTGTCCACACTTGTAGCATTTGTTATCCTTACGATAACACTCTAGCTCTGTTGGAGAGAGTCTATTCTTACTTTTGTAGAATCCTTTCTCCTTAGCTTTGTTATCGGTGTTGCTAGAGTTGCCTTTGGAGGAATTTTGAGAATTATTCCTTCCTCTAGGCTCATTTTGATCCTTCACTTCCATGGGCTTATATTTTCTCTTAACCCCTTGCTGGAAATTGATTTGAGAGGCGACCATAGCATGGTGTATGACCGCCGATATGGCATTAGGCCTTTGTGAGTTAATATACTCGGCCATCTCGTCAAAAGACCGGCACAAAATTGTTGCTTTTGCTCCTCAAAGCCTATCTTTTTGTAGACACTGGCTTTGAGAAGTAAATCCCAAAACTTATTTACATACTTCTTGATAGACTCGTAGGGAGAGAGTTTCAAGATTTTCCATTCCATGATGACATTGTCTTTGGTGTTTCTTGCCAAAATTTGTTTCATGATGGAGGCTCTTAAAGCCTTCCAGGTCCTTGGAGCTTTCCTTTGGGCTCGTAGGCTAGCCCACCATTGACGAGCGGAGCTCTGAAAATGCATAGATACCTGACGCAGTTTAGAGGACTCCATGAAGTACTCATCACCAAAGGCCACATCAAATTGTTGGATGAAGGCCAAGATCTTGTCCGTAGCACCAAAGGTGCCATCATAGGTAAAGAAAGTGGTGTTCTTTCTTCCTCCTTGAACTTCTTCAGCTTCTTGGACCTTCTCCATACTGGATAGGACTTGCGATGGCCTTTCCTTTCGGGCTGTTTGAGAGAAGAGCCACTACCTTCATTGGAATATGAGGAAGGTGATGAAGATGGAGAAGAGTGTGACCTCTTTCTCTCCTTTTCCTTCTTTTGGTACTTCTCTTCCTTTTTGTGACAACGAGGAGGAGAACTTTGCGGAAATCTTTCCCTCTTGGGGGGATTTGGAGATTTTTGAGGCTGCTGTCATCTTGGAGCCACATCTTCGGAAGTATTGGGAGACTCACTTCTTTCTCCTTCCCTTGGAGTAGTAGAGACTTCACCTCTCTTCTTGGATGGAGGTAAGCCCGCTAGTAAACGTTTAAGCGCTTCGTATGGGTTCTCCTCTACTCTCACCATAGAGAGCCCTCTCTTGGAAATCTCTTGAAGAGACTTCTCAGGTGCTCTCTCTTTTGGGGGAGTTTGGAGAATCCCATAACTATGAAGTTGCTGGAAAACTTCACCTTGTAGGGGTGGGTTTGCCATAGCTTGTTGCAGCTTAGAAACAAGACAATTGATAAACATGGGAGCATCATCATTAGCACCTTCATGTGCAAAATCACAGTTATCAATATTCGCTCTACTCTCTTGATTATTATCAGCCATGTTAACAAAATTTATGTATGTAGTTAATATATGCTTTGGAAATTCAAAACCTTAGTTGCCACTCCTCTTAGCCTTTGAAAATCGGCTCTTAAGTATCTACACCCACGGCTCAAAGTGGTTAATTATAGAGGGTACAGGAGTAGGTCTAACATAGCAGAGTTGCTAAGGGCTAGCTCCTTTCGGACTTCTTATGGCTCGAAAATGGTAAATCCGTAGGCAAGTCTAAAAAGACTCCATTATTAAGTCCAAAGCTCCCGAGGTGTGCACCATGCCCCACATACTGGGCTCAAAAAAACCAATAATAGATCCCAGTTCCACTTACCCTAATATAATTAACAACATCAACCATTTATAGGCTACTTAAGGACCTCTCTTCTTCAGCAAGAAAAGAGAAACCAAATGCTCTGATACCAATGTAATGGAAATGGCCTATGAACTTAGAGAATAGCGGAATTAAGAGAATTAAAGTGAGCAACTTTGAGAGCATAGAGGGTGAACGTAATTGCTAGTAGCAACTCAATCATAACACTTAATTAACTAGGCATGATCAATACTTTTGCAAGAGAGAGAGAGAGTTTAGAGAATATGACAACAGTTGAGGACCGGATTTATGTGAAGCCGGTCCCCCCTCCAAAAGGCATTTGTTTTATAGATTCTCTCATTAAGAGAGACTTGGTACAATACAATCTTTGTGTTCCTTGAGACCTCTTTAGCAGTATGAAGGTGGAAGCTTCATATACCAAGCTTTTTCATGATATCAATAATCAATCTTAGCTTGAAAACAATCAAGAACTTGTGAACATCATTAGTCTTTGTGTTCCCTATCATTTGAGTGCATGAAGATGTATATTTTTATGCATCAACTTGTGCCTAAAGCAACAATTAATCTACTTGCATAAGTAACTAATCTACTTGCAATAAACCATTATCCTTCTTGCAATAAGCATAACATGCACTTTGTAGAAAGCATTAACTATCCCAAGCCTCAGTTCCAAGACCTCAAACACCTTCGAAGGTGGAGAGAGCTAACAGGGAATGAGGGTAGGGAAGAGGAAGAAGAAGTATTCCATAGGAGAAAGACATAATTCCTCACTTATCATCACTCTTCTTGCTTGGCATACATAATAGCATAGTAATGAAGATGGAGAAGATGGAAAGCTTAAGCATTGAAGCATAGATCTTGGTTGGATTTGCATTCCATAGCCAAGAGTGTTGGTGTAGGTTCTCCACTTCTTAAGGAGCTTGGAGAAGGAGATGGAGCTCTTGCACCTTGCATAGCACACAATGAAAGTGTTTGTGAGTGTGTGTGGGTGAGTATACCCCCTAGGAAACCCCCTAGCTTGCTTGGGTCAACCCCCCCTTGTAGCTCATGCTTGAAGCTCATTGGACCCCTCCAGGCCTAGCCAATCATAAGCAGGAGGCATTACAAGCAGCAAGGGTAGCCTTGAGACAAGTGTCCCCCTTTCCCCTTTGAGAGAGAGGACTTGATAAATGCAAAATCAATTAATTAAATCCCCTCAAGAATCTCAATAATTAAGCACCTCAAGCATCTCAAGCACCTTAATCGTCAAGCACCTCAATCACCTTAGACATCAAGCATGACAAGCAGAACAAGCACCTCGAGCTGGGTTCCCGCGCCTCAAGCTCAGCCCTAGCTTACCTAAGGTCAAAGTACTTTTAGACACATTATTGGAGGTCTTCAATGAAGTTAACCCTAAGGTCTTATGCTTCATTGGTTAGCCTTTATCTTTGATAGACCATCTCTCATTTGGGCTCCTTTACCATTGGCCCCGTGTTGAGATAGATCTATAAGCACATGTCTATATCTTAACCCTTGTTTCCGTTTATTCTCCCACATTAAGTGATCAGTTTAATATGAGAAAATCATTTGAGTTGGTTAGATATTAGTTTTAATGACATTTCATCTCCCTTTTTAACCAAATATATCTCTTTCACTCTTAGAAATTCATTCTCTCTACAAATTCTAGGTTCTCCTTGTTACAGGTACATCTCTTCCCGCAGTGTCCTTATTGCCTACAGGAAAGAATAGGTCTTGGGAGGAAAAATTCTCTTCTCTTCACTTCTCTTACATCTAAATTTTGCACATTCTAGAAATATCCTAGATGAATAATCCACACGATGTGAATTTCTATTGCTTACACTATGTGCAATCTACTACAATTAACGCATGGATTAGTAAAAAAATACACTTCTATAACATATAGTATTTTTTCTTTGGCCCACAAATGCTCAATGAAATACTTCTTTCACCGGATCTTATCATACTACCCCTTAGAGATTATAACTTTTGTTTTGATATAAGTGTTGTTATTTTTCTATGAACCAAGAGGATTTGTAGAAACAATTAATTCGAATCACTAGACAACATACATATGATGGTAAGCACAAAATTACAATTCCAAAGAACAATTCGTAGCCTGTTTGGTCGGCAAAGATTGAATGCCATTAATGAATCTATTAACCCTTTCTTATTACCCATGATACAATATGACCATAACCTTGATGTTTTCATCTTTGTGTTGTTTTGATATGCTCTTTTGTGCTCTTTCTTTGTGTGTGTGAGTGCAAGAGAGAAAGAGTGGGGATTCTTTGATTGCACTTCCTTCCAAAACATAGACTTCATGGAATACATGGTATAACTTCTTCATATAGTTTTGGGAGTTCTCTCACAAACTCTCACAGCCAAAAGCCCGATGCTTTCCTGGCACGAACTCAAACTTCTGACATAATTTTGGTGAACTCGATGCAAAACTGCTAGGGTGAGAGTTTGTGGGTAACCATGGGTGATCATGTGGAGTGACATGGTATGCATTTTGACACGACAACAATGCAAATGTTTCAAGCATTTGCAATGTTAATGCAACTACAACATGTCATTGAAAGAAGGGAGATATTAGCAACCAAATCCATACAAGCGTTCATCAATAGAATGGATCAGTTCAATGGCAAAGATTTAGCCAAGTACTTGCGCGAGTATGTGAAGGAGATGGAGCTACATCACATTTCATAAGGTGAGATGATTCAAATCTTTGAACTAGTTTTTGCTCTAGAAATAATGAAACATGCTAGGGCAAATAAAGATGGTCATGGGAGAAACTAGAAAGACCTCAAAGTAGCTTTAAAGGAGGAATATTTCATGGAGGCCTCTAAGAGAGTGACCAAAAGGACATTCTTAGAATGAGTAGTCAAGCCAAAGCAAGGACTATCAATAATAGAGCTACTTAGCAAATTTGAGTAGCACTATGCAAAACTCACCAGGACAAAAAAGGCACACTATATGCAGAGCAGATAGATCTTTTCATACAAGCTGCACGTAAAGAGTTTCAAGAAAATTTGGAGCTTCTTCTTAAAGATAAATATGCTGACCAAGGACTAAAGATGACCGGAATGAGGTTGAAGGTGCTCTCTTAGTGCTTGCCAAACGACAAAGAAGAAAATACAAGATGGTAGTAAACACTACAAGTCTTTCCACCTCAACTTTTGACAAAATAATAAAGCCTACTTTTATAGCTCCTATGTTTTATGGGTCCATTCTACATGAGATGTGAAGGGAATGTGTGACTTGAAGGTAAAGCTTTCAAAGCTTGAATAAAAAGGCCAACCATCATGGCCACTTCCTAGGCAAAGACAATAGCCCAAAAAAGGGTTTGTTAATAGATGTATTTGGTGTGATATTAGAGACCATGTAAGAAGGGATTATGATAGTTTTAGTGATTCTTTGACAAAAGATGTTTTCTTTTATAAGGATGGTAATATCTACTTAAGAGAGACATGTCTACCCTTGAGAACTAAATTTGGGAAGGGGGGAATGCAAACCTAGTTGAAGATATGGGAACTAACCATGCCACCTCTTCAGTTGAGGCAGCTACTTATGGAGTAGAAATTGAGCATCTTAGTGATGAAGAGGTAAGTGATCATCATGGTCGACTTTGGCTAAATGTCATGGAATTAGCTAAAAAGGGAAAGCTTACAACATATATTCTACATGAATCAGGTGATTGCATACGTCTAGAAATAGGGTGGAGTGATCAAGGGGATTCAATGTTTGTGCATTCCTACATTACAAATTTCCAAGCCATGAAGCCATTGTAGAAGAAAAGCATAGGTGTGAAAATGGTGATGAAGGGGCTTCAAAAAAAGCTACAAGAAGTGGAGAGAGGAATGATGCAACACCTTTGCAAGCACCACCAACACATGAGGCACCTTTACCAGAAGTAACCATGGAGGAATCTACAACAGGGAAGAAAAAGGAGCCAACAAAAGGTAAGCCAAAAGGACTAGCTCACAAACTACAATCTGACACTAAGCTTGCTACAGAATTGAAGAAAGTTCTAGAGGAGAGGATTTTGAATTGCAAGTTTGAGTTTAGTTTGGGGGAGTTGTTTGGAATAGCCAAGTGTGATTCCATGAAAAAATTATTGACATCATCAAGAGAAATAAGCAAACACTTGGAGAGTCTATTCGCCCATAAGTTGAAGGCGATACTGCGAAGATAAAAGGAGTACAGGTGCATGCTAAAGAAGGTAATGAAGTTATGGTGAAATGCTATCAGTCTTCTTGGAATGTAGGGAAAGTGAATTTTTTTGATGATGGGGAAGAATCTCAAAGTATTCCTCAGAGCCACTATTCTAGAAGCCATTGGGCACGGGCCACTACAGAGACATTGGTCAAGGTAGGTGATCTTGAAGAACCATTTTTTGCCTTAATTGACAATGGTTCTGAAATAAATATAATATGAAAAAGCCTTTACAACAAATGTAAACGGCCAATGGACACAAAACATGGTTGTATGGACAGATGTAAAGAATGAGGATGCAAGAGAGCTACACAAGACAAGCACAAAGCACACAGAGATGGAAAGCTTCTTCTTCTTCTTCACAGAAAAGAGAGTACAAAATGACTAAGTGCTAAAGTTGAAAAATAGCACATATGTACATGCCGTCACTAAGTGTGAACTTGCTAGAAGCGTACTAGGCTGGCACTATAAGTGTAGTCCAGCTGCAGAATCACTGGAAGAGATCCTCCGTGTCTGTCACCTAACGCGCCAGTGAGTAAATGCCGTAAGCGGCCAAGACCCATAGTGGATGCCAGCTCAAGGTGTAGAGCTCGACATCTCAACACTCCCCCTCGAGCTCTGCATGTCCCAGAGTCCAAGCATAGTCCGGAAACGTCGAAGCTTCTCAGCTCCGAGGGCCTTGGTAAAGATATCCGCTATCTGCTCCTCTGTGCTGACGTAGACCAAGTCGATGTCGCCCGCCAACACTCGCTCTCGAACGTAGTGGTAATGGACCTCTATGTGTTTGGTCCTGGCATGGAACACTGGGTTCCTAGCCAACTGCATGCTGCTGAGGTTGTCACAATGGATGAAAATCTATTGGTCCAACTGCACTCCCAAGTCCTCAAGTAATGTGCGTAGCCAAGCTACCTCACACGCCGCAACTGCTGCACCTCTGTACTCGGCCTCTGGGCTCGATAAAGCAACCGTAGGCTGCTTTTTGCTGCTCCAAGTAACAACAGCACTCCCAAAAGAGAACATGAAGCCACTCGTAGATATCCTATCAACAATTCTACCTGCCCAATCTGCATCTGTATACCCATACAATGCTAATGGTGCATCTGCTGCATAGAACAATGCGTAGTCAAGAGTACCTTGCACATACCTAAGTGTCCGTCGTACTCCATCCAAATGTGTCTTCCTCGGAAGCTGCATGAGCTGAATCTCCAAGCCTACTGTGTAGCTTAAGTCTGGCCTCGTGATAGTCAAGTAGATTAGACTACCCACAATCTTCCTATACATGTTGAAATCCTCTACAACATCACCCTTCTCTGCACTCAGCTTTGCATTCACATCCAAGGGAATAGAAATTGGCTTACAATCAGCCATACCATACTTTGACAACATGTCCAAAGCATACTATCTCTATGATAGCCATACACCCTCTGGAGTCCTGATCACTTCAATGCCAAGAAAGTAGCGCAACTCGCCTAAATCTTTCATTTCAAACTCCTGTTTGAGAAGACTCTTCACATGGTCAATCTCCATAGCATTGTCACCAACAATAATGAGGTCATCTACATATATGGTAATGACCACAATCCCCACATCACTCTCACGTACATAGAGTGAATGATCAGCATGAGCTCTCCTAAAACCAATACTGACAAGATACTTGGCAATCCTGTCATACCATGCTCTAGAGCCCTGCTTCAAACCATACAAAGCTTTGAGAAGTCTGCATACATATCTGGGTAACCTGGATTGACATAACCAGGTGGCTGATCCATATACACTTCCTCTTGCAACTCACAATTCAAGAAGGCATTCTTTACATCCATTTGATGCATAATCCATCCTCTAGATGCAGCCACTGCTATGACAGCTCTCACAGTCGTCATCTTTGCCACTCGAGCAAAGGTCTCCTCATAGTCTATGCCATACGTCTGTGCATAACCCTTTGTGACGAGCCTTGCCTTGTGACGCTCAATGTTACCATCAGCCTTATGCTTGGTTTTATACACCCATTTACAGCCAATAGCTTTCTTGACACTTGGCAATGGCACCAACTCCCATGTGTCGTTTTCTTCCAATGCAGCCATCTCTTCATTCATTGCATCATCCCAATGCACATTTCCAACTGCATCCTCAAAACATGTGGGCTCCACATCCTGTATCACCTTAGCCATGTAGGCTTGGTGATGCGCTAGATACCCATCATAAGTCAATTTCTGAACTGGATTTCTGACTCTATTAGATCTGCGTGGTCCTGGGTCACTCCTTTGCCCTCTAGCATCTTCTTGTACTTTCCTTACACCAGGTGTCCTGACAGCCGGAATTCCAAATTTCTCATCAAGACTTTGTTCAGAACCATCTGAATCCATGTCTACATGTGAAAAACCTGATGATGCATCAGCCATAAAGGGAGGTTCATCAACCTTTTCCTTTCCTTTTTGTGATACATTCCCTGTACCTGTTGGTGGAGTAACCTACGTACGTAGTCTACCATTCCATGGTTTCTCAACAGAGCCACGAGAAGAGGACTCTTGTGGTCCACTCAAAACCTGTGACCCTCACATTTTGTACAACCACATCATCTTTTACATCAGCCCCAATAGTGCCATGTGCATTACTGTACCAGCTGCTCATCTCATCAAAGACTACATCTCTGCTCACTCGTAATTCTCGTGTAGTAGGATTGTAGCACCTGTACTTCTTTTGTTCAAGGGAATATCCCACAAGAATACATTTCTCTGCTTTAGGATCCAATTTCCTACGCATCTCATCTGGTACATGCACGTAAGCTATGCAGCCAAACACTTTCAAGTGTGCCAAATCAGGCTTTGTACCTGTAAACTTTTCCTCAGGTGTTACATCATGCACCGCAGCTGTAGGTGTCCTGTTCATAATGTACACAGCTGTATTTACAGCTTCAGCCCAGAAATGATGAGGCATGTTCTTCTCATTCATCAATGCACGTGCAACCTCTGCAATGTGCCCGTTTTTCCTTTCTGCGACTCCATTCTGCTGTGGAGTATATCTGCATGTAAACTGCCTGCGTATACCATGCATTCGCAAAAAATCTGAAAAATCATTGGAGAAGTACTCTCCCCCTCCATCTGACCTCAATGTCTTGATTTGCATATCTGTCTCCTTCTCAATCATGACTTTGAAGTCTTGAAAGTGACCAAACACTTCACTTTTGTTACGCATGAAGTAGACTTATAATTTCCTTGTATGGTCATCAATGAAAGAAACATAATACCTGCAACCATGTATACTTGCAGTATCGGTTGGACCCCAAACATCTGTGTGCACCACCTCAAGTGGCTTTTTACATACATTGCGCTCATGTGGAAATGAGCCCTTTGACTGTTTTCCAAACTATCATGCTGCACACACTTTATGCATACCATCCACCTTGAATTTGGGCAAACCTTTTACAATCTGTTTTGATTGCATGCTATGCAATCTCTGCTCATTGACATGGCCAGTGCGTTTGTGACAAATGTCAACATCAACCACAACACCTGTGCACATAGCCTGACACATCTGGTTTGCACATATCTCTAAACCACTCTCCACGAGAAGTCATGTGATTAGCACTTGAATCCACATACCAAACATCATCTTGGGTGGAATTCTCTGCAGTCATTGTATTCATTACATGTTGCATAACAAACATGCGCTCGTTTTTGCTGTCATCTGCATCTCTGCTAGTAGATGCATCGTTGCCCTGTTCTCTCTTTCCACTTGATTTTCCCTTTGGACCGTCACGTGACATGTGACCTCTTTCACCACAAGTCCAACATTCTCTGCTATCTAGAGTATGTTGCTGCCTGCTTGATCCTGCACCACGACCTCTTTGACTCCCCTGCCTTGAGACTGTTTTCCCCTGCCACCTGTATTGTTTTGATTTGATTGACCTTCCAGAAATTGGCCCCTGCAACCCCTTGGGCCTCGACCACGACCTCTATGTCTACCTCTACTGGAGTTAGAATAGAAGGCCTGTTCAGAATTATTTCTGCCATGAGAAGAAGATGTGTCAAGGTTCTTCTCCTCAAGAATAAGCATAGAAATCAAATCTTGGAACACGGGGATGTCGTCTCTTGTATTCATGGAAGACCTAAAATGGACATACTCATCTCCTAGACCATCCAAGCATGCACGTACAATGTCATCTTCTTCCACTGAGACTTTAATAGATCCAAGAGCCTCAATGATACTCTTGATCTTCAAGGCATAATCATTGATTGAGAGGTTGTTGCTCTTAACCTGATTTAGCTCCGACTTTAGTTGAAGCTTCCTGGCCTTGGTGTTCACCTCGAACACTCTGCCTAAGTTTCTCCATGCAATGGCGGGGGTTTCAGCATCCCGTAGATAGCCCATCATGCCATCTGTGATGCTCATAGAAATCAAATACATCACTTTGCTCTGGCCTTGTTGCCAGTCCCTCAAAGCTTTCCTTTGTTCTGCTGTAGCATTTGCCTCGGGAATCTCTGGTTCCTTTTCATTGTCTCCTTCTACATAGTCCCAATAACCTTTTCCTTTTAGGAAATTTGTTATTATGAACTTCCATGCAGGGTAGTTATTTTTCTCAAGCTTCTCAGTAACAATCTGACTGAAACCGTCAGACATCTTGAAGCACTAAGACAAAATAGCTGCAATCTACAAAAACCTACAAATCTGTTGAACCTGCTATCGTGGTACCTGTAACGCTTTCTACAGTCAACGAGTGTCCACAATCAAGCGTACATACAACCACTGTACTTGTACAGTACATCTCTGTGTACTGCACTTTGGAGACCTGTTCAGAAACTGGGCATCTGGTCGTGGATTGTGAATGAAGGGATTGTGATGCTCTTGCTCTCTTAGCCTCTCTTGCCTGCACCAGGCTCTGATACCATGTAAAGAATGAGGATGCAAGAGAGCTACACAAGACAAGCACAAAGCACACAGAGATGGAAAGCTTCTTCTTCTTCTTCACAGAAAAGAGAGTACAAAATGACTAAGTGCTAAAGCTGAAAAATAGCACATATGTACATGCGATCACTAAGTGTGAACTCGCTAGAAGCGTACTAGGTTGGCACTATGATTGTAGTCCAGCTGTAGAATCACTGGAAGAGATCCTCTGTGTCGGTCACCTAACGCGCCAGTGAGTAAATGCCGTAAGCGGCCAAGACCCGTAGTGGATGCCAGCTCAAGGTGTAGAGCTCGACATCTCAACAACAGAGTGGCAAACAATTCATCAAGTGAATTGTATGCAACATGTTCAAGTGTAAAACTGACAATAGGTGATATAAAGGTTGAACAAAACTTCTTTATACAGGACACATATCATATCATCTTATCCTTTGACATCCTTACATTGTGGGAGTTTGAATGGAAACAAAGGTAATGGATGATGGTTCAGCTTATGCCATGATACAAAACAAAGATGGTAAACGTGTTGTTCAATTTCTCACATTTTGTGTAAACTATGAAAGAAATCGTGACAACCTTAGAAATAATCCTCTACCAAAGGTGAGAAAAGAGTTTCAAGACCAAATAGGAAAATGATGGGTTTTGGCCGAGTACCATTATAAAGCGGGATTACAGTGGTACAAAAATAAAAAGGGTCTTGTTGCCTGATCCAAAAAAGGAGAAACTTTCTCAATGGGCTCCTTGGTAAGAAGGAATGGATCATTATGTTTTACAAAACTTGAATATTTGAAGACATGTGAGAGACACTATGTACACAATGTATAAATAGGCATGACAGAGAGTGGGTTGCTAGAGCCTACTGAAAATGTTTTGGGTTTGTGTGAACAAGTTTATTTTGTAGATACTATGGGTGAGCTTGATGCTATAATGGAGTCTAGTTTGCATTTTGAACATGAAGTTGTGGAAGTATGCTCTATAGAATGTATCAAGTAATAGAATCTTTTAAAGAAAAAAAATGTTTTAAGCAAACAGTTGGCCTAGAATTCCATGTTGAAACTAAATACAAGAGTGTACCAAAGAAGGTAAAATCAGTAGCTTCACCCTTACCACCCAACAACAGGGAAAAGATTGAGCAAGCTTCTTTGCAACCAAGTTTGAGGAATCCTTAAAAGATTGGGTGCACCTTCACAAAGGAGTCTTTTCAAGAGTTGCAGATTTATTGCGAGGAGTTTCTTACACAGGAGGAGACAAAGTGCTTTAAAGAAATTCTTTCAAAGCATGGTAAGGCTTTTTCATTTTAGCCACATGAGATAGGATGTGTTGGTCCTTCTATTGTAACTCCTATGGTAGTTTTTACAATACCTCGTGCGCCTTGGAATTTGCGTGTGAGGGCCATACCCAGACTTGACCCTACTCACCTCCCTCAGTCTTCCAGACTGCTCTAGGGAATGACGTAGATCTATCTGCAGATATCCCTCCCACTTGGGACTGACACCCAGGTAGGACTCCGGCCTATCTCGAATGCCAAACCAAGGGGGTAAATCCCATCAATTTGAGGACTCTATCCACTTATCATAATTTAATCCGTCCTTGGCATCTATCAGTCACCCACACCCAAAATTGTGGTCCTTAGCCTTGATTCTCTTGATCCTTAACTTGAGGATCTACTCTTGCTTTCTTGTTCTCCCTTGGTTCATGACGATAACCCCTTTTTCCGGACAAGCAAGCATGGTAGTTATCGCTTTCCTCGAAGAAGAGGGATCTTGTAATCCTACCTGGTCTCACTCGTTCCCGCTGAACTGTTTTTATCCCGCATAGTCCTAGCATTTAACATAAAAAATTTATTCAACCTTTTTCTGCTATAATTAGCTTGTAACTAGTTTCCTAACTAATCATGCAACACATTTAGTTTCAACCAATTCATCTTGCCTCACTCAGGACCAAGATAATCGGTTACAAGCCATCAAAATGGTAGCACCTTCACAATATTTCCCAGAATTAAGTGTTTGGGAAAGGCTCATCAAGTAATTTAATTATTCCTCCCTAAGCATTTTATTTCGAGAGGTATAGCACCATCTGGTGACAGATGCATAGGATAGCCCCTATATTCCTAGTCTTTCCAATTCCTTTTTAAGCAACCAAATCGAACAAATTTTCTTAATTAAATTCACATCATCCTCCCTGAGTATGACCTTCTCATCCAACTATTGGCATCAGGCCATACCCAGATTATGGCCATTTTCCAATAAGAAACCGCGGGTACTTCACCCGGCCGGGCAAAAATAAAACAAACCCATTCATCCCTTATCCCTCAGGCATGAATGTCCTAGGTATAAGAAACTTTCCGGTTACGCTTCCCTAGTCGAAAAGGGCCAATCTCCATCAAGTTACCCACGAGAATCCTCTCAATGGGCCGGCCTTTCAATCAAATTGACCCCAAGAAGATCCATCTTGGTTTTCGGTCATTTGCAGACAATATTCAAAACTCCTAGTTAGATCTATGTTCTGCAATGGGCTATCCCTATCACCTCTCCAGATTCCTTTTTAACTCCTAGTTGGTAATTTCCAGGTTCATTCATTTATCAACCTTAATTCCTACTTTCATTAATTATCTACCAATGAAGTTTACTCAGAAAGTACAAGCGAGTTTTTGCCATAGGCATTTGATGGTTAATGTCTCTTTCGAAATGCCAACTTTTTATGTTCAATCCCCGTTTTGTTTGATTCCTAGGTTTTTTCAATCCTTTGCCATCCATGGGGCATCTCCATGGAAGCTTGTAGAGTTTTCGGTTCAAACAACACGGAGATCAATTCCGCGAAGGTATCCCCTATCTCCCCCATCCCGTATTTGCAAAAAAACTTGAAATTGACAACTTTAGAAATACTCTTCAATACCAAAAATTGAACTACTTCTATCGAGCTTAGACAACTACTCTTTTCTTATGGTGCCTAGTCTTCTCTTTAGGAAGCTAGAAGGTCGTCCTATAATTTATGAATCTTCAAGCTTTCCATTAAAGCTCGCTTTGGAGATAAAATGGGAATCTAGAGCTTTCCATTAAATCTTGTGTTACCATATACATGTGGTAGTGATGTGTGTGAACACACTAGGACCGTCGGGGCATTTTTTCCCTCTTTAGGAGGTTTTTTCCCCCGAGCATTGTATATACGCCCATCACTCTAGGGCTATCTATCTCTCCATTGCATACTAAGTAACACACTCTCTATTGTGTGCCTTGAGCTTCCTTCGTCTTCTCCAAGCTGTATGCATTTCTCTGCAACCCTAATCCCAACAATTGGTATCAGAGCAGGTTTCATCCTCCCGGGCTTAGTCGCCAGCTGCTCTAGCACATGCCTGCTCACTTTCTCCGATTTTAGTGAGCTTTGGCAAGCATTCGAAGGTCGAAATTTTTTTTGGGTGTGCTCGTAGAGCTCAGTCTGCTCAGATTTTTTATTCGGGCTCATTTCGGCCTCCGTTTCCACTACAGGCAATACTGCACATGGTATTTCGTCATTTTGTGCAAAATTTCTGTTAGTGCCGTTTTTTGCATAATAGTTGCCTCATAGTCTTCTACGGTTTGTGCTATATAACACATGTTGTTCCCGCGGTGTTTCTCCTATTTTCGGGCAGTTTTCACATCAGGTACGTCATTTACCATGGCTGACAACAATACAGATGTGTTCGAGATGTTTGCTGCTGAGGACAGGTTGGATGGGAACAATTACCCTATGTGGGCTTATATGATGCAACATGTTCTTGTGTCAAAGGGCATCTAGAACATTGTGCAAGGCATTGATGTACGTCCTAGTTTTGAGGATGCAGGCGATGTTGAGGATGTTGCAGGTCTTTCTACAAGGATTGCTGCTATTAGAGTTGTTTTGCCTACGACAGAACAAGCTCGTTCGGATGTAAAGGATGCGCAAGCTCATGCATTGAATGCATTTTCTGTGAAGTGCACCATTGTTCCTCACATCCGTTCAACAAAATCTGCAAAACAGGCTTGGGATATTTTGGCTGGTCTTTATGCAAGTCACAATGAGGCTAAAATTGCTTTGTTGCATAAAGAGCTGGAGTCGAAGACATTGCATGAGGAAGATGATATGGACACTTTCCTTGCTGGTATCAAGGATATCAGTGAGAAACTTATTTTTGCAGGTGAAATCATTTCAGACAGTTTCCTTGTGCAGATTGTTCTTGATGCCTTACTAGATTCTTACCAGACTTTTGCTAGTACTTGGAGACTTATGACCCAAGGAAATCCAGAAGTTGTCAAGTTTGATACATTATGCACATTGCTGTTGCAAGAGTCACTTTCCGAAAAAACAGGACTAGACAGTGTGCAGTTGAATAGGCTTTTATTAGTTCTCAAAGAAAGGGTGGTAACAGCAATGCAACCACTTCTTATGGTTCTGCTGTGAGTGGAAAAACTTCTGTTCTTAATGCTTCTGCTTGCAGCACTTCTTCTGGCAATTCAGGTGATAAGGGCAAAAAGAAGACGCGTTGCCATTATTGTAAAGCTAATGATCACTTGATCAAGTAGTGTCCTAAGTTGAAGGCCAAAGAGGCTAAGAAGAAAGAGGGTGGTTCCACTGCAAATTCTGGTTCCACTATAAATGCAACCATTGTTGAGTCTTCTGTAAAAGGAGACTGTAATGCTGATGTTGATGCAGAATGGGCTTTTAGTGCAGAGTGCACTTACAATCCTGTTGTCTATGATGCATGCTTGTAAGTTGTTGCTGCAGATTCACATGTGTGGTATTTCAATAGTGGTGCTACAAAGCACATTACCTCACATCGTGAATTGTTCACCTCTCTCGAGTCTGTCCTCATGGGAATTCAGTCACTTGTGCCAACAATGCCTCTTATCCGGTTCAGGGAGTTGGAAAGACTGTGCTTACTGCTGCAAATGGAAGTTCCTTCACACTTGTTGATGCACTTTATGTACCTGGGATAAAGAAGAATCTCTTGTCTGTATCCGCACTTGCTAGACATGGACTTGTAGTCAAATTTGTGGATGACAGATGTACAGTTCATGATCTCAGTTTTGGTGATGAAATCGTTGCATCTGGCCTTTTGTGCCGTGGGCTGTATAAGCTCACTTTGTATGAGAAGAGTGGACAAAATTTTGCAAATGCTATTGCAGATTCAAGGGCTATTTCAGATGCAAAACTTTGCATGCACGTTTTGGTCATTTGAATTTTGCCAGTTTGCTGTGTTTGCAGAAATCTGATATGGTTGCTTCTTTGCCACCTCTTGAAGGACCTGTCAAACATGTTTGTGAAGGATGTATTTTGGGTAAGATGCAACGTTCTAAGTTTCCAAAGGATGGTTCAGTTCGGGCCACATGCAGGTTGCAGCTTGTGCATAGTGATGTTTGTGGGCCCATGCAAACTCCGTCCTTGGGCAACTACCTTTACTTCGTGACTTTATTGATGACTACTCCAGGCATGCATGGGTATTTCTGCTTAAAGCGAAGTCCGAAGTTTTTATGTGCTTCAAACAATTTTTGGCTATGGCTGAAAATGTCTCAAAATGTACAATGGGCACCCTCCGTTCTGATCGAGGGGGGGAGTATATGTTGAGAGCGGATTTTTTGAGATGGGGCTCAACTCAAGGCTCCCACCAGACAACCACTCCGTGAGACCCTACACACGCATATTTCTTAGGGGCACCACCCTCTTTTATGGAGAAAGAAGGAAACCAAAACAAACCATATACAACACACACACTCACACCTTCCTTATGTGCTTAACACAAAATGCCCTTCAACCATTCAACACACACTTCTTAAGCAATCCCTTTGAACACTGCACAAACTCACATGCAAAGATTGACCTGCACCATATTAGTGCTCATATACTTCTAAGAAAAGCAAGCACAAAACCTCAAAACTCAAAACACCATAATGCACAAATACTTGACAACTCCTTTCCTTTCCTTGCAATCTCCACCTCAATAGGAAGGAGTGCCTCCTGTTTATATACCAAATGAAAAGGAGTGAATTGAGTGGATACCTTGAAAGATGTTCTGTATGCCCATAGAGCTGCGGTCAAATGGCGATCCCAGTCGTTTGGTCGATCTGCAACCTGCTTAGAAATGATTTTACATATCATTCCATTCACCTTTTCAACCAACCCATTGCACTGAGGGTAGTAAGGTGTAGAATGCAAATGTTTGACTTTTAACTTTGTCAAAAGATTATCTAGGAGCTCTACTCTAAACCCTGGACCACGATCTGACAAAATCTCTAATGGTGTGCCGAATCTACTGCATATGTGATCAAAGATAAATTTTGATACCTCCTCGGCTGTAATTCGTGTTGTACTTGCTGCCTCCGCCCATCCTGTCATGTAATCTACTCCCACAATGATGAAGACCTTCCCGACAGATGTGCGAGGTAAGGGGCCTATTGCATCCACACCCCACTTCTCAAAAGGACCATACGAAATTATTGGAACTCGAGGTTCATAAGTGAGTCATCAATTTCCAGCAATCTGACAACCTTTGCATGACTTACACCAATGCTGGACATCACGGTGTAGACTTGGCCAAACAAACCCTGCTTGCAAAATCTTCCTGTTTGTAATATCATGAGAAAAATGACCCCCACAGACATCATCATGGCATGAAAAGAGGATTCTCTCTATTTCTTGAACAGAGGGCACCCTTCTTAGCACCAAATCTTTCCCTTTATGATACAGATCATCTCCTATGAGTTGGTAAGGAGTTGCCTTTTTTACCAACCTATGCCTTTGCACTTTATCCAAGTGTTTAGGGCACTCACCAGTTTGGAGGAAAAATATGATGTCCTTCAATTCCTCTTGGCCTTGGTACTTTGGTTCGTAGAGCTTCACACCTCCCACCATGATCTGAAGTTTCTCATTGGCGAGATAATCTGCTTCCTTGTTGAGGGTTCTCACAACATGCTGTACATGTGTAGCTTCAAAGTTCTTTATCAAAGACTTCACCTATCTAAGCCACTCCACTAGAGTAGGGTTCTTGCACTTCCATATCCCTTGGATTTGCCTAATAACTAGTAAGGAATCACCTCTTATTATAAGTCTTTCGATGCCAAGTTTTCTGCATTCTTCAAGCCCCAACTTTAAGGTGACATACTCAGCCTCATTATTAGAATGAACATTTTCCAAGGTGATACCTTTCTTAACAAGAACTTCCCTTTGTGGACTTAGAATAAGAACCCCCCCTGCTGCCTGATCGTGTTGTCGTCGGTAAGCTCCATCAAAGCACAAAATGTGTGCATTGTCCATCTCCTCCTCATTATTTTGTGGTGTAGCTTTGTCTCCTGCCTTTGGTGACTCTTTCCTTTCTCTCACTTTGTATGTGAGAATGTCTGCAAGACCTGCCCTTGTGCTATCTTCCACAAGAAAAGTGTATTCAAACTCTTGAAGTTCTAGAACCCATTTGGCTATCCTAGATGAGAGGCTCATGTGTTGCACAACATATGGTAAATTTTTTTCCATGGTGAGAATGACAAATGGTGCAGGTAAGAGATATGATCGGAACTTTCTTACCGCAAACATAATTGTGAATACCACGTTCTCCATATCGGTGTAGCCCTTCTCTGCAGCGGTCATGACTTTGCTTGCAAAGTATACTGGCCTCATGTAGCATGTTTTTGGGTCTTTTTGCATGAGAACTACACCGATGGCCTCCATTCCTACACTTGGCGTGATGTAATATGTATCCTTTGGATTTGGTGGCATTATTGTTGGAAGAGAGTTGAGAATACCCTTTACTTCAGTAAAGCATAATTCGTGTTCCTCTTTCCATTCAAATGTGGGTTTGTTTGCTAGCTTGTGCAAAGGTGCAATAGCTTCCGGTAGAAGGTGAATGAAGCGAGACATGTACCTTACTTTGTGGTTGAAAGTCATGAGCTCCTTGGTTGTCGTTGGTGGTTGTAGTGACAAGAGAGCATTTACTTTTGATGGATCCACTTGAATTCCTTGCAAAGAAACCACATGACCTAGCAATACCACTTGTGACTCTACAATGTGACACTTCTCAGGATTAAGCTGTCCCCCAAATTGATGAAGCCTCCTAAGCCCCTCCTCAACTTTCTGGCAATGAAGTCTTTGGCTACTATAGATACAGAAGTCATCCATAAAAACCCTAATTGACTTTCCAAAGAAGGGATGAAAGACAAGAGTTGTAAACCTTATAAAGGTACTAGGAGCATTTGTGAGCCCAAATGGCATCACTCTATAGGCAAAGCAACCCCAAGGTGTGATGAAAGTGGTTTTTAACTGATCTTCTTCTGCTATTCTGATTTGAAAATACCCTGAATACCCATCACACACTGTGTAACATTCATAGCCGGCTACTTCGTTTAAGATTTCATCTTGGAAAGGAAGAGGAAAATGATCCCTCTTTGTTGCAGCATTGAGCGGTTTGTAGTCAACACAGACTCTCCATTTTCCATTCTTTTTAGGGGTTACTACAATTGGGGACACCCACTCAGAGTTAGACACAGGGTAAATGAAACCATCTTTGAGGAGTCGGTTAACCTCTATCAAAAGTGCCTCTTGTTGTATTTTTCCTAGGCGCCTTAGCTTTTGAGCCACAGGTTTAGTACCTGGTTTTAATTCTATGCCATGCTCTATAACATCCACACCTCTAATTTGTGAGTAATCAGTGATAAACAAATTGGGATACCTCTTGAGCATATCGATGTAGGACCGCTTCTCCTCAGGGGTAAGATCTTTTGCAAGCATCCTCTCAAAGTCTTCAAAGTGCTTGTGGTCACCTTTGTCATCCTTTGTTTGCTCCTTTGTTGGGTCAACCTCTATTGATGGAGTTTTTGATGTGTTGAAGATGATTCCCATTACCTCCAAAGATGATTCTTCTTCGCTATTGGATGTAGTGGTTGAACTTTCCTCGTCGCTTGAGCCAAAACTCTCTTCACTTTCTTCATCAGCCGTGGTCTCATAGTTGATGTCGAGCTGCTTTCCTTCATGCCAATCGTATACTACATGTTGCCCCTTTTTGAGAACCAATTGTCCTCGTCCCCATTTTTGATCTGCATTCACAGCAATGAGCCAAGGCCTCCCTAGGATGATGGGATAGCCCTCCCCCTTGGCTGGCATAACATACATGTCCACACGTGCATCTATATTACATACAGAAACTTTTACATTCTCGATGATCCCTAGGCACTTCACACTTGCATTGTTGGCCAGCCTAGCTTGACAATTAGAAGATTTAGTGATTTCAAGCCCTAGTCTATTCATGGCTCTTTCCGTGATCACACACATTTGTGCTCCACCATCAACATACACATTGGATACCTTCCTACCCCTTACATAAGCATCTACAATAGGTTCCACATCTTGTTGTGGCTTTGAAGTTAATGCCTTTACTGTCACCTTTTCTTTCTTTCTTGGGAGTCTTGTGCTTACAAGTTTGGACCAGTGCTTTCTCACCTTGGGTGATAGATGTAGGAGTTGAGGCCAAGAAATATTGGGCTTTTGAGTTTGCAAATCTTCTAAGATGTTGTAGGGTTCCATATTCTTTCCTAATGGAAAATCGTTGATGCTGATATCCCTTCGCCTTGACCTCTGCTTCTTGCCTCTTTCCTCCTTCTTTGACTTTTTCTTCCTCTCCTTGCTTGCAGGTTCTAACTCTTCATTCCTTGTGTCTTCATCCTTGTTGTGTGCTCTTGTGCGCTTTTCTACTGGCATAACATCAAAATGTATAGGGCTCACCTCTATCCCCTCTTCCAGCTTTATGACGTTTACTCCTCTCTCTTCCTCCACTGGTGGGACAGGAGGGATGTTTGCCACTGGAGGTGGTGGTGGTCGATGAAGAATTTGTGGGGCTTGAGCATGCTCTTGCTGCACCATGAGCGAAGGGGGTCTAGGAGGGTATATGTCCCCTGGAAGCCTTCGAGGGTGAGGGCAATTATACATGCCATGACCAACTTCGTTGCAATTCTAGCATCTCAACTCTTGTGCTTGACGTCGTTGATTGCGATTCCCTTTTCTTGGTTGTCATTGTTGGGGTAGGCCCTGAACTAGATTCAAGGTGAGACTCTCTAGTTGTTGAGTTAATCTTTGCAAGATCTCTTGTTGTGATCCTTCCCCTATTTGTGAAGTTTGGGCAAGAGAGCCCCTAACTTGTGCTCCCATGCTTGGTGAAGAATCCTTCTCAATGACTTCATTTAGGTCCCTTGTTCTATGTGCTTGAAAATTTAACTTCTTGAATTTGACCATGGCCACCTCACGTGCTTCCTCAAATGTTGATGGGAATGTTAACTCTACCTTGGTCTTCAAAATTGGATACAAGCCAGCCATGAACCTATCTTTCTTTAAAACGTTTGGTGCACCACCTTGGTTTTGTAAGGTAGCCTCCCATCTATCCCATAGGTTAAGGAAAATGGCCTCATAAGATGGGTAGTCTTCAAGGAATACTTGTTTATGTTGAAGTAGACAATTCCAAAGACCCTCTGGAGTATCTCCTTGCCCAAATTTGGCAAGAAAAATTGCACGTAGCCTCTCCCAATTGGTTTTGTTTTGAGGTTGCAAGGCCTCGTACCATGCCTTAGCCTCCCCTTTGAGAACGAGTGGAAAAGAACGCAGCTTTACCTCTTCTTGATCTCTCCCAGAGATGAGGTGTGCCATCTCCAAATTATCCAGAAATTCTTGTGCATCCTCACCATTTTTAGAATGAAAGGTAGGAAAAGTGCTTGACATTTTTACAATACAAGGAGGTTTGTGTACCACAAAGTTTTGACTACGATGAGTGATCACATCAAAACGAAAATATATACATCAAGTGTTAGTTGATAATTTATCATAGGCAAAATAAAAGGGTTGATTGAGGCATTAATTTCATTAAGGCGAGTGGGTCCAAAAATTCTCCTAATGGTTGCTTGAAATCTAAATTTTGTAGCAATTACGATGTGCACAGATTGACAAGCTATGGGTGTAAAAGGAGAAGGAGCTCCAGGTTGGTTAATGTGACAATGTGTTCTCCTTTTTCTTTCTCTTGAAGAAAGTTTCCTTTGAGTGGATCGCTATCTAAGCGCCTCTTGTCCCTGCCTCAAAACAAAATAAAAACATGGACATCAAATGAATCATCATAATTAATGAATGGAAGAATGATGGGATTTGGAGATGCCAAGATTTCACCAAGTCTTTCTGCTCCAAACATAAAAACAATGCGTTGTTGGTAAAAAATTTTGCGATCTACACAAATGTTAATTCTGATGCGTTGTGAAAAATGAAAAGCATATGGTGCAACTCTATTGTTCATGAGGAGAATAGAAGGCAATTAGGAAAGTTCCTCAGTGGGGGCACCACTTTTATGAGAGCGGATTTTTTGAGATGGGGCTCAACTCAAGGCTCCCACCAGACAACCACTCCGTGAGACCCTACACACGCATATTTCTTAGGGGCACCACCCTCTTTTATGGAGAAAGAAGGAAACCAAAACAAACCATATACAACACACACACTCACACCTTCCTTATGTGCTTAACACAAAATGCCCTTCAACCATTCAACACACACTCCTTAAGCAATCCCTTTGAACACTGCACAAACTCACATGCAAAGATTGACCTTCACCATATTAGTGCTCATATACTTCTAAGAAAAGCAAGCACAAAACCTCAAAACTCAAAACACCATAATGCACAAATACTTGACAACTCCTTTCCTTTCCCAAAAGAAGAGACTACTTACACACATAAGGCGGCATGCATAGAGAGCTCTTCTCCATCTATGCAGCCCCAAGACTTACTTACACACAACATAAGGAGAGAAGCCAAGAAAATAGACACCATGGTGCACAAAAAACTTTCTCAACAAACAAGCAACCCAATGAGCACAAAATATGAGAAGCTGCCAAGAATATGCTTACCAATTTTACATGCGTTTAGAGCAAAAGTGTGACGACGACACCCCAATTGCAACAATTTGTTGATCAAACCATGAGATAGATCATTGAACTTGATATGCTTGCTCTCAAATATAATCTAAAATCCTTATTTAGGGATGAGTATGGTAAGAGAAATGTTTGCAAGAGAATGGTAGCAATAGCATATTGATGCTCTCTCTATAGTGCCGCTTATGATAGCGAGCTTAGGAAATGGATAGGGAGACAAGAGGAGAGAGAGATTAGGGCTTCCCTAACCTTAGATGAGCTTATTTTCAGCAATGGAGTAGGTGTGTGTATTTTTGTGCTTGCCAAAGGGCCTTTTTATAGCTGTACAAGACCTTGGGTTAGGTTAAACTTGACTAGGGTAGGTAATTAACCATAGTTAGGTTCCCTTTTGACCATTCCTTCAATTATGAAAATAGGGGACTTATTTTTTCATTAAAAATAGCCTTTTAAGTCGTGGAGGCTCCATAAGGGTTGATAATGTATGTGGGCCCCACCATGATGTCCCTCCAGTGGCTCCTGCAGAGTGTCCCCATCCTGTTTGTTGTGTCTTTGGAAGCATCTTGAGACGACCCCTCCACATGCAAGTGGTTTTAAACTCCCCATTGGTATTTTAGAATGTTGGAGAAGTCAAGAAAACTTTTCACCTTTGTGGTTTACCTGATTGTAACTTTGACCTGCAGTAACAGTGTCAGCAGCACCTTGTTTTCACCATAACTTTCAGCCTGTAACTCAGAATTGGGTGCTGTAAAAGGCAAAGTTGACCTTCTCAAAGTGTTTAAGCTGATTTTGGAGTGCTACTCAAGTATACACATGAGCTAAGGCATTCAAGATGCATCCAAAACACCTTTTGAACCAAGTCTCCTTGTAGGGGGCCCTTTAGCATGCATCCAAGGTGTAGCATGCTTTTTTCAAAAGAGAATCCACCTTAAACAAATGAGGTAGGCTCCAATAAAGTTTGATTTATTGGGGATATACATTATATTTAAGATTTGTTGACCATCACAAGTAAATGATCCAAGAGTTGGGTCACAGAGTGGTGGGGAAGGGAAGGCCTACAAGGTTAACCCTACCCTTGAGAGAAGATGGGTAAGATAAGTGCCCATAAATTATTTATTTACAAATTATGGGATGTAAATAGCTATTTCAATTAGTAAAGGTAATTAGTTAAAAGAATATACAGTAAAAAACTAGGAGAGTAGAATTAAGTTTACTATTTACATTTAGCATGAAGGGAGAAATATGATGTAAATGCATAAAGATTTAAGAAGGGTAAGGTGTTTGTATGGAAAAAGGCTATTACGGAAAGAGAGAATGAACACTAGGTTAAAACTTTGATAAAAAATATATACATTTGAGTAGAAATGTAGTGAAAATGCAAGGTTACCATTTAACGCTACTCAATGTCTCATGAATATAATGCATTTCTGGCTAGTCGTGGGATAAAACACCAATGTAGAGTGCCTTATACACCTCAACAAAATGGTGTTGCTGATAGGAAAAATAGGTCACTGACGGAAATGGCACGATGTATAGTCAAAAGTCAAGCTTTGCCGTATTATTTTTGGCTTGAGGCCATCATGTGTGCCACTTATGTAATAAACATGCATCCTATGAAAGCTTTGCAGTCTATTAATCCATATGAAGCATGGCATGATAGAAAGCCTTCTATTGAGCACATGCATGTTTTGACTGTTTGGCATATGCTTTGGTGCCACAAATACAACACAGAAAATTGGATGATAAGGTTGTGAAATGTATTTTTGTTGATTATAGTGTTGAAAGCAAAGGTTACATGTTATATCATTTGCAAACAAAGTGTATTCTGTTTTCACGGGATGTAGTGATTGTGGAAGATTTTGTTCAGCCCTTGCTGTCATATACTAGAGACAGTAATGTTAGCTCACAGGATATTTATGACACTTTGCTGCCTCTTTTGAGTGGTGGAAGTTTGAATGCAAATTCCAATGAGGAAAATGTACAGCCTATGGGGGTTTCTAAAAATATTACAGGTCAGCCTATTACTGATGCAGATGTACATGATGTACTTGATGAGGAAAGGGCTGAATAGGAGCAGGCTAGAGGTATGCCAAAATGGCTAGTGCACACTTTGCGTGACAGTAAATTGGATGCACCTTTGTCTAGTCGTACTCGTTCAGGCTCTCACCATGCATCTTATGCATCAGATTGTTATGCTTTGGCTGTGCCTAGCTTACATGATGTTGAGGAGCCTCTTTCTTTTGATGAAGCACAGAATTCAAAAAATTGGATGGCTACCATGCAATCAGAATATGATGCACTTATAGAAAATGACACATGGACTTTATGTGATTTGCCTCCTGGAAAAAATGCCATTGGTATGAAGTGGGTTTACAAGTTGAAATGCAACACGGATGGTGAGAGCGATCGCCATAAGGCTCGACTTGTTGCAAAGGGTTATGCACAGCAAAAAGGCATAGATTATGAAGAGACTTTTTCTCCCACTTGTCGTATGACTACTGTGCGTTTTCTATGTGCATTGGCAGCTCATTTTGGTTGGGATGTACATCAATGAGACATTGTTACTGCTTTCTTGAATGATGACATATTTGAGAAAGTTTATGTAACTCAGCCTCGCGGTTTTGTCATAAAAGGACAAGAGGACAAAGTGTGCAGATGTAAGAAGGCTTTGTATGGGTTGAAGCAATCTCCTCGTGCTTGGTATGAAAAATCTGACACTCATTTGGTTAAATGAGGCTTTCGTAACAGTCCAATAGAAAGCACATTGTATGTAAAGCGTGAGGGTGATGTACTTCTCATTGTGGTTCTTTATGTCGATGATAGCTGATCAATGGACCAAATGAGAGACATATTGCTGAATTTAAGGCTGATTTGAATGCTACTTTCAAGATGCAAGATTTGGGGCTGTTGCATCATTACTTGGGTATATAGTTTAAGCAGTGTGATGGTGGTATTGCCTTGTGTCAGAAAAGTTACATAAAGACATTGCTATGTAAGTTTGGACTTGAGGATTGCAAACCTATTGCCACTCCCATGGAAACAGGTTTGAAGTTGAGTCTACATGATGCTGGCGATCCTGCTGATGTCACTCTTTACCAAACCGCTGTTGGCTGCCTCATTTATGTATGCAACACAAGGCAAGATATTCAGTTTGCAGTCTCACAGGTCAATAGATTTATGCATAGCCCAGGGTCTAAGCATTGGCAGGCTGTCAAGAGGATTTTCCTCTACCTTAGTGGCACTTTACATCTTGGCTTGTTTTATCCCAAGTGGGGATCATTGCCGCCAGACTTACATGCTTTTTCGGACTCAGATTGGGCTGGTTGTTTTTCCACGCGAGTGTCCAAGTGGTTTTTGTTTCATGCTTGGTAGTTCATGTATATCATGGTTGATCAAGAAGCAACCTACTGTGGCCACTTCAAGTTGTGAGGCTGAGTACAGGGCAGTCTTCACAGCTACGGTTGAGTGTGTCTGGCTCAGATGCCTTATGGCAGATTTGGGTGCTGGATAGACACTGCCAACACTATCTACACTGACAGTCAGAGCGCATTGGCAGTTGCGACGAACCCAGTTTTTCATGCTCGCACAAAGCACATTGAGGTGCATTAATACTATGTCATGGAGAGGCTCTCAGCAGGAGAGATCAGCTTGGCTTATGTGACAACACAGGATAACCTTGCAGATCTTTTCACAAAGGCATTGTCTCATGAGAATCTTGAAGCTTTCTACAAAGCTTTGGGCTTACTCCCCTTTGTGGACTCATCATGTCCTCAGGGCATGGCACTTCCCTTTACTCATGTGCCAGATCTCGTTCACCACATGACTCCAAGGGGGATTTGTTACCATATACATGTGGTAGTGATGTGTGTGAACACACTAGGACCGTCGGGGCATTTATTCCCTCTTTAGGAGGTTTTTTCCCCCGAGCAATGTATATACGTCCATCGCTCTAGGGCTATCTATCTTTCCATACATAGTAAGTAACACACTCTCTATTGTGTGCCTTGAGCTTCCTTTGTCTTCTCCAAGCTGTGTGCGTTTCTCTGCAACCCTAATCCCAATAGCTTGAAAGTGAGGATTATAACCATACATTCTTCCTACCATAAAGAGACATGCAAACCCTAAGCTTGATTACCATAATGAGACAAAACCTTTCTTTCTTTAATGAGACAAGGTTCCATGGAAGCTTAACCCTAATCACACAAGGTCACCATGGAAGCTAAACCCTAAATTCCAAGCTTGTCTCTCAATGCTTTTCCTAAGTGCAAAGCTACCATCAAAGTTTAGCTTAAGGATGCAAACCTACCTTTGAAGTTTAACTTAATAATGCATAGATACTCTTAGCACTTAACCTTAATTGCGAGATTATCATTAAAGCTTAAACCTAAAATACAAGGTAGTCACTAAAGCTTACACCTAAGTCCAAAGTTACCAAATTCATTGTCTACATGATTTCTTTGTCGGTCTTGCTTTTTTCTAAATTATTTTCTAGGCTGAAAAAGTTTTGATTGGCTCTAGGATTTAGGGAGGGACCTTACAAACTCCGCAATGAAAAGAAAGATCTCTCCTCAGCTTGGGACATGCTTTAGAGAGTAGTCAGACTCAATCTTCGGTCAACTTATGATTGAAGATGGTCAGTAACTTTAGGGTATTTAGATTAAAGGACAGTGAAGCTGGTATGGACCTTGAATAATACACTTCCTCTTCCATTTCTAGCACTGACTCAAAAGTCTTAATCATAAAGAAGTCTTAATGACTCAGGGTTACTTTAATTACTGAATGTGATCTTACTCAACTAGGTATGTTTCCTTTGGCGTGACCGGATTGTGTTTCTCTTGTGAGGTTTGAAGATCATTTCTTTACTTCGCTCTCTATTGAAGCGGTCCGGGGCGGGCAACAAGAAGAGCAACCTCTAGACACCCTTCAAGGCTCCCGTGCTGCTCAATGGGGCTGGGGCACAACACAACACAAACCAAAACAATAAACCCACAGCCAAATCCCAACTACACAAGGGACACCACCTAGTTTAAGAGCGAACTAGGACGCAAAAGAGGAGAATCGTTAGAGCAACCCACAAACAAGCAAGGAATTTACACTAACCCTAACACCAATGGAACACTCTCACACACTAAAACACGAGAGAGAGAGAGAGAGAGAGAGAGAGAGAGAGAGAGAGAGAGAGAGAGAGAGAGAGAGAGAGAGGGAGAGAGATAGTGGTTGGGATGCTTTGAAACGTATCGGCAATGATCAAGCAAACACAACTATATATTTAAGAAAGAGAGAGAAAGGGGGAGGGGGTGCTTGTTGCATTAATGCCTTCTTACAAATCTATCATGACAAATCAAAGTGAGATTAGTATTTGTTCAACATAGCTTGCGTAAATTTCACCACAACACATCACAAGAAAAGCCACCCCAATCACTGTCTTAAAGCCAGGGGAGTCCTCTCCACCCTGTCGCCCTCTTACAGTATGTGGGATTTATGGCTAGATTGATGACAACACCAGAAACAAGCTATGAAGAACTTAACAAAAAACACCAAGACACTTACGCATCATTGTTGTCCATTACTTCACGTTGGAAGGGAGACAAAGTATCCAAGCTTAGTCCAAATCCACCCTCCTTGATTCAGCAAATGTTGGGCTTACACTAGTAGGAGAAATGATAGATTTCCTACGCTCAATTGAATGATCACTCTCTCTCTTACAATGGCATAGAGTTCCCTTGCTAATCCCCTATTACAACACATGCACGTGCATAAGACAATGAGCTTCCACTCAAGAGCTCCTTCTAGAGAGGTTGAGCTTGGCTTCTCAAGCTATAGCATAGTGCTCTTGCTTATGGCTCCCCCCTTTTTGTGCTAGCTACACCCTCCTTTTATAGCAATTTTGAAGGCTAGGGTTACTCCTCTAACCATGGTTGGGTTAGATTTTCAACAATTTATCTAATTTCTTTTGCTTGGAATTATCAAGAAGTTGGTGGGGAAAGAGAGAGGAGAGAAATGGAGGTGATAAGACTTTTCATAGTGGATTAGTGTTAGTAGAGTTAGTTTAATTTACAAATTGAATTGGATATTTACAATGGGAGTATCCATGTAGGATACAAATAAGGAAGATAAACTCTTAAGAGGTAAGAAAAGGTAGATTTCTTACAAGGTTGATGCTCCAAGTGTCTTGAGTAGGGCCAATTTTGACGTTTGTTGACGGTACATTTTTTCTCCACTCTTGACCTTCCTTGAGAGACAAGGTAATTGAAGCTGAGTAATCAACCACCATGATGCTGTCTTTTAAGAGAAAAGGCTGAATTTTGTGGTTTTTTTGATAGATATGGGTAATTTGGAGGAGGAAAAATGAGACTAGGTGGTCAATTTTGGAATGGAATTGTGTGTGGGAGGTATGAGGTCACCATGGGTTCTCTTATTCTTCAAGGTTGAGGAGAAGGTGAGTAGGGTGCAGAGAGGTGGGGATGATGAGTGGAGAAGTATGTGTGAAAGAGGAAAATGATAAAGTGGAAGAGAGAGTGTGGCTGCATAACATGGGAAAACTGGGGTCCACTAATAAAATCATAGCTCACAGCTCGTAGCTCAAAAAAATATGAAAAAATTTGAGGCAAAAGTTCAGCCCACGAGCTACAACTTTTGTTTGTATTACCTTTCCCATATATATGACGATTGATTACGTCTGCATAAAAATTACATCAAAAGTGCCATCGATATCTTGAAGAGTAATTATAAGTTGTTTCAAAGAACTAACCAAAAATAGGGATAAAAGGGAGATATTGATTTGATTCCAAAAGATGAATTACATGGGCTCATCCTCCAAAACTTGGAAACTGGGTAATTAATTGGTCCCAATCTTCCTAGGGAGCATCTTCAACCGGATAGCCCTTCCACTTGATTAGTACTTCTCGAATTGTCCTGTGCCACAATTGCTTCTCTTTAGTTTCCAGAACTTGTTTTGGTTCCATTTAAAATTCTTTTGGATTGACAAGAATGGTGTCATCATGATTCAAAACATGTAGAGGGTCAACAACATATTTCTTAAGGAGGCTAACATGAAAAACATTATGAATGCGCATGTGAGGCGGAAAGGCTAACTTGTAGGCTTGTTCTTCTATCTTTCTAAGGATTCCAAAAGGTCCACAATATATGAATGCAAGCTTACGGAATTTTTGTAGCTTCTAGCGAAGCGGTGAAGATCAGCGTAGCTCTTCTGCCTATCACTAGCTCTCTTCAGGTTGTCTGTAATGACTAGAAGTTGATGATCCATCTCTTCCAAGGTAGGCTTAGTGGCAGGAACATGAAGAGCTGGGTTGGATAATCGAAGAGGGACTAAACATTCCTAACCATACAAGGCTTTAAAGGGTGACATCCCAAGGCTGCGATGGTGAGAAGAGTTATAAAAAAACTCAACCAGGGGAAGAAACTTGATCCAATGCTGGGGATACTAGTTGCAGTATGCTCGAAGCATATCTTCAATGACTTGATTCCCTCACTCAATTTGAACATCAGTCTTTGGATGATATGCTGAGATGAGATTCAGTTGGGTACCTAGAGATCAAAACATGGCTTGCTAAAACTTAGAAGTAAATTTGGCATCCCGATCATTGATGATTCTTGCAGGGATTCCATGTAATCTTACTACCTCTTTGACAAATACTTGCGCTATGTCGGTGGCAGTGGCTGTTTGCTTGACTGGAATTAGATGAGCCACCTTAGTGAGCTTATCTACTATGACAAAAATAGAATTATAGTTTCCAATTGTCTTTGGAAGACTTGTAACAAAGTCCATACTCAAACATTTCCACTTCATCTAGCTTTCCAAGTAGTAAAGAAGACCATCTGCTAAGGTATAGTCAGTTAAGTGTTCCCTCGGGTTCTGAGCTTGAATCTCTTGCAGAAGAGGTCTAAAATAGGATTCTAATCGAATTTCTTGTTGAAATTCCTTGGGTAAAGAAGAGCTAAGGAGTGAATTAGTTAGGGTTGATGAGGACAGGACTACTAATCCAGAGCTTTGAGTCTATTGAAGGTAGCATCTCTCTCCAAAAAAAAGAAAAAAGTTGTCCTCAACTCAAATAAAATACGTAATTGATGAAGCTTCTTGGATATGTCTGCGACTTATCTTCTTGTTAACGCTTTCAACTTGACTTCTCTCTGACACTTCTTCATCCATAAAATTCTGCTAATATAATATTGGAGTCATGGGAAATCTTTCTTAATAAGCTATCTTCTGGAATAAGTCATCACGTTTGTGGCTTCTTCGATACACGAATTCCTCTTTATAAGCTACTGGTAATTCCTTCTTTATCAGTACTTGTTATCCTCTTATTTTTGCGTCTTCACTCTCTTATAACTTAGTCATTTTCTTATCTGATGGCGTCTTGGCAAGAAGACTTGGTTCTTCCAGTATGCATCTCTCACTTGCAGAGTGCAGATGAGGCAATTAAAAGATAGTTCTTAGAGCGATACAAAGATCTCCTCTTTGCTCAGCCAAATTCTTGTGTAGGCCAGACGATATGGAAGACATGGCGACATCTCACAAGAGTGACTCTCTAGGGTAGAGAGAGTCATTCTTGTGAGAGTCACAAGAGTGACTCTCTAGGGTAGAGACCATTTTCGCAACAATACCCGACTTGTTATGGTTACAGAGACTCTGGGACTTGGCCCTCGATACTACTGCGTCAAAAGGACACAAGATCCTTGGTTCTTCGCAACGTTGTTCTTTCTTGTACAGCTTATTCCCCATTCCAATATTTGCCTCGATACCATCTGGAGTCTTCCTCTTAGAGGTCCTTTTCTTTTCTCAGCTCATACCCGAGAAATTGCTCAAGCTTTTTCTCGTAGAAGCATTCCAGAGGGTGAGCGTCCTAATATGTGCGGTGCTTGTGATACTTGGTTATGTGACCATATATTAGAGGATCTTGATGAGCTGTAAATTTTCTTGCCTCTCTTGTAATTACTTCCTCCCTCCCTTGTGATTCTTTTTGGCTTTAATTGAAGAAATAACCCGTTTTTGAAAAATTTGAGTATTGTCCGCACTTCCTTGTCTTGAAATGTCAATCTCTCCTCTTTAATTAAATTCTTAAGGACATCTCTATTTAGTACGTTTTTTTTGTTAATTTCAGCAAAGGGTCTTCTGTCTATGATAATCTTGAGTAAAGATTCCAACTTTGAGTTCTTGGATAACTCATAAGTTTGCTTTTTTATTCTTCTTCGGAGTTTAAATTTCTACAATATTTATGAGCTTATCTATTGCACTTTCCCATCTTGATTCCTTGTGAGTTTTTAAGTACGTCTCATTTATTATCTTTTCTATTTGTCAAATGCACAGTAATAACTTCTCAGTGCACTACAAGAACTTGAAAATAGAAGGTTGGATTGATTTTCTTTTTCCAAAAATTACAGCATCACGAGCTTATATATCGTTGAAAAATTGTATTTATCTTATAATCAAAATATCAAGAGCTTCCATATCGTAAAGAGATAGTAACACTAAAAGAGAAGTGGTTACAACATGTGTTGGATAGTTTTTCTTGGGGATCCTAAGCCCTCAAGATTCATAGGCTACGGGGTAAACTTCTTGCTATAGAATCCCTTCTATTTATAGAGGACATGACATCTGGAACTTCAAAAACCTTTTCAAATTTGGAAGCTTCAAAACAGGTTCAATGGCTTTCTAAGACGTTGTCATAGATATTGTTTACGATCTTCTTGGCTTCTGAATAAACAAAATGTCATCTACGAAGACCAAAACAAATACCTCTAACTTCTTCGTGAAGAGAACTGTCACCACACGATTAAAGGTAGAAGGGGTGCTAGTTAGACCAAAAGGCCTAATTGTAAAATTGTAATACCCAAACTTGGTGTTGAAGGCGATCTTGGGAATGTCTCCCTCCTTGATCCTAACCTGGTAGTAACGTGACCTGAGATCTATCTTGGAATAAATTGAGGCTAGGTGAGGAGTAGCATCAACAGTGGTGGTTCTAGGTATAAAGGTTACTGGAACTTCAAGTGACACTTGCTCTGAAGGGTTTATAGGTCTTTCAGGGCCAAATCTTGGGGAGGTCATCTAATAAAAATGTAACCTATCACGTGAGTTCAACAGAAGGGTATTTAAAGTTCTTTAAACTTACATAAATATATATACAGAAGGGCATTATTTTTTCAAATTTGAAAAAAAACTTACAGATTTTAAAAGAAAAGGGTATATTATATTCGTAAAACAATTCACAGATAAGGGGTTTTACAAACTTGTTTTGAACGCACGTGATATGGTAGTTTTACACATAGTGAACCCCACGAGGGCCAATTATCGACACAACAGAAGGGGCAACATGTTCTCTCATATTTCGATGGGTTGGCATGGTTACTATCTGCAATATCATATTATTTATTTAGTAAGAGAGACTAGCACAATTTTGAGACAGAATTCTAGCATGGATAAATAAACATCTTTTCATGAGGCAAATTAGATGCTATAAGTAGAAGTTTACTTTCAAAATCTGGAAATAACATTGGACCATACCATATCTCTTTGGTCCAATCCCAAATTTTTGTCATCATTGCAATCCATAAATTATTCAATAGTTATACGCGTCCCCATAGGGTTAGCCGTGCAGCTTCACTTGACCCACATGTTCTCCATTTCTTAGTAGAAATGGTACTTTCCTTAGGAAAGAAAAGTTTGATAAGGTGTCTGGCAACATGACTAACGTGTTCTCTGGTTTGGCTATCCCCATTCTTTCAAGACTATCCTATAAAATTCTTCTTCTTGACTATTCCAAGCCATCAGTAATTTCAAAACGAGTCTTGCTATATATACTTATAGCTTTATCTACGGCTTATCTATGGCTAATCGCAAGAACTTCTTGGATTTCTTCATTATTACATAAAATTATCTTCCAGTCAATGTTCCTAAAATTAATTCTTCATGTGGTAGCTATTTTACCCAATCTTGCCCCTTATTACTAAGCTTAAGGGAGAATGACAAGTAAAGCTCAATAAAAGTTTCATCCATGCCACTTTCATGTGTCTTCACACAAGTGCATCCGTCTTCATTATTTATGCCACTTCCATGTGTCTTCACACAAGTGCATTACCTATTCTTTCAAAAATTTCTATATCATTCATTTCCAACTTTACTCACACTTCCCACTTGCTTAAATCCCAAGGACAAGTATAGCTTTCTGGAAATAAGAGCTCCCTAAAATGTTTTAGCATAGCGAACCTTCGCTCTAGCGTAGTAGTTTCCATCCTCTCATAGATAATCTGCTGAATTTCTTATGGCAGATCCCAAGCCATCTTGAAATTTTTGAATAATTCAGACTTCATTTTGTACTATATTATTGAAATTTGGGTGTTTTTCCCTCATGCATTAATCTAAAATTTCAAGGTCCAAAAGTCCAAAATTAGGCTCTGATACCACTTGTGAGGGCCATACCCAAACTCGATCCTTCTCACCTCCCTCTGTCTTCCAGACTGCTCCAGGGAATGACATAGATCTATCTGCAGGTATCTCTCCCACTTGGGACCGACACCCATACAGGACTCTGACCTATCTCGAATGCCAACCCAAGGGGGTAAATCGCATCAATTTGACGACTCTATCTGCTTATCATAATCTAATATGTTCTTGGCATCTATCAGTCATCCACACCCAAAATCGTGGTCCTTAGTCTTGATTCTCTTTATCTTTAACTTGAGGATCTGCTCTTGCTTTCTTGTTCTTCCTTGCTTCATGATGATAATTCCTTTTTTCTAATAAGTAGGCACGGCAGTCATCGCTTTCCTCTAAGAAGAGGGATCTTGTAATCCTATCTAGTCTCGCTGGTTCTCGCTTACCCGTTTTTATCCCACATAGTCCTAGTGTTTAACATAAAAAATTTATTCAACATCCGGCCATTTGACCCTTTGGATCCGCCCACCCACCAAACCATTTTATGAAAATCTCTTCTCGAGGTAGTACTTAACTACTACAAAATCAGGAAGACAGTCTATCAGACGATCGTCAGACAACAAGCAACATAATCTGTTGCATACCCTCGTTCATGGAAATTCATCTGGTTGTTCCCACCAGATCTTTATTTAAAAAAATTTAATTCATTTCTTTACCTTTATCTGCTACAATTAGCTTGTAACTAGTTTCCTAACTAATCATGCAATACATTTAGTTTCAACCAATTCATCTTACCTCACTTAGGACCAAGATAATTGGTTACAAGCCATCAAAATAGCGGCACCTTCACAATATTTCACAAAATAAGTCTTTTGAAAAGGCTCATCAAGTACTTTTATCATTCCTTCCTAAGCATTTTATTTGGAAAGGTATAGCACCATCTGGTGAAAGATGCACAAGATAGCCCCTATATTCCTAGCCTTTCCAGTTCCTTTTAAAGCAACCAAATCGGAAAAATCTCCTTAATTAAATTCACATCATCCTCCCTGAGTATGACCTTCTCATCCAACTATTGGCATCAGGCCATACCCGGATTATGGCCATTTTCCAATAAGAAACCGCGGGTACTTCACCTGGCAGGGCAACAATAAAACAAACCCATTCATCCCTTATTCCTCCGGCATGAATGTCCTAGGTATAATAAACTTGCCGGTTACGCTACCCTAATAAAAAAGGGCCAATCTCCGTCAAGTTTCCCCAAAGAATCCTCTCAATGGGCCGGCCTTTCAATCAAATTGACCCCAAGAAGATCCATCTTGGTTTCCGATCATTTCCAGACAATCTTCAAAACTCCTAGTTAAATCTATGTTTTGCAATGGGCTATCCCTATCACCTCTTGAGATTCCTTTTTAACTCCTAGTTGATAATTTCTAAGTTCATTCATTTATCAACCTTAATTCCTACTTTCATTAATTATCTACCAGTCAAGTTTATTGAGAAAGTACAAGCAAGTTTTTGCCATAGGCATTTGATGGTTAATGTCTCTTCGGAAATGCCAACATTTTAAGTTCAACCCCCGTTTTGTACGATTCCTAGGTTTTTGCAATCCTTTGCCATCCATGGGGCATCTCCATGGAAGCTTGTAGAGTTTCGGTTCAAACAACACGGAGATCAATTCCGCAAAGTTATCCCCTATCTCCCCCATCCCGTATTTGCAAACAAACTTGAAATTGACAACTTTAGAAATACTCTTCAATACCAAAAATTGAACTACTTCTATCGAGCTTAGAAAACTACTCCTTTCTTATGGTGCATAGTCTTCCATTTAGGAAGCTAGAAGGTCGTCCTATAATTTATGAGTCTTCGAGCTTTCCATTAAATCTTGCTTTGGAGATAAAATGGGAATCTAGAGCTTTTCCTTAAAAGCTTGGAAGAGAGGAGTATAACCATATATTCTTCCTACTGTAAAGAGACATGCAAACCTTAAGCTTGATTACCATAATAATACTAAACCTTTCTCTCTTTAATGAGACAAGGTTTCCATGGAAGCTTAACCCTAATCACACAAGGTCACCATGGAAGCTAAACCCTAAATTGCAAGCTTGTCTCTCAATGCTCTTCCTAAGTGCAAAGTTACCATCAAAGCTTAGTTTAAGGATGCAAATCTACCTTTGAAGGTTAACTTAATAATGCATAGATACTCTTAGCACTTAACCCTAATTGCGAGGTTACCATTAAAGCTTAAACCTAAAATAAAAGGTAGTTTCACTAAAGCTTACACCTAAGTGCAAAGTTACCATTAAAGCTTAGCTTAAGGGTGTAGATCTACCTTTGAAGCGTAACTTAATGATGCATAGATACTCTTAGCACATAACCCAAAATGCGAGGTTACCATTTAAGCTTAGCTTAAGGATGCAAATCTACCTTTGAATCTTAACTTAATGATGTATAACTACCATCAATACTTAACCATAATTCCAAAGTTACCATTAAAGCTTAAACGTAAAATACAAGGTAGTCATTAAAGCTTACACCTAAGTGCAAAGCAACCATTAAAGCTTAGCTTAAGGATGCAAATCTACCTTTGAAGCTTAACTTAATGATGCGTAACTACCATTAATACTTAACCCTAATTCCAAGGTTACCATTAAAGCTTAAACCTAAAATGATGCACATAAACCTTCCTAGTATTAAAACACATGGTTTAGGTTAATTAATCATACTAGAAGTGAAGATTACCTCCTCTAATCAAGAGGGAAGTGGGGTTGAAGTCCTTCTTGAAGAGATGTGAGGCTCAAGGAAGAACGAAAGGGATTTAGGATGAAGAGGAAGGAGAGAGGAGCTTCTTCACAAAACCCTCAAGGGTTTGGACTTGAAGAGAATGAGAGACCAAGAGAAAGGTTTAATAGAAACCTTGATTTACTTAAGAATAATTTTGAGCATGGCAAGTATGCAAGTAGCTTAGCAATGTGTGTAAAACTACAAAGGAGAGGGGTTGCTTATATAGAAAATGGTGGTTAGAATGCTCTTCTCAATTCCTATTGGACCCAAATTCTCTTCTCAATTCCTATTGGACCCCAATTCTCTTCTCAATTCCTATTGGACCCCAATTCTCAATTCCTATCTCTTAACTTTATCTTCCAATCAAATTAGTCCCTTTTTCTGTCAGTTCTCAATCTAGATCAGTTCCCACGCGGCTTTTGACGAAGAAGTATAGAAATAATATTAATCTTTTTGGAAAAATATAGGGATGACATAATTCCTTATCCGAAATATCCTTGTCTTTTCATTCCGGAGTAAAGTTTTGTTTTCCGCGTGACTTCTTTGTCGGTCTTGCTTTTTTCTAAATTATTTTCTAAGGTGGAAAAGTTCTAAATGTCTCTAGGGTTTAGGGGGGGACCTTACATTGCAGCCTATTCCAGTTTCAAAGGCTCATTTGCCCAAGCTAGTAGAGCTATTGATTGAAAATATCAAAATAGGGATTTTAGAGCCTTGTTTGCTCCATACTCAAACAGGTGGTTTAGAGTTCCAAAGAAGAATGGTGCTCTACGCTTCATCCAAGATATGCAGCTAGTGAACAAGGTGGCAATTAGAAATGTAGGTACAACTGTGATTGTGGATGAGTTTTCAAGGTGTTTGCAAGGACGGAAATCTACTTAGTGGGGGACCTCTACTCAAGGTATGATCAATTTTAGCTTGCAAAAGAAAGCAAAGACTTGACAACCATGAGGACACCTTTAGGTTTGGTAAGAATGTTTTACCTTACCGCAGAGAGAAAACAATGTGATTGCACATATAATGATTGGAATGAATAAGGTTTTATGTGATTTTGTTCCTCAAATCACAATGCCTTTCATTGATGATTTTCCTATCAAAAGATGTGATGAAAGTGAGAAAGATGAAGATTTGTATCTCACGGGATGTCACAGGTTTGTCGCAAATCACATAAATGATTAAAAAAATCTAGGTTGGAAGAAGTGAGTCTTACTTTGTTAGGGAAAAAGTCTATGTTTGGTGTCAATGAAGTGCTCATTGTGGGGCACATGTGCGGGCCATATGGTATGAAACCTTGTCCAATAAAGGTAGATTCCATCCAAAGAATAAAAGAAACATGCACTAGCACCACCATCGTTAGAAGGTCTCTAGGAGCATGTGTCTTTTATGTTATTTGGCTTCCACATTATGCACATGTAGTTGATCCTCTTTATTGTAGACATGTAGTAGTGTTAGTGTGTATACGCGCTTCACCAGGGGCACTTTTCTCCCACTGGGTTTTTCCCCCTGGACATCTGGTGTGAAAGGACACCTTATCTCTTAGGGTTTCATATAAGCTTTGTAGCTCTGAGTTTGTATACACAATTATTATTCCAATACAGAGAGACAGACTACAGAGATCTCGTACACAAGCTCTGTGTCTTCTCCTTCTCCATCTTCTTCCTACTCTAAGTTGCTGTCTTCCTTCTGTTTCCTGTTTCATCATCTTCAACAATTGGTATCAGAGCAAGGTGATTTCCAGAGCCTCTACTTGCGTTTTCGCGTCCGCGCGCGCAATCGCAGTTTTCAGGCAGTTTTCGGAAAATTTGTTCGTGGGAGCATCCTCGACGTTCCGGGAGTATTCTGAACAGGCGACCTGGAGTTTTGCCCCCTTTTCGAAGCCGTTCGAGCCCTCAAAATTTCGTTCTGAGCAGCGTAGCAGAAGTTACTTTTCCGAGGCGTTTAGATCAAGAGGGTGTGCTTTTTGACAGATTTTCTTCAGGTAAACAGTTCTTTTGGGAAGCAGCTTGTCTTAGCTTTGTGCTGAGATTTTGTGTAGAGTTTTTCTTGGATTGGAGAGGAGATTTGTGAATCTCTTGGAGGTTCTTTTGCTCTCTTGTCTGCATCTACAGTATGGCTCAATCTACGGAGAAAGAGATTTTTGGTGCGTTTACATCCGAAGACAAATTGGATGGTACCAACTATTCTCTTTGGTCTTTTATGGCCAAAAATGTTTTGGTTGGTAAAGGATTGTGGGATTATGTATCTGGAGATGAAGTTCGTCCAGTTAGAATTGCACCTGTCACGCCTGGTCGTGGTGCAGCTGATGGTGCAGGACCCTCACAAGTCACTCCAGAGCAAAAGAGATGGGATACTAAAGATGCACAGGCTATGGCTGTGATTGCCTTAACCATAAAGAGGACAATCACACCACATATCAGATCTTGCAGAACTTCTGAGGATGCTTGGAACACTCTGCAAGCTATGTTTGGAGGAAGAAACGCTGCCAGAATAGAGTTTTTGAAGAAACAACTTGACAAAATACAGATGGACGAAGGTGACGATATTGTCGAGCATCTTACAAAAATCAGGGATCTTAAAGAGCAATTGCTTAGCATTGATGAAGTGATTCCAGAGAAGGACTTGGTTTCCAAAACACTCAATTCACTACCACCATCTTATTTGACTTTTCAGACTTCTTTGACTCTGTCTTTGCGAGCTAATCTTGACCCTCTTCATTTTGAAGAGTTAGTGGCTTTGCTATTGCAGGAGGATCAATCACGTAAGAACAAGTCTTTACAGGTGGATGGTATGGATCATGCTCTTGTTGTACAGAACAAAAACAGGGGTAAAGAGAGTGCTCATCACTCCAAGTCTAGTGCAGGACAATCTTCTGAGAAGTCTAAAGGTGATTACGACAAGTCCAAGAAGAAAGGTAAATGTCACTACTGCAAGAAACCTGGTCACTACATTAGTGAGTGTAAAAAGCGAATTACTAAAGAAAAGAAGAAAGAGTCAAGTTTGGTTGTTTCAGCTTCTGGTGATTCTTCTACAGCTAAAGAAGAGTCTGCAAACTTTGTGCAGGATTCTTATGCTTTTGTAGTATGTTCAGATTTTTCTGCTTACAGTGTTGACAAGACACAAATGATTTGGTACTTTGATAGTGGTGCATCCAGGCATATTACTTCAAGGAAGGATTTGTTTTGTTCATTGGATGCAGCTCCAGCAGGAAAGAAGGTGACATGTGCAAATAATGCTTCTTATCCAATCAAAGGTGTTGGTAAGATTTTGATTACCATTTCAGATGGTTCAGATTTATGCTTGCCAGATGTCTTATATGTTCCAGGGATCAAGAAGAATTTGTTGTCTGTATCCTCTCTTGCAAAAAATGGTCTTCGGGTCATTTTTGAGGATGACAGATGTGTTGTACGAGATCGAGAGAATGGTTATTCTCTTATCACTACAGGTACGCTGGAAAATGGACTATTTGTGCTAGATTGTTATGAAAAGCAGATTCAGGTATGTATTGCAGAAACAAAGACTCAGGCCATGCAGGATGCTGAGTTGTGGCATGCTAGATTTGGGCATGTTAGTTATGGCAGTTTGATGACTTTACAACGTCATAATATGGTGCATGATTTGTCTTTATTGGAGATGCCACCAAGACATGTATGTGAAGGTTGCGTTCTTGGAAAGATGCACAGATTTGCATTTTTGCAGGATGGTTCAGTTAGAGCGACACGAAAGTTGCAACTTGTACACAGTGATGTATGTGGTCCTATGAGGACGCCATCTATAGGAAACAGCCTTTATTTTGTGACCTTCATTGATGACTTTTCCAGGTTTTGTTGGGTGTATCCACTCAAAGCAAAGTCAGACGTGTTTGCAGTTTTTCAACATTATGTCGCCATGGTTGAAAATGAAACAGGTTGCAAAGTACAGACTCTTCGTACCGATCGAGGAGGTGAATACATGTCAGGTGCATTTAAGGATTTTTTGGGAAAGAAAGGCATTAAACACCAATGCACTATGCCATACACACCACAAGAGAATGGTGTTGCAGAAAGGAAGAACAGGTCTTTAATGGAGACAGCTAGATGTATGCTCAAAGCTAAGAGTTTGCCTCATAAGCTATGGATGGAGGCAGTTGCTTGTGCAGCACATGTTTTGAACAGGTGTCCTACTCGTGCCTTGAAGACCATTACTGCATATGAAGCTTGGTATGACAAAAAACCTTCAGTCAGTTATCTTCGTGTTTTTGGTTGTCTTGCTTATGCTCACATCCCTCAGCAGTTACGTGGGAAGCTTGATGATAAGGCAATCAAATGTATATTTGTGGGGTACAGTAGTGGAAGTAAAGGTTATAGACTTTACAATCCTGCTACAAACAAGATTTTTGAAAGTCGTGATGTAATTTTTGCAGAAACTACTGCTCAACCTATGGTTGCTTTTGATGTACCTCATATGCAGACACATGATGTATTTGAAGGTTTGCTTCCTTCTTTTGTGGAGAATCAAGAATCACAACAGGTTGATAATCTTGATCAATCTTTTGATCAGCATGTGACACCTCATGATGTAGAGGAAATTGTGCGTGAAGAGCAAGAAGTTCTCAGGGAAGAAAGAACCTTGCCTAAATGGGTTCAGAAAACTTTGCAGGATAGTAAGTTGGATGCACCGTTGCCACGAAAAACACGTGCTGGTACTACTTTTGGCAGAGAGCAAGTAGATTTGGCTTGCTTTAGTACTCTTTGTGATGCAGATGAGCCTGATTCATTTGAACAAGCTTTAGAGTGTGTTCAGTGGAAAGATGCTATGCAGCAAGAAATTGATTCTATTCATAAGAATCATACATGGGATCTAGTGGACTTGCCTACAGGTAAAAAGCCTATTGGTACAAAGTGGGTTTTTAAGGTAAAAAGGAAACAAGATGGTACTGTTGACAGGTACAAAGCAAGGCTTGTGGAAAAAGGCTATGCGCAACAGAAAGGCATAGATTATGATGAAACCTTTGCTCCTACTTCTCGTGCGTCCACAGTTAGATCACTAGTTGCAATTGCTGCTCATCATGGTTGGAAAGTGCATCAGTTGGATATCAAAACTGCTTTTTTGAATGGTGATTTGCAGGAAGAAGTTTATGTAATTCAACCAAGTGGTTTTGTTGTAAAAGGTCAAGAGCAAAAGGTATGTAGATTGCGTAAAGCTTTGTATGGTCTCAAACAGGCTCCAAGAGCATGGTATGAGAAGATACATACTTATTTGATTGGCCAGGGATTTCAGAATAGTCCAACAAAAAGTACTTTGTATGTCAAAAAGAGAGATGGAGTTCTCATTATGCTAACACTTTATGTGGATGATATGCTTCTTACAGGAAATAATGCAAATGAAATTGAAGCGTTTAAAGATGCATTGAGAAAAACCTTTGAGATGTCTGATCTTGGTTTGCTACATTATTACTTGGGTATTCAGTTTGTGCAATCAGAAGATGGCATATACATGTTGCAGGCAAAATATTTGCATAAAATTTTGGACAAGTTTGGTATGCAAAATTGTAAGCCAATCTCTACACCCGTAGAAACTGGATCAAAGTTGAGCATGCACGATGCTGGAGAACCTTTTGATGTACATACTTATGCAGCAGCGGTTGGTTGCTTGATATATTTGGCAGGCAACACTCGTCCAGACATTCAATTTGGGGTTTCACAAGCAAGCAGATTTATGCACAGCCCAGGTATGCATCATTGGCAGGCTGTGAAGCGCATACTTCGTTACCTTTCAGGTACCCCTAATCTTGCCATGTTCTTTCCAAGGGGGGATATGTATGGAAAGCACAGTTCTATGCAGCTTCTTGGTTACAGCGATTCAGATTGGGCTGGTGATTTTGACACACGACATTCCACAAGTGGCAATTGTTTTTTCTTGGGAAATGCATGTATATCTTGGCTAAGCAAGAAGCAACCCACAGTGGCTACATCAACTTGTGAAGCTGAGTACAGGGCAGCTTTCATGGCAACAGTTGATTGTGTATGGATACGCAGGTTATTGGCAGATCTTTGTGAGTGTCAACAGGCACCCACTACCATTTTCACTGACAGTCAGAGTGCTATGGCAGTTGCAAGGAATCCAATATTTCATGCAAGAACAAAGCACATAGAGGTTCACTACCACTATGTCAGGGAAAGGCTACATGCAGGGGGGATCACACTAACTTACTGTCCTACACAGGATAACATTGCAGATCTATTTACGAAGGCGTTATCACGAGAAAAGTTTGAAGCTTTCCGAAAAGCTTTGGGCTTACTCTCATACACATGATGATCTCCTACCTTGTACGGATTCACACTATCACTACAGGGGGGATTTGTAGACATGTAGTAGTGTTAGTGTGTATACGCGCTTCACCAGGGGCACTTTTCTCCCACTGGGTTTTTCCCCCTGGACATCTGGTGTGAAAGGACACCTTATCTCTTAGGGTTTCATATAAGCTTTGTAGCTCTGAGTTTGTATACACAATTATTATTCCAATACAGAGAGACAGACTACAGAGATCTCGTACACAAGCTCTGTGTCTTCTCCTTCTCCATCTTCTTCCTACTCTAAGTTGCTGTCTTCCTTCTGTTTCCTGTTTCATCATCTTCAACATTTATCAATTTCTTAGAAAGAATCAAAAGTATAAATGGGCAGAATTGCATGTAAAAGCCATGAAAAATCTAAAGGAGTTGCTCTAGTCACCACCAACTTTGAGAAAGGTAGACTATGAGTGTCAAAGGACAATAATTGTGACAGTAGACACTAGTCCTACGGGAATTGGATGGGCAATAGGGCGAGATGACAAAGAAGGACACATGTATGTGGTGGGATTTGGAGCAAAGGTATTAAGTGCTCGCCAAAGAAACTATCTATAGATAAAGAGAGAGTTATGGGGTATGGTTATAGACTTGGAAAATGGGAAAGAGTACCTAATTGGTGCATGTGTGGTCGAAATAGATTGTCTACAACTTCTTGGGATGATTACAAGCTGCTCAACACCATACATTGCTATGTTGTGGTGGATAGGTAGAAAAAATACAGTGGTAGATATGCTATCAAGGGAAAGGTATGAAGATGAGACATAAATGATTGATGAGGGAGATGATATGGACACTGTGTGGCTGAAATAGATTGTCTACAACTTCTTGGGATGATTACAAGCTGTTTAACACCATACATTGCTATGTTGTGGTGGTGGATAGGTAAAAACAATACAGTGGTAGATATGCTATCAAGGGCAAGGTATGAAGATGAGACACAAGCGTGTTTTGATGATGGAGACGATATGGGCACAAGGTTCTATTCTATATCTCGTGTCAAAGGAAACAATGTGTGAATGACTAATCCACTTGAATTGTTCTTGAAAGAGCTTTATGAAGGTCATTGACTTATTTTTGGAAGCTACTTGAGTACTCTAACAAAACAAGATGATTGGTTTGAACAAGAATTTAGGAGGATACACAAGAAATCATACGGGTACTTTTTGAGGGATGGTTACTTGTGGAAGCATTCTAAACAAAAGGGTGTTACACCACAAAGGGTTATATGTAAAAAAGAGACTCAAGTAAAGCTCATGCAAGAGTTTCATGAGAGTCTATGGGTTGGACACAGGGGTGTGTGGGAAACCTTCTCCAAGTTTTAAAAAATTACTGATGGAAGGGTATGTATAAAGATGTATCTCAAGTCACAGAGTCGTGTGTAACTTGTCAAATGTATTCAAATGTTCGACATTTTATGGATTGCACCCTACATATCCACTAGCCATACACTATAAATGGGTTGTGGATCCAGACACAATGCCTTTAGGACTCTGGTAGATAAAATACTTAGCTCTTGTACAAGAGGACCTAACTAACCAGGTTGAAGGGCGAGAATTAAGAGCAAAAACCACATAAGCTGTATGAAAATTCATTCTTGATGAGGTGATTTGTCATTATGGTTGTGTGGAAAAGATCACTACAAACAGAGGTGAAATGGATGTAGAAAAATCAAGGGAGTTCTTTTCTAGATTAGGAATCAAGCTTTCTCTTACTACTACAACTTACAACCGTGAAGGCAATGGAAAGAGTGAAAGAGAGCATACTCCTATCATCAAAGCTTTGGCCAAGGCTTGCAAAGAAAGAGTTGGTGAGTGAATTGTTTCCATATTCTTTATGGGATGATCGTACAACACATAGCTTAGTAACCATCTATATGTGTGTGACGGAGCTGATGTATGGTCAAAAGCTAGTGATGCCTATTGAAGATACAATTCCCACATGGAATATACTACCTTGGCAAGAGGGGCTTAGTAGGAAAGATCTCCTTGCATTGCGCATAAGGCAACTAGAGAGAAGACCTGGAGACATTGCGGCTACAAAAGAGTGACTCAAAAATGTAATGTTGAAAAACAAGGATTAATTTGATAAGCAACATCAACTCCGAAGTAAAGCAATTGACAACGGTGACTGGGTCTTAATGTTGATAGTAGCCTTGATAACCAACACATAGTCATGCCCAGTTCTCAAAAAGATGGTTTGGACTATATGTTGTAAAGCATGCGCCTGAAAATACTACTTAAAACTTGTTTGAACTAGATGGTACAAAAGTAAAGGTTCACATTGCAGGAAAAAGGATCAAAGTGTTTAACAAAAGAGGAGACAGTGATCCACAAGATGTTAAGGAGGAGGAAGAAAATAACACAGTTGAAGATCAAAGTGAAGATGAAGCATTGGAATCTATCAATGAAGATGAAATCTTAGAAGATCTACAAGGGAATTAAAACTACAAAAAATCATATGTGGCACATACCAGAGGATGTGCAGGTTTAGAGGTGGTGGATGTCGCGTTGTGCCACGTACATAGTGGGAACAAATGCTACAAGAAATATCTTGCAACTTTTTAAATACATAAGTATATTTTCCATAATAGACATATGCATATCTGAGTATGATAATAAGATTTCTATCTCATCCTATTATTTATCTCAAGGGTAATATATTATTACTTTACCATTAGAAAGTACTATGGAAAAAAATGTCAAAAGCTCCGCCTCTTTAAATTGGGGCAAAAAGCATTGGTTGTTTCTTTCTACTATATGATTATTATCTCACACCCTAACTAGATCCAATATCTAGGCTAACTTCCAATATATATATATTCTATGTATTTTAATATATATATTTTTAATAACTACTAGGAAGGAATCAAATCCTAATGGGATGCTAGCTTGCATGATTTTCAAAGATACATCTATTTTAATGCATTATTGCAAGTATGGTTACAAAATTTTGTCAATAATCAATGTCATACTTTCATATTGCATGGGGTGTCCATTGGAATCAAATGAAAGTCTAAGCTAAGGGGACCACTAGGAAACCTTTTTTGCCAGAAATGTATCCTATTTTGATGATTTTCAACACAAGATTCCAATCCAAATTGGAAAAAGTGTATAAAATAGGGTTCGTAGCTTATGAGCTGAATTCTCTACCCCTATTTTTACTTTTTTATTTAGAGCCACGGTTGAAGAGATATGATCAAAATGGTGGACCCCAGTCTGCCCACATCATGCATGGACAGTCCATTTCAGACTGGCTCTTCTCTTTCTTGTGTAACCCTTGGGGGTTCCCTTCACCTTAAAAGAGAACCTCTTCTTCCTTGAAAACCATTCATGAGGGAGTGAGAGGATTGATGCCTAATTGTATTTAGCCATAAACATAAGCCTAAGCCTACACTTTGTCTTAGAGGAAGACTAGCCAATCTTGTAAGCTATCCTTGGAAGATCAACTCTAATCAAAGAAGGTCTTGAACTTTGTGCATCAATCTAGGCTTGAATTATTTTCTCTTCTTCTCTCTCCATCAAATTAAATGGTGAATAACTCCCAAAAAGTTTGTCAAGTAAGATGTGGTTTACTTTCATAGTTTGTCGGTTTCTTGTTGTTGTCTTTTCATCTCAAATTTCATCTCCCTCCCTAACCAAATCTGTCTCTCTCACTCTTAGAAAGTCATTCTCTCTATAAATTCTAGGTTCTTCTTGTTACAGGTACATCTCTTCCCATAGTATCCTTATTGCCTACAGCCAAGAATAGGGCTTGGGAGGGAAAATTCTCTTTTCTCCACTTCTCTCACATCCACACAATGTGAATTTCTATCGCTTACATTGTGTGAAATCTATTACAATTAACGTATTGAGGCGGTCCGGGGCGGGCAACAAGAAGAGCAACCTCTAGACACCCTTCAAGGCTCCCGTGCTACTCAATGGGGCTGGGGCACAACACAACACAAACCAAAACAACAACCCACAACCAAATCCCAACTTCACAAGGGGCACCACTTAGTTTAAGAGCGAACTAGGACGCAAAAGAGGAGAATCGTTAGAGCAACCCACAAACAAGCAAGAAATTTACACTAACCCTAACACCAATGGAACACTCTCACACACACTAAAACACGAGACAGAGAGAGAGAGAGAGAGAGAGAGAGAGAGAGAGAGAGAGAGAGAGAGAGAGAGAGAGAGAGAGAGAGAGAGATAGTGCTTGGGATGCTTTGAAACGTATCGGCAATGATCAAGCAAACACAACTATATATTTAAGAAAGAGAGAGAAAGGGGGAGGGGGTGCTTGTTGCATTAATACCTTCTTACAAATCTGTCATGACAAATCAAAGTGAAATTAGTATTTGTTCAACATAGCTTGCGTAAATTTCACCACAACACATCACAAGAAAAGCCACCCCAATCACTGTCTTAAAGCCAGGGGAGTCCTCTCCAATCCGTCGCCCTCTTACAGTATGTGGGATTTATGGCTAGATTGATGACAACACCAGAGACAAGCTATCAAGAACTTAACAAAAAACACCAAGACACTTACGCATCATTGTTGTCCATTACTTCACGTTGGAAGGGAGACAAAATATCCAAGCTTAGTCCAAATCCACCCTCCTTGATTCAACAAATGTTGGGCTTACACTCGTAGGAGAAATGATAGATTTCCTACTCTCAATTGAATGATCACTCTCTCTCTTACAATGGAATAGAGTTCCCTTGCTAATCCCCTATTACAACAAATGCACATGCATAAGACAATGAGCTTCCACTCAAGAGCTCCTTCTAAAGAGGTTGAGCTTGGCTTCTCAAGCTATAGCATAGTGCTCTTGCTTATGGCTCCCCGTTTTTGTGCTAGCTACACCCTCCTTTTATAGCAATTTTGAAGGCTAGGGTTACTCCTCTAACCATGGTTGGGTTAGATTTTCAGCAATTTATATAATTTCTTTTGCTTGGAATTATCAAGAAGTTGGTGGGGAAAGAGAGAGGAGAGAAATGGAGGTGATAGGACTTTTCATAGTGGGTTAGTGTTAGTAGAGTTAGTATTAATTTACAAATGGAATTGGATATTTACAATGGGAGTATCCATGTAGGATACAAATAAGGAAGAAAAACTCTTAAGAGGTAAGAAAAGGTGGATTTCTTACAAGGTTGATGCTCCAAGTGTCTTGAGTAGGGCCAATTTTGACGCTTGTTGACGGTCCACCAGCTTTGACGGTACATTTTTTCTCCACTCTTGACCTTCCTTGAAAGACAAGGTAATTGAAGCTGAGTAATCAACCACCATGATGCTGTCTTTTAAGAGAAGAGGCTGAATTTTGTGGTTTTTTTTATAGATATGGGTAATTTGGAGGAGGAAAAATGAGACTAGGTGGTCAATTTTGGAATGGAATTGTGTGTGGGAGATATGAGTTCACCATGGTTTCTCTTATTCTTCAAGGTTGAGGAGAAGGTGAGTAGGGTGCAGAGAGGAGTGGTGAGAGAGGTGGGGATGGTGAGTGGAGAAGTGTGTGTGAAAGAGGAAAATGATAAAGTGGAAGAGAGAGTGTGGCTGCATAGCATGGGTAAACTGGGGTCCACTAATAAAATCATAGCTCACAGCTCGTAGCTCAAAAAAATATGAAAAACTTTGAGGCAAAAGTTCAGCCCACGAGCTACAACTTTTGTTTGTATCACCTTTTCAAATTCGGAGAGCAAGTGAACTTTAAAAATTCAGCAAAACCGATCGTTTTTTTCCACTGCACAAGGTCCTTGTGGGGTCCTTCTTTGGATGATTCTTTTGAATACCTCCAAGAGTGAGCCCTCCATAGTGCATGTATGCATGCCACCTACCCTTGACCTTATTTGGTAGGTCTATAATTGAAGATATTGTTGAGATCATGATATAAGTGAATAGTACAACTAAGAAAATCAAATATTGAAGGGTCTAAAAAATATGTACATGTCAAATATAAATAATATAAGTGGAAAAAATATACATGGGTCAAAAGAAATCTCTCTCATTATAAGGCTACCATAAAAAGATAAATATTTTTGGTGTTCTAATTTTTTAGAAAAAAAACAAAATAGATGTAGGAAGGAAAAAATCACAATAGTGAAAAAATATACACATAAATAAAACTAGTTTTTTTGGATTTTTTGTTGGGGTGGAGTTACACCAAATATAAGAGAAGCTTACATGAAAATATTTCTATATGGAATAAAGAGTATGCAAAATGGTAAGGAAAAATATGGTAATGGTGAGTCAATGTACATAGCATAAATAACACATCCTACGTAGAAATATTTAAATAAATACCAAAATAATTACGAAAAATATTTTTATTTAGGCCCTATATACAATGCAATATTTACACACAAATGGACCATAATATACTTATTTTTTAATTTTTTTAATTTTTTTGGCTCAACTAGCCCAATGACTAGCTAATTGAGGGTTTTTTAAGAAGATATGGGAAAAGTCCCGTGACTCACGCACGCCTATGTACAGTGAAATGGTAGGGATAGCCACAGTGTTTGGGTGATTTTGGTAGGGTGAGGTAACTCACTATGGCAATTACAAAGAGCCGAAAAACGGCTATCATTAGCCCTCCCCCTGGATGATGGTATATTCATGTACCATCATAGAGCATCTTTTCCAAAGAGAGTGCTTCAGAGTCCTTGACGAGATCTTTATTGTTTGGCCCCTGAGAATTTTGGCTAGAGTTACACTCATGCTTCATGTAACAATACTTACATGAGACAGTGGCCTTTTGACAGATCTTTGGTAGATCCTTTGGTAGAATGCGACTCAAATAGTGCTTCAAGCGATACCCATTTACTTTCCTGGAGTGCTCTTTACCATTCAAGTCCATAAGCTGATAGTAACTTGAATTGAAAGCCTTCTTGACTATGTATGGCCCTTGCCATCTTGTTTCAAATTTGGCATCAAAACGATTATCGAGTCGATTGTCATACCTTAGCACAAGATCTCCTTCATTGATGCCTTTGTCCTTCAGTTTCTTGTCAAGCTTCTCCTTTGTCTGTGTGGCTTTCCTCTTATAGCAATCGTATGCTGCTTCTCTTTTCCACTCAAGCTCAGCTAAGGTAAGCAGTCGATCCATCCATACCTCTTGATCATCTTGTGCTCCTTTGCCATGAAGTCGCATTGTTGGAATGTTGAGGCTGCAAAGCCTCTTGACCATAGACCAAGTGAAATGGTGTGAACTCTGTGGCTTCCCTATATGTGGTTCGATATTCCCACAAGGCACCATCCAAGAAGTCATCCCACAACTTTGTCTTGTTTTTCACCATCTTTCTAATGATGCCTACAATGACACCATTAGCTTTTTCTACCAAACCATTTGATTGGGGATAGTAGGGTGTACTGTGACGATGTAGAATGTGAAGTTCTTCACAGACTTCTGTGAGCAATCCCTTTCTAAACCCTGGACCATTATCAGAAACAATCTCCAAAGGTGTGCCAAATCTACAACAAATGTGAGTGTAGACGAATTTGCTCACTGTCTTCTCATTTACCTTTGCCACACTTTGTGCTTCCACCCACCTAGTCATATAGTCTACAGCCACTAGAATGTAGAGTTTACCATTTTTTGTCCTAGGCAGAGGACCCATAGCATCAATGCCCCACTTTTCAAACGGTCCATTTGCAAGCACGATTTGCCTTGGACCATAAACCAATCTTCTATTCCCATTTACCTGACAATTGTGACAACTTTTACACCAATGTTGGACATCCACATGCAGACTTGGCCAAACATACCCCGCAAGCAAAATCTTCTTCACAGTTAATTCTTGGGCAAAATGACCACCACATGCTTCTTCATGCAAACCTTTTAGAATGGCTGGAATTTCCTCAATAGTTGGTACTCTTCTGCATACTTGATCCCTCCCTCTTTGATAGAGGGAGCCTTCTAGGAAGAGATATGTGCTTGCCTTCTTCATGAGTCTCCTCTTCTGAGCCTTCGTGAAGTCTTGTGGAAACTCGCCCTCCAAAATGTAGCTAATAATGGGAGTCAATGACTCCAATCCCTGGTATCTCGGTTGCTTGACAGTTGCCGCCACCATAATGACCTGCACTTCTTTCTCAACACATGTAACTACTTTCTGTGCAAGTAAATCGGCATCTTCATTCTGTTTCCTAGGAATATGATATAGTTGCACTTCTTCAAATTGATTAAACAATCTACGAATGGCATGAACTTTTGTCCGTAAGCTTTCATTCTTGCATGCCCAAATACCTAAAATCTGTTTAACAATGAGAAGTGCATCTCCCTTTACCATGAGGCGTTGTATACCATGGCCAATGCATATTTTTAAACCATGAAGTAGTGTGTCATATTCTGCTTCATTGTTGCTAGCTGAACTTGGTAGATTGAACTTCTCTTTCATGACCACCTCTCCACTTGGGTTGAGCAACACTAGCCCTCCCCCTGCTTTTCCTGTGGCTCGACGAAAAGCTCCATCAAAGAACAAGGTAAAAGCATTAGGAATACTTTTTGGTGGTGGCAATGGTAGGGTCTTTACTTCAAGCACCTTAATCTCCTTTTCATGCACCCTATAAGTGAGAATCCCTGCCAATTGTGCACGCACACTATCTTCTACTTTGAAAGAGTATTGAAACTCTTGCAACTCCGTAATCCACTTTGAGATCCTAGTACTAAGATTCATTTGAGATGACACCCAAGGGAACAAATTCTCTGCAGTGAGAATTACAAAAGGTTTTGGTAGCAGGTAGGATCTAAACTTTCTCACCGCAAACATGAGAGAAAGCATCATGAGTTCTGCTTCTGTGTAGTCTCTCTCCAAAGCATTCATGACCCTACTAGCAAAGTAGATGGGTCGCATCCTTGTACTATGGGGATCTTGTTGTAGCAACACAGCACCAATTGTTTCCCTTCCAACACTAGAGCTAACAAAGAATGTGTACTCCCAACAAGGAGGCATGAGTGTTGGTAGCTCTGACAAAATGACTTTAATGTTACAAAAATACTCTTCAAGCTCATCGGACCATGCAAATTCTACTTGTTGTGTCAACTTTTGCAAAGGATGAAGCAACTCCGAAGCTAAGTGAATAAAGCGTGACATATACTTCACTTTTTGAATGAATGATATGACCTCTTTGAGATTCTTGGGTGAGGGGAGCTCAATAAGAGCCTTTGCCTTTGAAGGATCCACCTCAATGCCTTTACAGGAAACCTTGTGACCAAGCAAGATCACTTCATCCTCAGCTATGTGACACTTGTCGGGGTTGAGTTGACCTCCCATGTCATAGAGCTTCTTTAAACCTTCTTCTACCCTTTGTAGATGCAATGATTTTGAGCTATAAATTCAAAAATCCTCAATAAAAACCCGAATGGACTTTCCAAAGAATGCTTGAAACACCATGTTCATGAAGCGTTGGAAAGTTGCAGGAGCATTTGTCAGGCCAAATGGCATGACTCTAAAAGCATAACAACCCCAAGGAGTGATAAAGGTTGTTTTCAATTGATCCTCCAATGCAATACCTATTTGAAAGTAACCCGAGTAGCGATCACACACAGTGTACTTCTCATGACCAGCTACTTCATTTAGTATCTCATCCTGAAATGGGAGGGGAAAGTGATCTCTTTTTGTTGCCTCATTAAGTGGACGATAATCCACACACACCCTCCACTTGCCGTTTTTCTTAGGAGTGACAACAACGGGAGAGACCCACTTTGAATTCTCCACTGGATAAATGAAACCTGCTGCTAGAAGCTTTCTTACCTCCTTGAGTAGAGCCTGCTCCTTAATGACTCCTAGCCTTCGTAGCTTTTGAGCCTTAGGTGTGGCCTCTGGCTTCAACTCAATCTTGTGTTGAACAACATCTACTCCACGCACATCGGTGTAGTCTTTAGCAAAAAGCCTCGGAAATTTCCTTAGAACACATTTGAACTCCTCTCTTTCATCCTTTGTAAGTGTTGTAGACAACATACCTTCTAACATTCCTTCATCTTCCACCTTTTGGTTCTCTTGGGAACCTACCTCTTCCAAACCTCGAGAAGAGGTCTCCTGGTTGTTTGGCTTAAACCTTACCCCCATGACTTCAATGGAGGACTCCTCTTCAGTAATGTTGCCGCTACTTTCTTCTTCTGAAGTGTTTTCAGTCCAGTCTTCTTCCGTCTCACTTCGAGATGATTCTTCATGGAGCTCCTCTTGGCGTTGCTCCTTCATGTCAAAGACAACCTTCTTGTGATTGTCATTCCTGCAAATTAGCTTTCCACTCTCCCAATCCTGCAAAGCTCGCATTTTCATTAGCCATGGTCTTCCTAGGATAAATGGGAAACCATTTCCCTTGGTAGACATGACATAGAAATCCACTGCCTTCTTAATGCCAAAGGCCTCCACAAAAACCTTCGCTCTTCAGACTTCTTTGCTTGTCCCTTTGGACCTACAGCTTGTGCAAGGTGAATTGACAGGCTGCTTAAAGATTCGTTTAACTTCTCAATTACTTCCGCCGTTACCTCAGGAAGCTCCCTCGATGTTGATGCTTGTGACTTACCTTTGGGTCTAAGACCTTCTATTGGAACCTCTCCCCTTAAGCACTTGAGTTTTCTATATTTCTCAGCAGCCCTAGTTTCAGCTGCATCAAAGGTAGCAGGTGCACCCGCCTCAACTTTTACCTTAAGGTCAGGAAAGAGTCCGGCTATGAACCTCTCCTTCTTTAGAAATTCTGCACCATCACCAGGGTTAGCAACATTTCGTATCCATAGAGCCCAAAGACGTAGAAACTCTTGCTTGTACAAGTAGTAGTCATCTAAGTCTTTTTGCTTATGAGAAACAATGTCTTGCCATAGTTTTTGAGTGTTTTGGGGATCAAAGAAGTATCTCTTAAAACGATTCAAAACTTCTGTGTAATTCCCCTTAACTTCCTCAGGCAAAGAGTCAAACCAAGTACTAGCATCTTTCCTAAGGACCACCTCAAACATTTCTACATGTTCTTGATCGGTTACTATCCTCTCGATACGGCAAGACATCTTGAAATTTGCTAAAAATAATTTTGCATCCTCTCCAGGCTCTCCAAAGAAAAGAGGATATCCAGACATTTGGCGTTGGCTCTCCATTATTATGAAAGATTACAACACGAGTTACAATAAGGGATACAATAGATATTTAGAACCACTCGCCTGCAAATGAAGAAGTGAGAAAATACCACTCTAGGTTTTCTTCTTCAGCTATCCAAGCTTCAATAAGGTCTCGATTTGTTTGATCAAAACAAAAAGGTAGACTATTGATGAGCTCTAAGAAGGGTTGAAATTCTTCAAAGCTAAGGCGATAAACAAAAATCTCTAGAACTTCATTTTCTGGATCCAAAAGAGCAACCACGTCCCAAGTGATAAATTGCACTTGCTCTACAATTCCCAACGCACAAGCGGTTTGTATAAAAACTAGATCTTCATGCTCGTCGAAGGCCGTGAGAAAGTAGCAATTGACTAGGAGCTCCTTTCCTTCGCGTTCCACACAGTCGGAGTGAGGCAACCTTCTCACAATTTCATAAAGAACATCCTCATCAAGTCCAATCAAGTTTGCAAGATTTAAAGACTCCACTTGTGCTACAAAATTCCTGGACAAAAACTCCTTAGGATTATGGTTAAATCATTCAAAAGCATATAGAGATTTACAATGTCTCTATGAACAAAGTGTCATAGAAAGTAGAGAAGGATGAGAATTTATACAAATTTGCAATCTTCTCTATGCTCTCTTTATTAAGACAAGCTCTGAATAGCTCCCTATCTCCTTTGTTGAAAGCGAAAGGAAGACTATTAATAAGACGCAAATGAGGGAAAAATTCACCAAATGTGAGTCTATGAAGCATGAACTCTGGCCGCAAGTTTCCTGAAGAGTCTTCCTCAATGGTGAAATGCACTCGCCAAACGCCAAATTTCACTCTATTTACCAATCTTAGGGCACACACTAGTTGGATGAATGCGCGGTCTTCCTTAGTGCCCAACAACAAGAGGAAAATGGAATCCACGCGTAGGACCTTCCGTCTTAACTTCACCACCCTCTTGTTATGAGGGAGACGCCTTACTACTTGCTCCTGCAACTCAATTGGTAATAGAGCTAGATCTCTAAGGATTGAACTTTCACTGCACACACATTCCCAGTTAGAACAAATGATCGTTTTTTTGTTTCTTGTAACAACTTGGACAAAGAAAAAAACAAACATACACACTATTTTGCCGGGCTGCACTTCATTTTAAAATAAAATGAACACATGTACATCAAAAGAAGTGTGGTAGTTGATGAGAGGTAGAATGACAGGGTTTGGTGATGCAAGAATTTCTCCTGCTCTTTGGGCACCAAACATGAACACCATTTGTTGTTGAAAATGGATCTTTCTACTAATTGCAACGTTTATTCTAATGTGTGGAGTAAAATGAAAGGGAAAAACCTCTATTCCTGGTCCATTATCCATGGCCTATGCATGTCCTAATGCTTAAAATAACACAAAAATATAGACGTCCAAGCTAATATCGTACCTAATGAGAGGCAAAATAAAAGGATTTACCGAAGTGTTTATCTCGGCTAACCTAAGAGGACCTAAAATTCTACGAATTACTCGCTGAAATTGCAACTTAGTACTAACAATTATGTATACCTTTTGCCTTGCAATGGGAATGAAGGGATCATACAAATTCTCGTGATTCATGCAAGCTACTTGATTATGCTAAAGGTTGAGCCTTCACAAAACATACACAAGCCTGTCCTCAGTGGGAGAACCAATTTGAGTTGCCGGGGCGGGCAACAAGAAGAGTACCCTCTAGACACCCTTCAAGGCTCCCGTGCTGCTCAATGGGGCTGGGGCACAACACAACACAAACCAAACCAACAACCCAGAGCCAAATCCCAACTACACAAGGGGCACCACCTAGTTTAAGAGCGAACTAGGACGCAAAAGAGGAGAATCGTTAGAGCAACCCACAAACAAGCAAGGAATTTACACTAACCCTAACACCAATGGAACACTCTCACACACACTAAAACACGAGACAGAGAGAGAGAGAGAGAGAGAGAGAGAGAGAGAGAGAGAGAGAGAGAGAGAGAGAGAGAGAGAGAGAGAGAGAGAGAGAGAGATAGTGCTCGGGCTGCTTTGAAACGTATCGGCAATGATCAAGCAAACACAACTATATATTTAAGAAAGAGAGAGAAAGGGGGAGGGGGTGCTTGTTGCATTAATACCTTCTTACAAATCTGTCATGACAAATCAAAGTGAAATTAGTATTTATTCAACATAGCTTGCGTAAATTTCACCACAACACATCACAAGAAAAGCCACCCCAATCACTGTCTTAAAGCCAGGGGAGTCCTCTCCACCCTGTCGCCCTCTTACAGTATGTGGGATTTATGGCTAGATTGATGACAACACCAGAGACAAGCTATCAAGAACTTAACAAAAAACACCAAGACACTTACGCATCATTGTTGTCCATTACTTCACGTTGGAAGGGAGACAAAGTATCCAAGCTTAGTCCAAATCCACCCTCCTTGATTCAGCAAATGTTGGGCTTACACTAGTAGCAGAAATGATAGATTTCCTACTCTCAATTGAATGATCACTCTCTCTCTTACAATGGCATAGAGTTCCCTTGCTAATCCCCTATTACAACAAATACACATGCATAAGACAATGAGCTTCCACTCAAGAACTCCTTCTAGAGAGGTTGAGCTTGGCTTCTCAAGCTATAGCATAGTGCTCTTGCTTATGGCTCCCCTTTTTTGTGCTAGCTACACCCTCCTTTTATAGCAATTTTGAAGGCTAGGGTTACTCCTCTAACCATGGTTGGGTTAGATTTTCAGCAATTTATATAATTTCTTTTGCTTGGAATTATCAAGAAGTTGGTGGGGAAAGAGAGAGGAGAGAAATGGAGGTGATAGGACTTTTCATAGTGGGTTAGTGTTAGTAGAGTTAGTATTAATTTACAAATGGAATTGGATATTTACAATGGGAGTATCCATGTAGGATACAAATAAGGAAGAAAAACTCTTAAGAGGTAAGAAAAGGTGGATTTCTTACAAGGTTGATGCTCCAAGTGTCTTGAGTAGGGCCAATTTTGACGCTTGTTGACGGTCCACTAGCTTTGACGGTATATTTTTTCTCCACTCTTGACCTTCCTTGAGAGACAAGGTAATTGAAGCTGAGTAATCAACCACCATGATGCTGTCTTTTAAGAGAAGAGGCTGAATTTTGTGGTTTTTTTTATAGATATGGGTAATTTGGAGGAGGAAAAATGAGACTAGGTGGTCAATTTTGGAATGGAATTGTGTGTGGGAGGTATGAGTTCACCATGGTTTCTCTTATTCTTCAAGGTTGAGGAGAAGGTGAGTAGGGTGCAGAGAGGAGCGGTGAGAGAGGTGGGGATGGTGAGTGGAGAAGTGTGTGTGAAAGAGGAAAATGATAAAGTGGAAGAGAGAGTGTGGCTGCATAGCATGGGCAAACTGGGGTCCACTAATAAAATCATAGCTCACAGCTCGTAGCTCAAAAAAATATGAAAAACTTTGAGGCAAAAGTTCAGCCCACGAGCTACAACTTTTGTTTGTATCACCTTTTCAAATTCGGAGAGCAAGTGAACTTTAAAAATTCAGCAAAACCGATCGTTTTTTTCCACTGCACAAGGTCCTTGTGGGGTCCTTCTTTGGATGATTCTTTTGAATACCTCCAAGAGTGAGCCCTCCACAGTGCATGTATGCATGCCACCTACCCTTGACCTTATTTGGTAGGTCTATAATTGAAGATATTGTTGAGATCATGATATAAGTGAATAGTACAACTAAGAAAATCAAATATTGAGGGGTTTAAAAAATATGTACATGTCAAATATAAATAATATAAGTGGAAAAAATATAAAGGGGTCAAAAGAAATCTCTCATTATGAGGCTACCATAAAAAGATAAATATTTTTGGTGTTCTAATTTTTTAGAAAAAAAACAAAATAGATGTAGGAAGGGAAAAATCACAATAGTGAAAAAATATACACATAAATAAAACTAGTTTTTTTGGATTTTTTGTTGGGGTGGAGTTACACCAAATATAAGAGAAGCTTACATGAAAATATTTCTATATGGAATAAAGAGTATGCAAAATGGTAAGGAAAAATATGGTAATGGTGAGTCAATGTACATAGCATAAATAACACATCCTACGTAGAAATATTTAAATAAATACCAAAATAATTACGAAAAATCTTTTTATTTAGGCCCTATATACAATGCAATATTTACACACAAATGGACCATAATATAATTATTTTTTTATTTTTTTGGCTCAACTAGCCCAATGACTAGCTTATTGAGGGTTTTTTAAGAAGATATGGGAAAAGTCCCGTGACTCACGCACGCCTATGTACAGTGAAATGGTAGGGATAGCCACAGTGTTTGGGTGATTTTGGTAGGGTGAGGTAACTCACTGTGGCAATTACAAAGAGCCGAAAAACGGCTATCAATATGAATTAGTAAAAAAATACACTTCTAAGGGCCCACAAATGCTCAATGAAATACTTCTTTCACCGGATCTCATCATACTACCCCTTAGAGACTATAACTTTTCTTTTGACACAAGTGTTGTTATTTTTCTATGAACCAAGAGAATTTGTACAGACAATCAATCCGAATCACTAGACAACATATATATTATGGTAAGCACAAAATTACAATTTCAAAGAACAATCCTATTTGATTGGCAAAGATTGAATGCCATTAATGCATCTATTAACCCTTTCTTATTACCCATGATATGATATGACCATAACCTTGATGTTTTCATCTTTGTGTTGTTTTGATATGCTCTTTTGTATTCTATATTTGTCTGTGTGAGTGCAAGAGAGAAAGAGTGGGGCTTCTTTGATTGCACTTCCTTCCAAACCCTAGATTTCATGGCATCTACGATATAACTCCTTCACATAGTTTTTGGAGTTCTCTCACAAAATCCCATAGCCAAAAGCTCGATGATTTCTTGGCAAGACCGCAAAATTCTCGACAACAACCAATCAAAGCTAGCAGGCAATCATGACAAAGAGGTGTCAAATGTTTTTTCCCATTTTTTGGGCACATCGTTCAAGGGTATTCGAAGGTTGACATGCACAGAGTTCTTAAGGATCAAAGTCAGTGATGCAATCATGTGCCATGGATATAAAAAAGGGGAATTCAACCTAAAACAATGAATGGGGGAAAGGCCAAAGTGAGTTCAAGATTTTTTTCTTCTTTGGATCTTATGGTGGTTCTTTTTTTAAGTCTTTTGGAGGGTTGTTGACCTTGAGCTGTCACGTGGCATGAGAGAGGACCCACATGAAAATCTAGTCTCATGAGGTGTGGGTATAAACACCAGGGGGTGCATATGCTTTAGTATCCAAGAAGGATTGATAGAGGGTGGCTATGGTGCTCACCTCATCCCCTCGCATGCATGCTGCTCGGCACTGCTCGTGGATGCTATAGGTGGTGGAACTCCTGTTTTGACATCGGTGTTTTTGTTGTTATTGATTGGATGTTGAAAGCATTTTTTGATGTGGCAAGAGGTGCTTGTCTTTAAAGGTGCACTCTCACGTGGGGTCCCCGCGTGCCTCCACCCCCCACCTAGCAACCTCCCTAGTGCTTGGGTGAGGGATGGTGAGCTCAAGAAATTGAGAGAGAGAGAGAGAGAGAGAGAGAGAGAGAGAGAGAGAGAGAAGGTGAAATGTAAATCTTGAAGAATTTCAAAGGGGAACTAGTGACATCACTAGTGCTCCTCGCCCAAGTGAGAGAGGAGTTGTGACTTGTAAAACTAAAAGAGCAACGCCCTCTAAGAGTTGCTAAATTTGATTGCCAAATGGATCAATGAGAGAGAAGATGATAAAAATGCAACGGCACCTCTATAAAAAGCTAGTTTTTGGGTTGTCTTTGGGGCTTTTTTGGGAGCCATTGAAGCTTGTAGAGGGGTTTTCTGGATAGAGGAGTGTGCATGTCAAACCCATGCTATGTTTTTCATGAAAATAGCCATAAATTTGGCATTATAAGTGTTGTAAATTTTATTTTGAAGCAAGATCCAGCCCACTCTTGCCCAATTTAGTGTCGTTTTTCCCTTCCCCCCTCTTCTTTATCCTTCTCTCGTTGTGTTCGCACTGGCTTGGTAGTATATATGTGTGTGCCCCCCTAAACCGGTAGTATTTACGTAAAGAGGGTGAGTTAGAGTGGTTGTGCATGTGTTGCAAGGGCTAGGACAAACCATGGTGGTGGGTGGGTGTGCCCCCCTAAACCGGTAGTAATTGCATAAAGAGAGTAAGTTATAGTGGTTATGTGTGTAATTCAAGGGTTGGGATAAACCATGGTGGTGGGTGGGTGTTGTGTGATGATCTTTTCGGGTGTGTGAGCATTGGGTGGAGTGAAAACAGTGGTCTATTTATGAAATCTATATCTTTTGAAGGTGTTCTTGAGAGTACATGGGTGTTGTGAATACTCGGAGCTATAGAGAGGCCATTGTGTTGTATTTTGGGTGTGTTCCCCATTCCCCCTTCTCTGACATACTTTTAATCTTTGAAAGTAGATATAAGCACAAAGCCATTACTTTGGAGGTGTTCTTGAGGGTACATGGGTGTTGTGAATACTCGGAGCTATAGAGAGGCCATTGTGTTGTATTTTGGGTGTGTTCCCCATTCCCCCTTCTCTGACATACTTTTAATCTTTGAAAGTAGATATAAGCACAAAGCCATTACTTTGGTAGCCAAACTAGGATGCTAATTTCCATGTGCATGTTGATGCTTTTGGAATGGAAATGGATACTATTTTATCTTAATTAGATGGGAAGAGTGATTTTTTAGTATATTTTTCCAGTCAGAGGTTTAGTAAGGTCGATCAAAGGTTATTCTACTACTGAAAGGGAGGTATTGGGAATGGTTTTTAGTGCTGCAATGTTCAGACGGTGTTTTCTTGAGAGCTAGTTCATTTTTATGTAGATCATGAAGCTCTACTATATCTGATACATAAGGTTGTTATTCAAGGAAGATTAATTAGGTAGATAATGTCTTTCTTGGAGTTAAATTTTAGGATTTACATTGTGGTGAAAACTTTTTGTCCAGAAGCACTAAAGGCATCTCATCCATGTCATTAAGAGGTGAACCAATAGATTACAAGTTGTTCAATCCTGAATGGAAGAAAGTGTATGGTTTCCCATAGTATGGAGACGTACTAGAGCATTGGTCATAGTCTAATAAGAAGGTGGTCATTCACAAAAGTCTAAAATCTACTATCATAGCTAGATCTCTTTATAGATTGGAAACTTTTGGAATCTTAAGGTGTAAAAGGAGATTGATCAGAGACATATATATACAAAAAGATAGAGTATGAGAGCAGGTATAGGTGCACCTCCTAGAATAGAGTACTATAGGGTATAAGAATGTTAACGTGTCACTCAAAATATTGTCCCAAACAATGCTAGTTACTTGTGCTTGCTAGCATTTATTGAAAACCAAAGAGCAGGTGTAGTTTCAATTTAAAATTTCCATAAAAAATACTATTCATTCCATCCCATTTGGGGTGTGTCCTTGTTTTTTAGTTACTAAATATTACATCTCTCTCTCTCTCTCTCTCTCTCTCTCTCTCTCTCTCGTGTGTGTGTGTGTGTGTTTGTTCCTTGTGTTGGGCATCTTGCCTTGGAGTTGTGTCAAAGTTAAGCTCTTTCTCTCGCATTGGCACAAACCTATAGATATGGAGAATCGGGTGACAACATTATTTCCACTAGCTCCATTGCTGGAAATGGAATCATGTTGTAATATGATGGTAAGCAAATCTTTGTGGGTATCCCACTCACTCCAAAAGAATTCATTGGTTTATTTGGTCACATCATTGCATGTTTGGAGCTAGAATTTCACCAAATAAGTAATCATCTAACTTGCAGAAACTTTAGATGAAGCTTATCATATTGGTACCCACTCAACTCAATTTTGTGCATACTTTGAAGATACAAACAGGTTTTTGAAAGAGTACAAGCTAGCTTGGGATAAATTTCAATCTTCAACAAGGATCTCACAAGTCAAATGAGTCTATGCAATAGTGGCTAGGGTCTTAGCTTAGCTCCTATTCTAGTGGATTGGGAACTTCAGGGGGCATTATGAAGTTGCATATGGGTGGTCATTTTCTACGTTAGGTTTCAAGCTTGAAAATCCTTTGTTATCTTATGTGGGCATCCTTTTTAACTTTTCCTAAGTTGAACTACGGAAAGTGAAAAAGGTGTTGAGGGAACTCCTTCACGGTTTATGCAAAATAAAACACTAAGTTTTGAAAACTATAGCTTAGTACGGGCATTTCTTCATAGTATGTGCAAATTACATGATCAAATGTTGATAGTTATTCATTTAAGTGATTTCAAGTAAGTAATATTTTATGCATATTTATAGTCCTCAGGAGAAAGCAGAAGGGATCCATTACATGCAATGAATTACAACTCCCAAGATCCTATATAGGTAGCATGCAAAGTATGCTAGTTAGCATACTTGGTATGTTGATATACATTGCATATGTTGGTCAACGTGTAAGATGTTTAGCTCACTGTCAATTCTAGTAATCATATTGGGTGTGATGTTTAACCAACTATATATGGTAGTTACTACAATGTTTATGGCAGTTAGCATTCTCAGTTTGCTAATAAGCATGCATAGTTTGCTGGTCAAAACAAGATGTATGCTATTTACCACACTATATACTAGTTAGCATACATAATATGCTCACCAACATGCTAAGTATGTTGTTTAACACAAGTTTTATGCTAGTTAGCATTCCTAGTATGTTGGGTATGTTGTTAAACACAAGTTTTATGCTAGTTAGCATTCCTAGTATGCTGGGTATGTTGTTTAACATAATGACTATGCTAGTTAGCATGCCTACTAATCTACCTAGCATATAGATAATGCTGGTTAACACATTATTTTATGCTAATTAACCTACCTAGTATTCTTACTAGCATGCTGATATGCTGATTAACACAAGGTTTATGCCAGTTAGCATTACTAGTATGCTGACTATGTTGTTCAACATAAAGAGTATGCTAGTTAGCATGGCTAGTAATCTACCTAGCATATAGAGTATGCTGGCTAACACAATATGTATGGTAATTAACAACCTTTATTCTAGTTAGCATACCTAGTATGCTCATTAGCATGCTGAGCATGTTATTTAATGCAAGGTTTATGCTAGTTAGCATTCCTAGTATGTTGGGTATGTTGTTTAGCATAATGAGTATGCTAGTTAGCATGCCTAGTAAATTTATAGAGTATGCTAGTTCACACAATATGTATTCTCATTAACACCATTTATGCTAGTTGGTATACTTAGTATGCTCACTAGAATGTTGAGTATGTTGTTTAACACAAGGTTTATGCTAGTTAGCATTTCTAGTATGATGGGTATGTTGCTTAGCATAATGAGTATGCTAGTTGACATGCCTAGTAATATGTCTATCATACAAAGTATGCTGGCTAATATAATATATATGCTAATAAAAAACCTTTATCCTGTATGTGTACATCAATCAATGGATAAATGTTTTTAATAAAGGCTCATATATTGTGCAAGGACTATATTACAAGTAATTGGATGCATACACCTTCAAGCTAGAGCACAAGTAGCCCATCATCCACCTACTTTCACATCTAGTACAATGTATCAAAATACCTATGGAGAACATCCCAAGGATACCCTAAATACAATCACCCCATAAAGCTATTGCTACCATACATATGTGGTAGTGATGTGTGTGAACACACTGTGGTCAATGTTTCCTGTTGCTGTTTCCCAAAGAGCAAAGCTTGTAGCTTGTGTGCTCTTTGATTTATTGTATCGTCAAGATGCTTTGGCATGTTGATTTCCTGAGTTGTTGATATCAATGATGATGATTTTTGAGATTTAACTTGCCATTAGTATCTTCGTTTTTCAGTTTGTGGAGAAGATAAGTGGTCCTTTTTCCTCCAAATCCATCTTGTGTTAGGTTCCCCGCTTGAAGATGCTCTTCTTTGTGTCTTTAACTTTGGAACCTTCTTTGGTACGGTAGATGATGTCTTGGGCACCCAAATTTGAGATGGCTTGTCCTTGAGTTGTGCTTTTGGTACCCAGATATGCCTGACTCCTTGCATGCTACTTGTAGCATTTGCTTGCCTAGAGGATGAAGAAGATTGATTGCTTCGTGGTTTCTTCTGGCTTGTAACCACTTTTCCATTCCTCTTTGCTTGGTGCAATTGGAACGATGAGTTGTCCTCCTTTAGGTGATAACCTGACTTGATTGGTATTCCAATCTGGTACTACTTGTACGTCCGCATCCATGAGATTCCATGAATCATTATTTCATTCATGTGTTCATATGGTAAGCATACAAACTGATGAGGGCATGAACATCCATGTACTATCACATTTTAGTTGACTACTCCCAATGTCGGTGTTCGGTTCTTGTTGCATCCTTTGATAGCCGATATTCCCAATGTCAAAGACTAATTCGTTGCTTTCTTGTACGTGGAATAACTGACTGCATTTACTTGAGCTTCTGTATCTACCAATGCATTTGTGCTATGATTTTTCAATTGTACCTTGACACGAAGGTCCATTCCATCTAACCATTCATCATCTTTTGACAGTGCATCCTTCTGTAATTCCCATAGTATTCATCTAGTTCTAGAGTGTTCATGGGAATAGGTAAATTTTGCTGATTTTTGAGAGAAGCTTTCCTTTTGAGTACTCAAAGCCGAGCTTCCTCTTGGGCTTATCAATGACCTACTGTCGTTTCATCTTTCTCTGCTTTGCTGCATGCATCTTTTCTAGCAAATCATTAGTTAGTGGAAAATTGTACTTCTTTAACACTAGGTTGGTAACCTAACAAGACATAAAAGTGTCCTTTCAGGGTTTTGAAAAAAACCTCCAAAACCATAGTAGATCCACTCATTTTGTAAAATCCTTTCATAAGGTTATAGTTCAAGGCCTACTACACATGGAAAAAAATAAGAAACTTGTAAAATTTCTAATCTTTTGGTCACACCAAGCCTCCAAAGTTGATGGACCAGTGCATTTTCATCAAAACGGTCATTTCTTACGTTTTGTTGCATAAAAACAAGATTAGGGAATTTTGTAGGACTTGAGATAAATTCCCTAGTTAACTTCAATGGGTTGGTGATTAGAACATATGATTGCTTCTCACTCACTATTTTTTGTTTTGCCACAATAAATAGGTACAAAAAAGTTGATTTTTTACCATTCTGCAAACCTATCATCAAAGTTTCTATAGCCACGCTCAATACAAATAATATATGCATGTTTTCTTAGTTCCCTATTGTCCTTTATGTTCACAAGGAGCCAAAGATGAAGTGCTAAATACAGCAAACATGAAAAACCTGGGTTCAACATTATGAGTTGTAGAATCCCATAGAAACTATTCAATATCTAGCCAAATTTGATCCTTGTGACTAGATATGGTTACTACCTACAAAATGCATGTAGTTGTCACAAGAAACTAACAATATTGAAGAAGCTATACTTGATATACTAGAATGTTTTGGTTTCTTCTATAATTGAAAAAATCAACCATCGTTGTGTACTACGCAAATAGGGTATTAGGTGCCCCAAAACTCAAGGAATATTAGCTTTATGTTACATTATGCGACATAGAAAATAAAAAATGAATTTGGATATCATGAAATCCACCAAAAAAATAATAGAAGAGCTAAAATTGGCTAAAAAACAGGATTTGACAATTTTTGTAATTTGGTCATAACTTACAATTTTAATATTTATTTCTCCCTAGAAGCATCAGGAGATGTTGAGGACTACTCAAGATAGCTCTCTAGAATTATAGACCTCACAAACATGAATTCTAGAGTGGTATAGTTGCAAAAAGTTGAAAAAGGCCAAAAACGTGACCCGTTTTTTCACACAGTTTAGGTTGTAAAATGTTGTGCAAGGACAAGGTTAAAGATGGAATTGATATTCCAAAAAAATGTCAAGTTCTTTTCAGCTCACGAGACAACTTTCTAGATAGATAGCACCTCAAAATCCATTTTGAAACTCTTGACATAATTCAAGGAAAATGGTCACTTAACAGGACATAAAAGTGTCCCATTACCAACCTAGTGTTAAGCGGCATCCACTAATCCAATTAGCCATTGGTTCACCATCTAGAGTGGACAACTTAACTGATCCACTTGGAGATATTTCTTCAATGATAAACGATCCGTTTCCCTTTTTCTTAACACTAGAATGGTAACCTAACAGGACATAAAAGTGTCCTTTCAAGGTTTTGGGAAAAAATTCCAAAACCATAGTAGATCCACTCATTTTGAAAAATCCTTTCATGAGCTTATAGTTCAATAACTACTACATATGGAAAAAATGAGAAACTTGTAATTTTTCTCATCCCTTGGTCACTACAAGCCTCCAAAGTTGATGGACCGGTGCATTTTGCCCAAAACAGCAATTTCTTACCGTTGATTGCATATAAATAAGACTGGGGATTTTTGTAGGACATGAGATAAAATGCCCCGTTAACTTCAGTGGGTTTGTGACCAAAACATATGGTTGCTTTTACCTCACTAATTTTTTTGTTGTAAAAAAAAATAGGTACAAAAAAGTTGCATTTTTGCCATTCTGCGGACCTATCATCAAAGTTTCTATAGTCACGCTCAATACAGATACTATATACATGTTTTCTTAGTTTCCTTTGGTCCTTTGGATTCAAAAGGAGCCATGGAGCATGTCAAAAGGATAATGGATCTCTTACAATTGGAACCTTGGGGGCAATGATAAAGTGCTAAAAACTGCAAACATGAAAAAACTGGGTTTAGCATTATGACCTCTAGAAACCCATAAAAACTACTCAATATCTAGCCAAGTTTGTAGTCTATGATTACATATGGTTACTACCTACAAAATACACACAATTCGCCTAAGAAACTAGCAATATTGAGAAAGTTATACTTGCTACTCTAAAATGTATCGTATTCTTCAACAATCAAAAAACTCAACCATCATCATATACTATGCTATATAGCATATAAGGTCCCCCAAAACTCAAGGAAGATTAGATTTATGTTATACATTACACTTACACAATCAAAAATGAATTTGGATATCAAGAAAACCACCAAAAAAAATCATAAAAGTGCTAATTTTGGCCAAAAAGCAGGATTATGCAATTCTTATAAATTGGTCATAACTTTCAATTTTAACACTTAGCTCTCCCTACAAGCATCAAAACATGTTGATAACTATGAAGGCCTAACCTCTAGCCATCGAAAACTCACAAACATGAATTTTAGAGTGGTATAGTTGCCAAAAATTGAAAAAAGGCCAAAAACAGGACCCGTTTTTTCACACAGTTTAGGTTTCAAAATGTTGTGCAAGAGTAAGGTTAATGGTGAGATCGATACTCAAAAAAAAAATGCTAAGTTTTTTTCAGCTCATAAGGCAACTTTGTGGATATATAGCACCTAGAAATTCATTTTCATACTCTTCAAACAATTCAAGCAAAATGGTCACTTAACAAGACACAAACGTGTCCAAGGACATAAAAGTGTCCTATTACCATTCTAGTGTTAAACTTGGGAATGTGCTGCTTAAGGGAGTAGACTAAAGCTAAGTCCCCTTTCTTGAAGATTTTTGTGACTAGAGGGAATCAAAAAACTGTTTTTGTTTCTGCTTATGTGCATAGATGTGAGCTACAACAGTTAGCCTTTGCTCATGAAGCTTTTCTAAATCTTTGAGCCTCTCTAATAGTTCATGTCCAATCCACTCAAGGTCCTTAGATACCCTTAGTGTCGACAATAGAAATTCTATCGGCAAGATGGCATCTAGTACATCACAAATCTTTCATCAACTCATAACTCGGAAATAATACACACAAGTACTAACATCATACAGAAGGTAAGAGATAGAAGAAATTGATAACTCAGAATTAAGATGACAAGAGTGCTTCATTAATCAAGAAGAGCTACAACATCTCTGAATCTCATTGCGCTATCACAACTCCGACTTATAACCACCATACAAAACAGACTGGTAATAACAACCCTAGTCTTGATATATCATAATTGTTAAATATCCGATTTAAACAACATCCAACTAACTATGATCCGACTAACTATATCCGATGAAGCACTTCCGACTAACTACTAAATTGACATTCTGATATGCCTGTCAACACATGGCACAACCCGGTGGTGGATTTCTATGAAATCTGACTCGAATCCACATATCCCTTCTTCTTGGGCTAATACCTGCTTTTCCAATGCTTCCAAAGGTTTCAACCTTTGTTGTAACATTTCATTCTCCACCTGCAACTCTATATTTCTTCTAGACACCTGATCCAACTCATAATTGACTATGCCTTCCAATTCCTTCGTCCATTCTTGAAACATTCCCAAAGAGAGCTTAACCTTTGCTATCTCTTGTTGATGTAGTTTCAGCTGATCCTGCATCTCTTGTTGATGTTTCTTCCTCTTCTCTACCAATTCCTGCTTCAAGGATTCCACCAACTCCGACTGTTGGTGCAGCATTGCTTTAGATATACCAGATTCAGCTATATTTTGTAACTGTTCCTCCATATTGTGCTGCTGATACCTTACAAATCCCTGTAATTCCTGCAACATCTTCACAGCTGTTGGTACATCAGAAATAAGAAAATCATATTTAGTAGAAGTACTAGGACCAGCTGGAGAGAAATCTAATGATTTGGCCACCTCATGCAAAGCACTATCTAGCTTCCTCTTTTTGGGCATGTTAAAAGTTTTTCCTATAACCCTACTAGGAGTTTGTGTCTCAACATCCAAACTCTTGAGCAAATTCCCCATAAGCAGTTTTTGCTCATGACTAGCCAATGACATCTTGGCCTCATCCTCAGTGTATCCTGCTTCAATAAAATCCTGTATAGTCCTCAGCTTTTCATCCACGCTTTTACTGAACTCTGCTTTGTTAGATATTCTCCCCTGTTCTGGCCCAGGACTGACCACATTGATAGGAGTAATGAGAGAAATTTTGACCTCCCCTACATCAACTTTTTGAGCAAAAGCAAACAAAGCAGACAAAAATGCTGCTAATCTGCTACTCAACTAGGTCTTTCTTCTATCCTAGGTAAAGACTTCTGCATGAATCCTATCATACACCCAATGTGCCCAACTGACCTTCCCCCCATTTTCAGCAAAATACAGTGGTGCCCAATTTTCCTTAGACATGTAATCATATTTAGCTAGAAAACAAACTCTTTCCAAAAACCATTTCAGTTGTTCTCTCCTCCAATACTCTACATTCTTCAATATAAAGTACTGCCTACCTCCTTCTCTTGGTCCAAATTCTTTTTTCAGATCTTCATCTGAACGTTTTGGTACTGCAGTAACAGAGGTAAAGGGAAGCTAAAAAACCTGAGCTACCACACCTGGACTAAGATGTACCTTCTCAGAAATGGCACCTTTGGATTTTTGTAATAGCTCCATTTGCGTTTTTGCATAAATGTTCCCTTTCCACTGGCCCCTTCTCATTCCATTCTGCCTGACAGTCAATTTCCACCCCGAAATCAGTGAAAGGCTCCATTAAACTTTGTAGTATTTTGCTTGATGACATTGGTGCTGATTCTTCTTCAGGTAGCACCTCGACCTCGTCTTCTGGGTCAAATACATCAACTCTGCGCACTACTCCTTTTCTGGGAGGGCGCAACTTACCAAGTTATCCTTGCTCATCTTTCGGCGATGGTCTCATGACAGAAATAGGTTTAGGCTTAGGCATAGTGGAAGCAGAAGTAGGAGAAAGCTTAGCAAGTTGTGGAGTATGCATGTGCGCGCTACTTACGTGAATCGCACAAGCGCTAAGGCCTCTAAAAGTGTGTGAGGAAATGATGTTGTCCCTTACTCGTATGATGGTGTTAAGTGGAAGGAACTTTGCACCCTTTTCGACGCAAAATTTGAAATTTAAATATTGTTTAAGTAATTGGATCAGGTGAACTTCGACCCAGTAGACTCCGAGCCAACAAACTTCGATGTAGTACAATCCAATCCCTGACCTGAATGCAAAGCCTGTGTACGCTGATGATGGATCAACAGTATCCTGGTCCATTGTACCTGAAGAGAACTCCACCATTTGACAAACGCAACCTCTGGTATAGTAGGTTTGAGCCAATCTAAATGGGGTGGCTTTCCCTGAAAATTTTTTAACTTGAATCCATTAACAGGTTTCTCTACCCTTGTGCCAAAAACATCTGCTACAATAAAAGTTCCTTGACGTAGGTCTGTGATAATCTGATATGGCCCCTTGTACCTTAAATTAAGCCTCCCAGGATGGGGACCTAACCTTGAGTTGTAAAGCATTACCCAGTCACCTACCTGGAAAACCTTAAACTTGACATTCATGCTGACCCAGGCTTTCCTTCTTCTGTGAATGACTTCTGCTATATAGGAGCTGATCGACCTGTCTTCTTCTAGATGCATTAAATACTTGCTTCTATGTTGAACTGACAACTTTGGAGTCATCTTCTCAGCAGTAATCCTCAAACTAGGGACCACAAACTCCATTGGTACTACAGCTTCCAAGCCATACACCAATCGGAATGGGGTCATACATGTTGTTACCTTGAAAGCTGTTCTGAATGACCACAAGGCAGAATCCATCTTTACATCCCAATCCCTCTTATTCTCTTGTACAATCTTTTTCAGAATATTTATAAGAGTCTTATTAGTACTCTCAGCCTATCCATTAGGTTGGGGATGGTAAGCTGTAGATTTCTTATGCATTATCATGTGGGTTTTTGTTAACTCAGAAATCACTTCATTCAAAAAATGTGTACCTCTAGCACTGACCAACTCTATTGGACATCCAAACCTGGTCATAATCTTGTGATACAAGAACTTTGCCACACTTTGAGCTTTGTTATCTTTCAATGCCACAACTTCCACCCACTTTGTACAATAATCAGTAGCTACTAGAATGTACTTGCATCCTTTACTTGTTGTAGGCTTGACTGGTCCTACAAAATCCATACCCCATTTTTGAAATGGCTCCAATGGCAATATAGGATTGTAAGGTCTCCAAACCCGCCGACACCAAAAGCGGGATGGAACCGTGGACAGGTCTCTAGGCCTACTAAAGTCGAAGTCTTTAACAAGAAAAATTCCAGGGAATTCACCCTTACCATTGGCAATGGTTTAGGTTTATAGCCCTACAAGAGACCTAGTCCTGTCTCGCAATGGAAACGGGACCCAAAACAAAATTTCCGGCCCTAAATCTTCATCCTTTCGATTAAGGTCTCCTTAGCCAACGCTTTTTTCCCTCTAACATATGTGAGGGCATAGCTGCTGGTGGATTCCTCATCCAAGTGAAGTTTCTACACGTTTTAGTGTGCGGGAATGGATAGTTACCTGACTAATCAGGTCCACCCGTCCATGATTGACAACCCGAGTCAATCCCCACTTACCACCCCACACTCACACATGATTTTTTTTTTGTTGTTTACTTACTACCACATTCTTTCCACACTTAAAATAATGATTCCTTTTAATTTTTTTTTCAACTGCATTTCCTTAAATCAACCTTTTAAAACAGCATTGAAGACATTCTTTCAGAAAACAGACATCTTTATACTTAAGACAAGGTACTGTCATTTTAAGGTATCACTGACCAGTACTAACTTGTCTCAAGAACACCTATACAAGGGTGAAAAACGGCACCCATTTCTTATTTATATAACCGGGGTGGAAAAAGTCTTCACCCAAAGTCCGGACGCCCATACGCCAAAAACCAGTTGCCCATACAACCGGGCGGTTCCTCTAGGATAAACTTAAAAGTACTATCCATAAACATAAACAAGCACGGGGTAAAGACTCCACACTTGCAAAGGTAACCGACTCCTCCATGATGGTATCTCCATCATTACTCATTACCTGGAGTAAAAATATTTCCAAGGAATCAGAGGTGTCTTGAGACAAGTTGTCTTAAGGATGGTCAAACATTTCTTTCCTATTTCAACCAGTAATAACCCAATCATTCCTTTCCTAATTACACTCATTGATCGTGGGTTTCGTGGAAGTTACCTTCCTTTTTCAGCCAGTGTTTTCCTTCTTAAACCTTCGTATGCAATGCTTAACTTAAAATGAATTTTAAAAGCTTATTAATGGCATAATTGAAAACCACCTGGGATTGGTCGTCCATCTGCTGTGGGCCAGGTGTCCGTAAACTCTCCTCAGTGGGCCTATGGCTAGGCCCTGCTTCATGGTCGTTAGTGGCTTTGTTGCGTTTGTTACTAGTATCTTCATCTTCCATAATAGGGTTTCCCCTGGTTCTCTTGGGGGCCATTTCGGCAGCCGTTAGGATTAATCAATTAGAGGTTTAACTCTAATGATTTCTACGTAGTGTTTCTCCCTAGATGAGAGAGAAATTCTCAAGGCTCCGAGTCTAACAAGATATGAAGAGAATGGTCCTATTTATAGGTTTTTCTGAGCATCTGGCAGCTTTTGGCAGCTTTCCACTAGTCCAAGCAGCCCCCCAGCTTGAAAATGGCGCATTTTTCAGCCATCACTGCTTCTGGCCAGTTTCCACAGCTTCCATACTCACCCCATACCTTCTAGAATTTGCCTATTTGATTTTTACAGATTTTCCATGATGAAATTTGGAATTTCCTATTTAACTCTAGATCCTTAGTGTAAAGAAGTCTTTTGCTAATGATTAAAATGAAACCATTCAATTTTTGTTATTAATTAAATTTCCATGGTAATTTTCCAGGTCTCGTAACTGTTCCTGTTTTTATCGGAATTAGATTCTGAAAATTTCTAGACATAGTAAAGCTCTGCTTATAAATCCAAAAATACCAAAATAATTAGTGTTTGGAGTCCTGCAATAGCATTTTCCATTAAGTTTTTCAAGCTTAGTACAGTTTTGAAGGTTTAGAAAACTGGAAACCTTACAATCACCCCAACTTAAGGATTTGAGATGTCCTCATCTCAACCGAAATTGGGAAAATCCTTGTGAAGGGATACTTCATCCTCCCAAGTGGCATCCTCTGTAGGGTAATCCTTCCATTTGACCAAATAATCTTTGATAACCGTGTTTCTTAAACTCCTTTCCCTGGTATCGAGAATACAATCTGGTTGGAGTTCAAGAATTCCTTGCTTTTGCATCACAATTTGTTCGTCATCTAGGGTATGATTTGGATTTGGGATGTAAGGTTTTAGAAGACTGATATGGAAGACATTATGGACCTTGAGATGCTCAGGTAATTTTAGTTTATAAGCTTGATCACTGATTACTTTAATCACTTCATATGGTCCACAATATCTGGGGCTTAGTTTTTTGTATTTTCCCAAGGATAGAGTGCTTCTTTTTGGCCGAACCCTTAGAAACACTTTATCTCCTTGTTTGAAAACCCGATAAGACCGTTTTTTATCAGCATATTGTTTCTGGCGATCTTTGGCTGCCTGAATGTCTTGCCTTATGGCTTTGCTTTGGGCATCCATTTCCTCTAACATCTGTTTTGAAGCTTCTACCCTTGTAGTAGGGTCAGAAAAATTTAGGGGTGATATGCACTCATGCCCATAAAGAGCATTGAATGGGGACATCCCAATGCTTTGATGAAAAGCGGAGTTATAGGTGAATTCCACCAAAGGAAGAAATTGGATCCATTTCTGGGGTTCTTTGCCACAATAGGCTCTAAGGATGTCTTCAATGACTTGGTTTACTCTTTCTGTTTGGCCGTCTGTCTGGGGGTGATAGGATGTACTGAAACATAATTGAGTTCCTAATGATTCAAATAAATCTTTCTAGAATTTTGAGGTGAATTTTTCATCTCTGTCACTGACTATTCTCTTAGGAGGCCCGTGCAATATGAAGATTTCTTTGATAAAGAGACGGCTTATGTCTGATGCGGTATAAGTTGTTTTTACAGGCATCAAGTGGGAGACTTTAGTCAACATATCTACTACCACCATAATGGAGTCATAACCCCCTTGAACAGTGGGAAGTCCTGTTAAAAAATCCATGCTTATGAGTTCCCACTTCATCTGAGGAATGTCCAAAGGTTGAAGTTTTCCTGGCATCATGACTCGTTCAGCCTTAATCCTTTGACAGGAAAGACATTGTATGATGTAGCGAAGTATATCTCCTTTCATTCCTAGCCAGAAATAGCTTTTCCTTATGGCATTAAGGGTCTTTGCATAGCCGGGATGGCCGGCAACTGGAGCATTATGTCCTTCATAAAGGATTAACTCCTTTAACGTCGTATTTTTAGGAATGTAAAGCCGATACTTATAATAGAGAAGCCCCTCTTCAAGTGAATAATCCTTGATCTTGTCTTTCTCTTTTTCTTTTAGATCCGGTTGATTGATAACCTGTAAAAGTTTTTGATAATCCTTATCTTCCAGGGAAGCTTCTTTAACCTTGTAGAGGATGGGATTGTCAACTGTGGAAATAGCCCCAAGAAAAACCTTACGGCTAAGAACGTCAGCAACCACATTCTCTTTCCCTGGTTTATACTTTATCTCAAAGTCATATTCCTATAACAGTTCAATCCATCTTCTCTGCCTCATGTTGAGTGTTGCTTGTGAGAAAATCCATTTTAAACTCTGATGATCGGTGATTAATTGAAATTTTCCTCCTAGAAGGTAATGCCTCCATAGTTTTAGAGCATGGATGACAGCTAGAAGTTCCAAATCATGAGTTGGATAGTTCAGCTCGTGGATTCTTAATTTTTGTGAAGTAAAGGCGACTGGTCTACCTTCTTGGTTTAAGACTCCTCCTATAGCAAGACTGCTGGCATCTGTTACTACTTCAAACTCTTGAGTGAAGTCAGGAAGTTTGAGTACGGGAGCTGATGTGAGATTTTGTTTTAGCTTGAAGAAACAATCTTCCTGTTCTTTCCCCCATGTAAGTTTGGCTGACTTTTTAAGTAGCTGCGTCAGGGGAGCGACGATAACTGCATAATCTTTGACAAAGATTCTATACCATCCTGTAATGCCCAAAAATCCTCTAATCTCACTGACTGTTTTGGGTTGTGGCCAATCTATTATATCTTTAACCTTTGCGGGGTCTACTGAAATTCCTTCAGGATTGATTATAAAACCAAGATAACTAACTTCTAGTGTGGAGAACACACATTTACTCATCTTGGCGTATAACTGATGTTGGCGTAGAAGATGGAGTACTTTACGTACATGGTCTTCATGATCTTTTTCATCCTTAGAATATACCAGGATATCATCGAAAAACACCAACACAAAGTCATCCAGATATTCTCTGAATATATCTTGCATGAGACGGTTAAAAGTGGCTGGAGCATTTGTAAGGCCAAAAGGCATCACTATGAATTCATAATGCCCATACCGGGTGTTGAAAGCAGTTTTGTAAATATCTGCCTCCTTAATCCGGATTTGGTGGTAACCTGATCTGAGATCATTTTTTGTGAAAACCTTGGCTCCATGTAACCTGTCAAGCAATTCATCGATGCGAGGAATGGGATACTTATTCTTTACTGATACCTGGTTAAGCCCCCTATAATCAATGCAGAGACGTAAGAATCCGTCCTTCTTCTTTCGGAATAGAACAGGTGCTCCCCAAGGTGAAATGCTTGGTCTTATGAATCCCTGCTCAATAAGCTGACGAAGCTGTTCTTTTAATTCAATAGCTTCAGGGAGGGACATTTTGTAGGGTCTTCTTGAAATTGGTTCACTACCTAGGAAGGTTTCAATTTCGTGGTCTATATCTCTGGGAGGAGGTAAATTTAAAAGATCTTCCGGAAATATATCCGAAAATTCTTTAAGCCATTCTGGAGTTGGGTTGTCCATTGAATCATCTGCCTTGTTAAGTTTTACTACAAAGATCTGTTGCCCTTTTTGTAACCCCTTCAGAAGTCGGCTAGCCTTGACTAAATGAGCCTTAGGTTTCCCATTTAATCCCTGTACTAATGTTTCTTCACCTAAGTGATTTTTGAAGGTTATGTTCCCTTGAGCACAGTGAATTTGGGCTTGATTTTTGATTAGCCAATCCATTCCTAGGATACCATCATAGATTCCTACTGGAAGAGTTCAGAAGTAGGATGAAGTCAGGGTTCCCCCTAGTTCAAACTCAACTTTCCCAGCTGTAAATTGAGATAGAACCTCTTTCCCATTTGCTAATTCTACTACTAATTTCTTGGTAGGATATTGGTTCAATTTAAGTTTTCTTAAACATTTAGGGGAGAGAAAAGAGTGTGTGCTGCCACAATCTATAAGTAGTTCAAATTGTTCACCTTCTCTGTTTGCAGTGGTTTGGATGACAGCGTACTGTTGTCGAGCTCCAGGATTATCAATGGCAACAAAAAGAGTAGCTCTTTCATCTTCCTCATCCTGCAATGTAGGTTCTCCTAATGAAACATAAGTTCTGGCTCCTCTACCTCTTCCTCTGCCTCGTCCTCTATTGCCTCTACCTCTTTGATTATTCCCTTGTCCTATTTGAGTCTAAGAAGGGGCTCCGGTAGCCGTTTGAGGATTTTGTCCCTCAGGACATTGGCTTCTGTAGTGTCCCATTCTATTGCATACATAGCATCTGATGTTGGGAAAAGTTTGCTCTATATTGGCTGCAGCTGACACTGCCCTTCGCTGACCTCCTTGATTATAATTCCCCCTTGCTCTTCCTCTAGAGTTATTGTAGTTGTAATAGTTTCTGGCAGGAGGGTTTCCTTCCGCTGCAAGTGGTTTAGCTCTTAGAAGAGCATCTTGAATAGAAGTGGGTCTCATTGCTTCCAGCCGGTTACTCAAGGGTTTGTTTAAACCCTGACAAAAACGAGAAATCTGTTGCTCCATAGTCATTGGTGGGGCATAACGTCGTAAAGACACATATTTGGTATAATACTCTTCCAAAGTAAGCCCTAACTGTTTGAGGGCAAAGAACTCATTCATCTTGATAGCTTGGTGAGCTGGAGGAAGATATCTTTCTTTCACTGCCTGCTTCATTCTTTCCCAAGAGGGACTAATGGAAGGATTATCTCTACAATATAAAGTTTGGCGTCTCTGGTGAGCCGGAACATTCCTAACATTGCTTGATTCTCTGAAGCAGTTCCTGCTGCCAAGAAATAATCATCCATGGTGTCGAGCCATGCTTCGGCATCACGTTCTAAAATGGTTCCTTCTCCCTTGAAAGTTGGGAGTTGAACTTGTTTTAACAGTAGTTTCTTTTCCTGGGTGGGAGCATAGAGACTTTTGGCAATTCCCTGGGTTTGTAATTAATGAAGAGGTTTTAGTGTTTATACTACTTTTGTTTTGTCATGCAGCTCTCTAATGTGTATACTTTTTAACATACTAAAAACAAAAATCTGACGATCATTAACACCGTTTCAATTTAACTACACAAGCATGTCATAAAACCATGGTATATACAAAGGTTGATACAACACTGACTCATACTATGTACAAGATGGGCTCATACTATATACAAGATGGACTCATGCTATATACAATGTGTGATTCCCTAAATCAACAACCTCTTTACCACTAGTGGGTCTGACAGGGGATCAAAAAAGATGACGTCTTTTGGTCCCCTAAACCTTGGGCCTACCCTCATGGGCCTAATCCTACCTGGGTATATTACTGTGGCTACCTGATCATAGACCCACTGATTTTGTAACACTTCTACCCCATCTACCACAATGGTTTGATCTGGATCTTCAGTCCCACTAAAGAAGAAAACTTCGATGGTCCAAAGTGTTTCTGCCCACTTGAGTCTTTTTAGATTGACTGTCAACCCTTCTAACTGTCCCGCATCAATCAGGAAAATTCCGCCAAACTGTGACCAACTGATTCCCCATGTAGGAGAAGGGGAAAACATTAAATCTAACAATTGCATGATGCTCTTGCGAAGTACAAAGTTGTTGGAGCTGCAAGCAGCCTCGAACATGATGTTGAAAATCACAAACTTTTGGTAAGCTTGGCGGATATTTTCCTGTATTGATAGGGAAATTCTCATTTCACAATATACTATAATTAAAAATGCAATACAACTTATGCCTATTTCCCAACTTTTACCCTTCTAAGGTCAGGACCTTATTAAACCATGCTCTGATACCACTTGTAAGGTCTCCAAACCCGCCGTCACCAAAAGCGGGATGGAACCGTTGACATGTCTCTAGGCCTACTAAAGTCGAAGTCTTTAACAAGAAAAATTCCAGGGAATTCACCCTTACCATTGGCAATGGTTTAGGTTTATAGCCCTAGAAGAGACCTAGTCCTGTCTCGCAATGGAAACGGGACCCAAAACAAAATTTCCGACCCTAAATCTTCATCCTTTAGATTAAGGTCTCCTTAGCCAACGCTTTTATTCCCTCTAGCATATGTGAGGGCACAGCCGCTGGTGGATTCCTCATCCAAGTGAAGTTTCTACACGTTTTAGTGCGCGGGAATGGATAGTTACCTGACTAATCAGGTCCACCCGTCCATGATTGACAACCCGAGTCAATCTCCACTTACCACCCCGCACTCACACATGATTTTTTTTTGTTGTTTACTTACTACCACATTCTTTCCACACTTAAAACAATGATTCCTTTTAAAAAAAAAATTCAACTGCATTTCCTTAAATCAACCTTTTAAAACAGCATTGAAGACATTCTTTCAGAAAACAGACATCTTTATACTTAAGACAAGGTACTGTCATTTTAAGGTATCACTGACCAATACTAACTTGTCTCAAGACCACCTATACAAGGGTGAAAAACGGCACCCATTCCTTATTTATATAACCGGGGTGGAAAAAGTCTTCACCCAAAGTCCGGGCGCCCATATGCCAAAAACCAGTTGCCCATACAACCGGGCGGTTCCTCTAGGATAAACTTAAAAGTACTATCCATAAACATAAACAAGCACGGGGTAAAGACTCCACACTTGCAAAGGTAGCCGACTCCTCCATGATGGTATCTCCATCATTACTCATTACCTGGAGTAAAAATATTTCCAAGGAATCAGAGGTGTCTTGAGACAAGTTGTCTTAAGGATGGTCAAACATTTCTTTCCTATTTCAACCAGTAATAACCCAATCATTCCTTTCCTAATTACACTCATTGATCATGGGTTTCGTGGAAGTTACCTTCCTTTTTCAGCCAGTGTTTTCCTTCTTAAACCTTCGTATGCAATGCTTAACTTAAAATGAATTCAAAAAGCTTATTAATGGCATAATTGAAAACCACCTAGGACTGGTCGTCCATCTGCTGTGGGCCAGGTGTCCGTAAACTCTTCTCTGTGGGCCTATGGCTAGGCCCTGCTTCATGGTCGTTAGTGTCTTTGTTGCGTTTGTTACTAGTATCTTCATCTTCCGTCATAGGGTTTCCCCTGGTTCTCTTGGGGACCATTTCGGCAGCCGTTAGGATGAATCAATTAGAGGTTTAACTCTAATTATTTCTGCGTAGTGTTTCTCCCTAGATGAGAGAGAAATTCTCAAGGCTCCGAGTCTAACAAGATATGAAGAGAATGGTCCTATTTATAGGTTTTTCTGAGCATCTGGCAGCTTTTTGCAGCTTTCCACTAGTCCAAGCAGCCCCCCAGCTTGAAAATGGAGCATTTTTCAGCCATCATTGCTTCTGGCCAGTTTCCACAGCTTCCATACTCACCCCATACCTTCCAGAATTTGCCTCTTTGATTTTTGCAGATTTTCCATGATGAAATTTGGAATTTCCTATTTAACTCTAGAACCTTAGTGTAAAGAAGTCTTTTGCTAATGATTAAAATGAAACCATTCAATTTTTGTTATTAATTAAATTTCCATGGTAATTTTCCAGGTCCCGTAACTGTTCCTGTTTTTATCAGAATCACATTCTGAAAATTTATAGACATAGTAAATCTCTGCTTATAAATCCAAAAATACCAAAATAATTAATGTTTGGAGTCCTGCAATAGCATTTTCCATTAAGTTTTTCAAGCTTAGTACAGTTTTGAAGGTTTTGGAAACTGGAAACCTTACAAGGATGATCTGTCATTCTATCTCTAGAATCAGGTTGACCAAACTGTTGACACACCACACAGCTTTTTGTATAGGAATGAGCATCCTTCAACACAGTTGGCCACCACAAACTAGCTTGGAGTATCTTTTTTCCTATAATGTCCCCTGAGAAATGTCCTCATGCTGCTCCATAATGGGCTTCTTGCAACACAGCTGATTGTTCATAATCTAGTACACACCTTCTAATGACCTGGTCAATCCCTTTTCATATAATGCTCCAGCAATCACTAAAAAGGGTCTGCTTGTTAGGGAAAATTTCCTCCTTTGGTCTGTTGTAAACCCTGTTGTCATAACACCATCAGTTAGAAACACCAGGATTTGGTCATACCATGAATCATAAATGGAACTCTGAACTTCAAATAAATCTGCATCTGGCAACTAATCTGAAATCCTTGTCGGTTGTTCCCCTATCTCAATCCGACTTAGGTAATTAGCTATTGCATGTTCCTTGCCAGGTATGCACAATAAGGAAATCAAATTCCTGCAACAATAGCATCCACCTTGCCAATCTACCTGTAAGTAAGGGCTTTTTAATAAGATAAAGCAATGCTTGATGATCCACATGGAATATGAATCTATTGCACAAGAGGTAATTTTTGAATTTGTTTAAAGCATAAACCATCCCTAATGCCTCCCTCTCAGTCACTGCATAGTTTTTCTCAGCAGATGTAAGCACCCTACTAGCATAGTACACAGGTCTAAACCACCCTTGGGTCTTCTCCTACATTAAAACAGCTCCAATGGCTATATCCGAGGCATCAACAAACACATGAAATGGCAGTACCCAATTTGGAGGTTGTAATATGGGAGCAACTGAGAGCATCTTCTTGAGAAGCTGAAATGCTTTTTCCTGTGGCTCAGACCAAACAAACTCTACATGCTTCTTGGTTAAATGGGTAAGAGCCATACAGACATTAGCCAGATATATGATGTACCTACTGTGCCACTTAACTTGTCCCACAAACCTGCTCAATTCCTTGATATTGCCAGGTGCTTGTGCTCATTGTACTACCTCAATCTTCTTCACATCTATTGACATCCCATCCTGAGAGACCACATGACACAATAGCACACCACTCCTGACAGCCATTACACTTTTGTAGGGATTTAGGGACAATCTGAACATCCTACATCTTTCAAAACATAATTTCAGATGCTCAAGGTGTAAATCCCTTTGACCAAAAACTGAAAAGTCATCTACAAACACTCTCATGAAATCCTGCAAATAAGGTTCAAATGTCTTATAAGCTGTAAAATTGAAGGATGGTGGTCCATTTTTAAGGCCAAAGTTCATAACAGTAGATGCAAAGGCTCCCCAATCTGTAATAAAGGCTATTTTATGTTGGTCCTCCTCGGCAACCTGAATCTGATTATACCCTGAGAAACCATCAAGGAAACTATACATCTCTTTCCCTGCTACTGCATCTAAGATAGTGAGGCGGTCTGGGGCGGGCAACAAGAAGAGTGGCCTCCAAGCACTCTTCTAGGCTCCCATGCTGCTCAATTGGGTTGGGGTTGGAAAAAACAACAAACACACACACAAACCCACAACCTAACCCTACACAAATTTGGGGCACCACCTAGTTTTGGATGCGAACTAGGACGCGTAGAGAGAGAGAGAGAGAGAGAGAGAGAGAGAGAGAGAGAGAAAGAGAGAGAGAGAGAGAGAGAGAGAGAGAGAGAGAGAGAGAGAGAGAGAGAGAGAGAGAGAGAGATAGTGCTCGGGATGCTTTGAAACGTATCGGCAATGATCAAGCAAACACAACTATATATTTAAGAAAGAGAGAGAAAGGGGGAGGGGGTGCTTGTTGCATTAATACCTTCTTACAAATCTGTCATGACAAATCAAAGTGACATTAGTATTTGTTCAACATAGCTTGCATAAATTTCACCACAACACATCACAAGAAAAGCCACCCCAATCACTGTCTTAAGGCCATGGGAGTCCTCTCCACCCTGTCGCCCTCTTACAGTATGTGGGATTTCTGGCTAGATTGATGACAACACCAGAGACAAGCTATCAAGAACTTAACCAAAAACACCAAGACACTTACGCATCATTGTTGTCCATTACTTCACGTTGGAAGGGAGACAAAGTATCCAAGATTAGTCCAAATCCACCCTCCTTGATTCAGCAAATGTTGGGCTTACACTAGTAGGAGAAATGATAGATTTCCTACTCTCAATTGAATGATCACTCTCTCTCGTACAATGGCATAGAGTTCCCTTGCTAATCCCCTATTACAACACATGCACATGCATAAGACAATGAGCTTCCACTCAAGAGCTCCTTCTCTAGAGGTTGAGCTTGGCTTCTCAAGCTATAGCATAGTGCTCTTGCTTATGGCCCCCCCTTTGTGCTAGCTACACCCTCCTTTTATAGCAATTTTGAAGGCTAGGGTTACTCCTCTAACCATGGTTGGGTTAGATTTTCAGCAATTTATCTAATTTCTTTTTCTTGGAATTTTCAAGAAGTTGGTGGGGAAAGAGAGAGGAGAGAAATGGAGGTGATAGGACTTTTCATAGTGGGTTAGTGTTAGTAGAGTTAGTATTAATTTACAAATGGAATTGGATATTTACAAAGGGAGTATCCATGTAGGATACAAATTAGGAAGAAAAACTCTTAAGAGGTAAGAAAAGGTGGATTTCTTACAAGGTTGATGCTCCAAGTGTCATGAGTAGGGCCAATTTTGACGCTTGTTGACGGTCCACTAGCTTTGACGGTACATTTTTTCTCCACTCTTGACCTTCCTTGAGAGACAAGGTAATTGAAGTTGAGTAATCAACCACCATGATGCTGTCTTTTAAGAGAAGAGGCTGAATTTTGTGGTTTTTTTGATAGATATGGGTAAATTGGAGGAGGAAAAATGAGACTAGGTGGTCAATTTTGGAATGGAATTGTGTGTGGGAGGTATGAGTTCACCATGGTTTCTCTTATTCTTCAAGGTTGAGGAGAAGGTGAGTAGGGTGCAGAGAGGAGTGGTGAGAGAGGTGGGGATGATGAGTGGAGAAGTGTGTGTGAAAGAGGAAAATGATAAAGTGGAAGAGAGAGTGTGGCTGCATAGCATGGGAAAACTGGGGTCCACTAATAAAATCATAGCTCACAGCTCGTAGCTCAAAAAAAATATGAAAAACTTTGAGGCAAAAGTTCAGCCCATGAGCTACAACTTTTGTTTGTATCACCTTTTCAAATTCGGAGAGCAAGTGAACTTTAAAAATTCAGCAAAACCGACCGGTTTTTTCCACTGCACAAGGTCCTTGTGGGGTCCTTCTTTGGATGATTCTTTTGAATACCTCCAAGAGTGAGCCCTCCATAGTGCATGTATGCATGCCACCTACCCTTGACCTTATTTGGTAGGTCTATAATTGAAGATATTGTTGAGATTGTGATATAAGTGAATAGTACAACTAAGAAAATCAAATATTGAGGGGTCTAAAAAATATGTACATGTCAAATATAAATAATATAAGTGAAAAAAATATAAAGGGGTCAAAAGAAATCTCTCTCATTATGAAGCTACCATAAAAAGATAAATATTTTTGGTGTTCTAATTTTTTAGAAAAAAACAAAATAGATGTAGGAAGGGAAAAATCACAATAGTGAAAAAATATACACATAAATAAAACTAGTTTTTTTGGATTTTTGTTGGGGTGGAGTTACACCAAATATAAGAGAAGCTTACATGAAAATATTTCTATATGGAATAAAGAGTATGAAAAATGGTAAGAAAAATTGTGGTAATGGTGAGGCAATGTACAGAGCATAAATAACACACACCTAGGTAGAAATATTTAAATAAATATCAAAATAATTATGAAAAAATCTTTTATTTAGGCCCTATATACAAAGAAATATTTACATACGCATGGGCCATAATATACTTATTTTTTAGTTTATTTTTTTTATTTTTTTGGCTCAACTAGCCCAATGAATAGCTAATTGAGGGTTTTTTAAGAAGATATGGGAAAAGTCCCGTGACTCACGCACGCCTATGCACAGTGAAATGGTAGGGATAGCCACAGTGTTGGGTGATTTTAGTAGGGTGAGGTAACTCACTGTGGCAATTACAAAGAGCCGAAAAACGGCTATCATTAGCCCTCCCCCTGGATGATGGTATATTCATGTACCATCATAGAGCATCTTTTCCAAAGAGAGTGCTTCAGAGTCCTTGACGAGATCTTTATTGTTTGGCCCCTGAGAATTTTGGCTAGAGTTACACTCATGCTTCATGTAACAATACTTACATGAGACAGTGGCCTTTTGACAGATCTTTGGTAGATCCTTTGGTAGAAGGCGACTCAAATAGGGCTTCAAGCGATACCCGTTTACTTTCCTGGAGTGCTCTTTACCATTCAAGTCCATAAGCTGATAGTAACTTGAATTGAAAGCCTTCTTGACTATGTATGGCCCTTGCCATCTTGTTTCAAATTTGGCATCAAAACGATTATCGAGTCGATTGTCATACCTTAGCACAAGATTTCCTTCATTGATGCCTTTGTCCTTCAGTTTCTTGTCAAGCTTCTCCTTTGTCTGTGTGGATTTCCTCTTATAGCACTCGTATGCTGCTTCTCTTTTCCACTCAAGCTCAGCTAAGGTAAGAAGTCGATCCATCCATGCTTCTTGATCATCTTGTGCTGATTTGCCATGAAGTCGCATTGTTGGAATGTTTAACTCAATTGGCTGTAAAGCCTCTTGACCATAGACCAAGTGAAATGGTGTGAACTCCGTGGCTTCCCTATATGTGGTTCGATACGCCCACAAGGCACCATCCAAGAAGTCATCCCACAACTTTGTCTTGTTTTACACCATCTTTCTAATGATGCCTGCAATGACACCATTAGCTTTTTCTACCAAACCATTTGATTGGGGATAGTAGGGTGTACTGTGACGATGTAGAATGTGAAGTTCTTCACAGACTTCTGTGAGCAATCCCTTTCTAAACCCTGGACCATTATCAGAAACAATCTCCAAAGGTGTGCCAAATCTACAACAAATGTGAGTGTAGACGAATTTGCTCACTGTCCTCTCATTTACCTTTGCCACACTTTGTGCTTCCACCCACCTAGTCATATAGTCTACAGCCACTAGAATGTAGAGTTTACCATTTTTTGTCCTAGGCAGAGGACCCATAGCATCAATGCCCCACTTTTCAAAGGGTCCATTTGCAAGCACGATTTGCCTTGGACCATAAATCAATCTTCTATTCCCATTTACCTGACAATTGTGACAACTTTTACACCAATGTTGGACATCCACATGCAGACTTGGCCAAACCTACCCCGCAAGCAAAATCTTCTTCACAGTTAATTCTTGGGCAAAATGACCACCACATGCTTCTTCATGCAAACCTTTTAGAATGGCTGGAATTTCCTCAATAGTTGGTACTCTTCTGCATACTTGATCCCTCCCTCTTTGATAGAGGGAGCCTTCTAGGAAGAGATATGCGCTTGCCTTCTTCATGAGTCTCCTCTTTTGAGCCTTCGTGAAGTCTTGTGGAAACTCGCCCTCCAAAATGTAGCTAATAATGGGAGTCAATGACTCCAATCCCTGGTATCTCGGTTGCTTGACAGTTGCTGTCACCATGATGACCTGCACTTCTTTCTCAACACATGTAACTACTTGCTGTGCAAGTAAATCGGCATCTTCATTCTGTTTCCTAGGAATATGATATAGTTGCACTTCTTCAAACTGATTAAACATCCTACGAATGGCATGAACTTTTGTCCTTAAGCTTTCATTTTTGCATGCCCAAATGCCTAAAATCTGCTTCACAATGAGAAGTGCATCCCCTTTTACCATGAGACGTTGTATACCATGGCCAATGCATATTTTTAAACCATGAAGTAGTGTGTCATATTCTGCTTCATTGTTGCTAGCTGAACTTGGTAGATTGAACTTCTCTTTCATGACCACCTCTCCACTTGGGTTGAGCAGCACTAGCCCTCCCCCTACTTTTCCTGTGGCTCGACGAAAAGCTCCATCAAAGAACAAGGTAAAAGCATTAGGAATACTTTTTGGTGGTGGCAATGGTAGGGTCTTTACTTCAGGCACCTTAATCTCCTTTTCATACACCCTATAAGTGAGAATCCCTGCCAATTGTGTACGCACACTATCTTCTACCTTGAAAGAGTATTGAAACTCTTGCAACTCCATAATCCACTTTGAGATCCTAGTACTAAGATTCATTTGAGATGACACCCAAGGGAACAAATTTTCTGCAGTGAGAATTACAAAAGGTTTTGGTAGCAGGTAGGATCTTAACTTTCTCACCGCAAACATGAGAGAAAGCATCATGAGTTCTGCTTCTGTGTAGTCTCTCTCCAAAGCATTCATGACCCTACTAGCAAAGTAGATGGGTCGCATCCTTGTACTGTGGGGATCTTGTTGTAGCAACACAACACCAATTGTTTCCCTTCCAACACTAGAGCTAACAAAGAATGTGTACTCCCAACAAGGAGGCATGAGTGTTGGTAGCTCTGACAAAATGACTTTAATGTTACAAAAATACTCTTCAAGCTCATCAGACCATGCAAATTCTACTTGTTGTGTCAACTTTTGCAAAGGATGAAGCAACTCCGAGGCTAAGTGAATGAAGCGTGACATATACTTCACCTTCTGAATGAAAGAGATGACCTCCTTAAGACTCTTCGGTGATGGGAGCTCAATAAGAGCCTTTGCCTTTGAAGGATCCACCTCAATGCCTTTATAGGAAACCTTGTGACCGAGCAAGATCACTTCATCCTCACCTATGTGGCACTTGTCGGGGTTGAGTTGACCTCCCATGTCGTAGAGCTTCTTTAAACCTTCTTCTACCCTTTGTAGATGCAATGATTTTGAGCTATAAATGCAGAAATCATCAATGAACACCCTAATTGACTTTCCAAAGAATGCTTTAAACACCATGTTCGTGAAACGTTGGAATGTTGCAGGAGCATTTGCCAGACCAAATGGCATGACTCTAAAAGCATAACAACCCCAAGGAGTGATAAAGGTTGTTTTCAATTGATCTTCCAATGCGATACCTATTTGAAAGTAGCCTGAGTAGCCATCACACACAGTGTACTTCTCATGACCAGCTACCTCATTTAGTATCTCATCCTGAAATGGGAGGGGAAAGTGATCTCTTTTTGTTGCCTCATTGAGTGGACGGTAATCCACACACACCCTCCACTTTCCGTTTTTCTTAGGAGTGACAACAACGGGAGAGACCCACTCTGAATTCTCCACTGGATAAATGAAACCTGCTGCTAGAATCTTTCTTACCTCCATGAGTAAAGCCTGCTCCTTGATGACTCCTAGCCTTCGTAGCTTCTGAGCCTTAGGTGTGGCCTCTGGCTTCAACTCAATTTTGTGTTGAACAGCATCTCTTCCACGCACATCGGTGTAGTCTCTAGCAAAAAGCCTAGGAAACTTCCTTAGCACACATTTGAACTCCTCTCTTTCATCCTTTGTAAGTGTTGTTGATAGCATACCTCCCAGCATCCCTTCATCTTGAACACCTTCGTTCTCTTGAGGACCTACCTCCTCCAAGCCTTGACAAGAGGTCTATTGGTTGCTTGGCTTAAACCTTACCCCCATGACTTCGATGGAAGACTCCTCTTCAGTAATGCTGCCGCTACTTTCTTCTTCTGAAGTGCTATCGGTCCAACCTTCTTCCGTCTCACTTTGAGATGATTCTTCATGGAGCTCCTCTTGGCGTTGATGCTTCATGTCAAAGACAACCTTCTTATGATTGTCATTCCTGCAAATTAATTTCCCACTCTCCCAATCCTGCAAAGCTCGCATTTTCATTAGCCATGGTCTTCCTAGGATAAATGGATAACCACTTCCCTTGGTCGACATAACATAAAAATCCACCGCTTTCTTAATGCCAAAGGCCTCTACAAAGACATTTTTACAAATGCCTACACACCTAGCCTTGCTATTGTTTGCCATCTTGACTTTGATTTCAGGTGTCTCATGGATGTGCATGCCTAGTCTTTGCATGAGTCCCTCTGTCATGATGCAAATTTGTGCACCCCCATCCACTAGACCTTTCCTAACCAATCTTCCTTTGATGTAACAGTCTAGCACCGGTGTAATGTCCTCATTCATTTCAGCTTGTGCAATTTTTACAACAGGCACACTCTCTTTTACCTTTCTCCTAGTTCTAACTGCCCTTGTTAAATCCCTCCTTACTTGTGGACATAATGCAAGAAATTGAGGCCATGAAATATCAGGACCCTTACCTCTCATGTCTTCGAACAAGTTGTACGGAGCCATACCATGTCCAAGAGGGAAGTCTTGGAGGTTGATACGACGTCGAGTCCTCTTGGTTTCGTTGGTCTCCTTTGCCTTTTTGCCTTGTCCATGGTCACTCTGTGATGTGACTCCTTCTTTCTCTTTACCTTTCCCTCGGCCACGCTTAATTCCATTGGCTTCCATGTCAACCTCATTTGAATTTGTCACCTCTACCACATGCACATTTGGATCTGGCAAAGGTGGAACTCCTTCTACCCCTTGTGGAGGTGGTCTTGGTCCATTTGGCCTTTGTAGAAGCCTTGGTTGTTGACCAGCTCCTTCTCCTGCATTCATCACTGGGTAATTCAAGTTAGGTCTCCCTGGCTCTCCACGAGGCCAAGGACAATTATACAACCCATGTCCAAACTCTCCGCAATTCCAACATTGCAAGACTCTCCTAGTTCGTGGCTCTCTCTCTTCAGACTTCTTTGCTTGTCCCTTTGGACCTACAGCTTGTGCAAGGTGAATTGACAGGCTGCTTAAAGATTCATTTAACTTCTCAATCACTTCAGCCGTTACCTCAGGAAGCTCCCTAGATGTTGATGCTTGTGACTTACCTTTGGGTCTAAGACCTTCTATTGGAACCTCTCCCCTTAAGCACTTGAGTTTCCTATACTTCTCAGCAGCCCTAGTTTCCGTTGCATCAAAAGTAGCAGGTGCGCCCGCCTCAACTTTTACCTTAAGGTCAGGAAAGAGTCCGGCTATGAACCTCTCCTTCTTTAAAAATTCTGCACCATCACTAGGGTTAGCAACATTTCGTATCCAAAGACGTAGAAACTCTTGCTTGTACAAGTAGTAGTCATCGAAGTGTTTTTGCTTATGAGAAACAATGTCTTGCCATAGTTTTTGAGTGTTTTGGGGATCAAAGAAGTATCTCTTAAAACGATTCAAAACTTCTGTGTAATTCCCCTTAACTTCCTCAGGCAAAGAGTCAAACCAAGTACTAGCATCTTTCCTAAGGACCACCTCAAACATTTCTACACGTTCTTGATCGGTTACTATCCTCTTGATACGGCAAGACATCTTGAAATTTGCTAAAAATAATTCTCCATCCTCTCCAAGCTCTCCAAAGAAAAGAGGATATCCAGACATTTGGCGTTGGCTCTCCATTATTATGAAAGATTACAACATGAGTTACAATAAGGGATACAATAGAGATTTAGAACCACTCGCCTGCAAATGAAGAAGTAAGAAAATACCACTCTAGGTTTTCTTCTTCAGCTATCCAAGCTTCAATGAGGTCTCGATTTTTTTGATCAAAACAAAAAGGTAGACTATTGATGAGCTCTAAGAAGGGTTGAAATTCTTCAAAGCTAAGGCGATAAACAAAAATCTCTAGAACTTCATTTTCTGGATCCAAAAGAGCAACCACGTCCCAAGTGATAAATTGCACTTGCTCTACAATTCCCAACGCACAAGCGGTTTGTATAAAAACTAGATCTTCATGCTCGTCGAAGGCCGTGAGAAAGTAGCAATTGACTAGGAGCTTCTTTCGTTCGAGTTCCACACTGTCGGAGTGAGGCAACCTTCTCACAATTTCATAAAGAACATCCTCATCAAGTCCAATCAAGTTTGCAAGATTTAAAGACTCCACTTGTGCTACAAAATTCCTGGACAAAAACTCCTTAGGATTATGGTTAAATCATTCAAAAGCATAAAGAGATTTACAATGTCTCTATGAACAAAGTGTCATAGAAAGTAGAGAAGGATGAGAATTTATACAAATTTGCAATCTTCTCTATGCTCTCTTTATTAAGACACCCATCCACTAGACCTTTCCTAACCAATCTTCCTTTTATGTAACAATCTAGCACAGGTGTAATATCCTCGTTCATTTCAGCATGTGCAATTTTTACAACAGGAAAACTCTCTTTTACCTTTCTCCTAGTGCTAACTGCCTTTGTTAAATCCCTCCTAACTTGTTGGCATAATGCAAGAAACTGAGGCCATGAGATATCAGGACCCTTACCTCGCATGTCTTCCAACAGGTTGTATGGAGCCATACCATGTCCAAGAGGGAAGCCTTGGAGATTGATACGACGTTGAGTCCTCTTAGCTTCCTTGGTCTCCTTTGCCATCTTGCCTTGTCCATGGTCACTCTGTGATGGGACACCCTCTTTCTCTTTACCTTTTCCTCGGCCACGCTTAATGCCATTTGCTTCCATGTCAACCTCATTTGAGTTTGTCACCTCTACCACATGCACATTTGGATCTGGCAAAGGTGGAACTCCTTCTACCCCTTGTGGAGGTGGTCTTGGTCCATTTGGTCTTTGTAGAAGCCTTGGTTGTTGACCAGTTCCTTCACCTGCATTCATCACTGGGTAATTCAAGTTAGGTCTCCCTGGCTCCCCACGAGGCCAAGGACAATTATACATCCCATGTCCAGACTCTCCGCAATTCCAACATTGCAAGACTCTCCTAGGTCGTGGATCTCGCTCTTCAGACTTCTTTGCTTGTCCCTTTGGACCTACAGCTTGTACAAGGTGAATTGACAGGCTGCTTAAAGATTCGTTTAACTTCTCAATTACTTCCGCCGTTACCTCAGGAAGCTCCCTCGATGTTGATGCTTGTGACTTACCTTTGGGTCTAAGACCTTCTATTGGAACCTCTCCCCTTAAGCACTTGAGTTTTCTATATTTCTGAGCAGCCCTAGTTTCAGCTGCATCAAAGGTAGCAGGTGCACCCGCCTCAACTTTTACCTTAAGGTCAGGAAAGAGTCCGGCTATGAACCTCTCCTTCTTTAGAAATTATGCACCATCACCAGGGTTAGCAACATTTCGTATCCATAGAGCCCAAAGACGTAGAAACTCTTGCTTGTACAAGTAGTAGTCATCTAAGTCTTTTTTCTTATGAGAAACAATGTCTTGCCATAGTTTTTGAGTGTTTTGGGGATCAAAGAAGTATCTCTTAAAACGATTCAAAACTTCTGTGTAATTCCCCTTAACTTCCTCAGGCAAAGAGTCAAACCAAGTACTAGCATCTTTCCTAAAAACCACCTCAAACATTTCTACATGTTCTTGATCGGTTACTATCCTCTCGATACGGCAAGACATCTTGAAATTTGCTAAAAATAATTTTGCATCCTCTCCAGGCTCTCCAAAGAAAAGAGGATATCCAGACATTTGGCGTTGGCTCTCCATTATTATGAAAGATTACAACATGAGTTACAATAAGGGATACAATAGAGATTTAGAACCACTCGCCTGCAAATGAAGAAGTGAGAAAATACCACTCTAGGTTTTCTTCTTCAGCTATCCAAGCTTCAATAAGGTCTCGATTTGTTTGATCAAAAGAAAAAGGTAGACTATTGATGACCCCAAAGAAGGGTTGAAATTCTTCAAAGCTAAGGCGATAAACAAAAATCTCTAGAACTTCATTTTCTGGATCCAAAAGAGCAACCACGTCCCAAGTGATAAATTGCACTTGCTCTACAATTCCCAACGCACAAGCGGTTTGTATAAAAACTAGATCTTCATGCTCGTCGAAGGCCGTGAGAAAGTAGCAATTGACTAGGAGCTCCTTTCCTTCGCGTTCCACACAGTCGGAGTGAGGCAACCTTCTCACAATTTCATAAAGAACATCCTCATCAAGTCCAATCAAGTTTGCAAGATTTAAAGACTCCACCTGTGCTACAAAATTCCTGGACAAAAACTCCTTAGGATTATGGTTAAATCATTCAAAAGCATATAGAGATTTACAATGTCTCTATGAACAAAGTGTCATAGAAAGTAGAGAAGGATGAGAATTTATACAAATTTGCAATCTTCTCTATGCTCTCTTTATTAAGACAAGCTCTGAATAGCTCCCTATCTCCTTTGTTGAAAGCGAAAGGAAGACTATTAATAAGACGCAAATGAGGGAAAAATTCACCAAATGTGAGTCTATGAAGCATGAACTCTGGCCGCAAGTTTCCTGAAGAGTCTTCCTCAATGGTGAAATGCACTCGCCAAACGCCAAATTTCACTCTATTTACCAATCTTAGGGCACACACTAGTTGGATGAATGCGCGGTCTTCATTAGTGCCCAACAACAAGAGGAAAATGGAATCCACGCGTAGGACCTTCCGTCTTAACTTCACCACCCTCTTGTTATGAGGGAGACGCCTTACTACTTGCTCCTGCAACTCAATTGGTAATAGAGCTAGATCTCTAAGGATTGAACTTTCACTGCACACACATTCCCAGTTAGAACAAATGATCGTTTTTTTGTTTCTTGTAACAACTTGGACAAAGAAAAAACAAACATACACACTATTTTTCCGGGCTGCACTTCATTTTAAAATAAAATGAACACATGTACATCAAAAGAAGTGTGGTAGTTGATGAGAGGTAGAATGACAGGGTTTGGTGATGCAAGAATTTCTCCTACTCTTTGGGCACCAAACATGAACACCATTCGTTGTTGAAAATGGATCTTTCTACTAATTGCAACGTTTATTCTAATGTGTGGAGTAAAATGAAAGGGAAAAACCTCTATTCCTGGGCCATTATCCATGGCCTATGCATGTCCTAATGCTTAAAATAACACAAAAATATAGACATCCAAGCTAATATCGTACCTAATGAGAAGCAAAATAAAAGGATTTACCGAAGTGTTTACCTCGGCTAACCTAAGAGGACCTAAAATCCTACGAATTACCCGTTGAAATTGCAACTTAGTACTAACAATTATGTGTATCTTTTTCCTTGCAATGGGAATGAAAGGATCATACAAACTCTCGTGATTCATGCAAACTGCTTGACTATGCTAAAAGTTGATCCTACGCAAAACATACACAAGCCTGTCCTCCGTGGGGGCACCAATTTGAGGCGGTCTGGGGCGGGCAACAAGAAGAGTGGCCTCCAAGCACTCTTCTAGGCTCCCATGCTGCTCAATTGGGTTGGGGTTGGAAAAAACAACAAACACACACACAAACCCACAACCTAACCCTACACAAATTTGGGGCACCACCTAGTTTTGGATGCGAACTAGGACGCGGAGAGAGAGAGAGAGAGAGAGAGAGAGAGAGAGAGAGAGAGAGAGAGAGAGAGAGAGAGAGAGAGAGAGAGAGAGAGTGCTCGGGCTGCTTTGAAACGTATCGGCAATGATCAAGCAAACACAACTATATATTTAAGAAAGAGAGAGAAAGGGGGAGGGGGTGCTTGTTGCATTAATACCTTCTTACAAATCTGTCATGACAAATCAAAGTGACATTAGTATTTGTTCAACATAGCTTGCATAAATTTCACCACAACACATCACAAGAAAAGCCACCCCAATCACTGTCTTAAGGCCATGGGAGTCCTCTCCACCCTGTCGCCCTCTTACAGTATGTGGGATTTCTGGCTAGATTGATGACAACACCAGAGACAAGCTATCAAGAACTTAACCAAAAACACCAAGACACTTACGCATCATTGTTGTCCATTACTTCACGTTGGAAGGGAGACAAAGTATCCAAGATTAGTCCAAATCCACCCTCCTTGATTCAGCAAATGTTGGGCTTACACTAGTAGGAGAAATGATAGATTTCCTACTCTCAATTGAATGATCACTCTCTCTTACAATGGCATAGAGTTCCCTTGCTAATCCCCTATTACAACACATGCACATGCATAAGACAATGAGCTTCCACTCAAGAGCTCCTTCTCTAGAGGTTGAGCTTGGCTTCTCAAGCTATAGCATAGTGCTCTTGCTTATGGCTCCCCCCTTTGTGCTAGCTACACCCTCCTTTTATAGCAATTTTGAAGGCTAGGGTTACTCCTCTAACCATGGTTGGGTTAGATTTTCAGCAATTTATCTAATTTCTTTTGCTTGGAATTATCAAGAAGTTGGTGGGGAAAGAGAGAGGAGAGAAATGGAGGTGATAGGACTTTTCATAGTGGGTTAGTGTTAGTAGAGTTAGTATTAATTCACAAATGGAATTGGATATTTACAATGGGAGTATCCATGTAGGATACAAATTAGGAAGAAAAACTCTTAAGAGGTAAGAAAAGGTGGATTTCTTACAAGGTTGATGCTCCAAGTGTCTTGAGTAGGGCCAATTTTGACGCTTGTTGACGGTCCACTAGCTTTGACGGTACATTTTTTCTCCACTCTTGACCTTCCTTGAGAGACAAGGTAATTGAAGTTGAGTAATCAACCACCATGATGCTGTCTTTTAAGAGAAGAGGCTGAATTTTGTGGTTTTTTTGATAGATATGGATAAATTGGAGGAGGAAAAATGAGACTAGGTGGTCAATTTTGGAATGGAATTGTGTGTGGGAGGTATGAGTTCACCATGGTTTCTCTTATTCTTCAAGGTTGAGGAGAAGGTGAGTAGAGTGCAGAGAGGAGTGGTGAGAGAGGTGGGGATGATGAGTGGAGAAGTGTGTGTGAAAGAGGAAAATGATAAAGTGGAAGAGAGAGTGTGGCTCCATAGCATGGGAAAACTAGGGTCCACTAATAAAATCATAGCTCACAGCTCGTAGCTCAAAAAAATATGAAAAACTTTGAGGCAAAAGTTCAGCCCACGAGCTACAACTTTTGTTTGTATCACCTTTTCAAATTCGGAGAGCAAGTGAACTTTAAAAATTCAGCAAAACCGACCGTTTTTTTCCACTGCACAAGGTCCTTGTGGGGTCCTTCTTTGGATGATTCTTTTGAATACCTCCAAGAGTGAGCCCTCCATAGTGCATGTATGCATGCCACCTACCCTTGACCTTATTTCGTAGGTCTATAATTGAAGATATTGTTGAGATTGTGATATAAGTGAATAGTACAACTAAGAAAATCAAATATTGAGGGGTCTAAAAAATATGTACATGTCAAATATAAATAATATAAGTGGAAAAAATATAAATGGGTCAAAAGAAATCTCTCTCATTATGAGGCTACCATAAAAAGATAAATATTTTTGGTGTTCTAATTTTTTAGAAAAAAACAAAATAGATGTAGGAAGGGAAAAATCACAATAGTGAAAAAATATACACATAAATAAAATTAGTTTTTTTGGATTTTTGTTGGGGTGGAGTTACACCAAATATAAGAGAAGCTTACATGAAAATATTTCTATATGGAATAAAGAGTATGAAAAATGGTAAGAAAAATTGTGGTAATGGTGAGGCAATGTACAGAGCATAAATAACACACACTTAGGTAGAAATATTTAAATAAATATCAAAATAATTATGAAAAAATCTTTTATTTAGGCCCTATATACAAAGAAATATTTACATACGCCTGGGCCATAATATACTTACTTTTTATTTTATTTATTTTATTTTTTTGGCTCAACTAGCCCAATGACTAGCTAATTGAGGGTTTTTTAAGAAGATACGGGAAAAGTCCCGTGACTCATGCACGCCTATGTACAGTGAAATGGTAGGGATAGCCACAGTGTTTGGTGATTTTGGTAGGGTGAGGTAACTCACTGTGGCAATTACAAAGAGCCGAAAAACGGCTATCAATAGCATCACAAAAGGTAATTGGGAAAGGATTTGTAATAGTTGTAGCATTTAGCTTCCTGTAATCCACACAAACCCTAATCTTCCCATTCTTCTTTGGTACCACCATGATTGGAGATAGCCAAGTGACTTCATGAATAGGCTTGATGAACCCAACTGCCAGTAATTTATCAATTTCCTGCTTAACCTACTGTGCAAAGTTGGGATTCATCCTATATCTCTGTTGGACAATCGGAATGGCATCTTCTCTCAAATTAATGTGATGCTGATGCAGTAATGGATCAATACCTTTTACATCTGCATAATCCCATGCAAAAACATCTTTGTATTCCAACAATAACTACCATAAGTCTTGTAGGAATTCCCCATCCACATAATGCTAACCTTGACCATCCTTGGTTCTTCTTCAGTCCCTAAATTCAATTCTTTTAGTTCATCCTGCTGAACCCTTTTAGATCCTCCAAATCTTTTGTTATAAATTTTCTCCACCATATCTCTGGCATCCTTCTCCTCCCGCTGAACTTCCTCTTTGACACTAGTTGATAGACTCTGATCCATCAGTTTTAGTATGTCGGAACCCTAAATTTCCGGTCCCATGATAGGTTCATCAAAAAGCTCCTTTGTTTCCTGATCCTTCTGCAAAATTCCCTCAATATCAACTTCAAAAACAGGTATGACCGTCAGATTAGCCTGCAAAAAGGCTTCCTCCTCATCATCCTCTACTTCTTCAGCAAGACTGATTGATTGAGCAAACAAGGGTCTTTCTTTTCCAGGAATGTGCTTTCTTCCCAACATAGGTATGCTGATTATCTGTTTCCCTTTGGTAAGCACCACCTGATTCTCACCCCAATCCTGTTTCACCTTGGCTAACCTAAACCAAGGTCTTCCCAACAACATCTCATAGGAAGCATCACCTTCCTTCATTCTAAGAACAACAAAATTAACTTGAAATTGCATCCCTGCAATCTGAATAGAAGAGTTCCTTAAAATTCCAATTGGCTGAACCCTTCTCTGATCAGCCATTTTCACTTGGAAAGGTACTGGATCCAATCTCCCTAAGCCCATTGTGAGATAAAATGACTCAGGTAAGATATTGACACCAAATCCTCCATCCAACAATACTTTCTCAAATATCCTGTCCTATAAAGTCACCTTGATAACTGGAACCATGAAATCCACATCAGAAGGATGAATGCTATTCACCCCAGGCTCCTCTTTCTGTTGTATGGAACTTTCATAGTGCTTACCCAGTAACTTATGTAGCAATCTCTCTTTAAATGCTGGAACTATAGTAAGCATTTGGTCTAAAGACAAGTGTAAAGGAGAGTTAATCAATACCTCAAACCAATCTGGTGCAGGTACTTCAACCTGCTTTTTATGTTGTACTGGTGTATCAGAAGATTCTGCATGATCCTCCAAGTGTTGACCTCGCTGCTCCTTCTGAAACTGCTTCTGTACCTGATCCCTAACCCCTTTTTGCTGTTCCCAATCAATAGGACCTTTAGCCTTGGATCTAGTCACAGCCAGCACATCAATTTCATCTTCCATATTATCTCGATATTGACAATCATTCTCCACATTGTCATACTCCTCAGTCGGAAGTACTGTGGCTGTTTTATTAGGGTTATCCTGATAAATCGGAATGTAGATACTAATCACATTTGCTTGTGCCTGTGGTTGATTTGGAGGTGGTTGTGGAGGGCCTGCTTGCTAGTTCTTCTGATTGAATAGAACAATAGGAACACCTCTCTCCTCACGATGTTTTACCCATAAGGCACAATGAAGGCCAACCCAATGTGTAGGGTCACCACAATATACACAAGGCATAACTCCTTGAGGCCTTCTTTGGTTATTATCCTGGTTTCTTCTAGGTCCCCTCTGAAATCCCTGTCCAGGAGGTCTTCCTCTAAATGGAGCCACCTGATTTTCCTCTGCTGAAGTAGTACCCCGCCCAGCACCTGTACCTGTTTTACCCCTTTGTTTAGGGTTGTACCAGCATTGAGCAGTGGTGTTTCCATCTCTTTCACAAATCTCACAGTACCTTTTCTCTTTAGGTGCTATGACTGAATAGCCAATACTCTTTAATTGCTGAACTATATAAACTTCACCCCCTGTTTTGTCCTTCTTCTTCTTCTTAGGACTCTTGTTTTTCTTCATTTCCTCCTCATCAGATGAACTACCAGTATCCGATTCTTTAGAAGAAGATATATCTGATTCTGAACCTGTTTTCGATTCCTTGTCACCTCTCTTACTAAACTTTGTCATTCCCAGCCTCTTCTCAACTCTAGAAGCAGCCTGTACCAAATTATCAAAACCTCCTCCAATGTCAATGCTAGCCACTGCATTTTTAATACCACTCCTCAATCCTTTGAGAAACTAGCCTGCCAACATTTCATTATTTGGCCTTTCATTTCCCTGCAATCTCTCAACAAATATTCTAAATCTCTGAGCAAAATCTTCTACCAACATTGTCCCCTGTTTGATGCGTCGTAACTTGCTTAAAATATCTGTAGGAGTTTTCTCCTTCCGAAATCTTTGTAGAAAAGCCAAACTAAGTGCAGCATAAGTAGGAAAGTGAGCCATTCCATATTGGCTGAACCAGATCATGGCCTTTCCTTCCAAGGTAGCTGCAAATTGCTGTAATTTTATAGGATCTCGAAACATCACTTGGTATCCACTTGCTTGCCAGCAGGTTTCAAATTGTGCTACATGACAATCTGCATCCTCTTTGGGCTTCCCCCTGAATTTGGCGGATTTAATCTGCGAATTAGGAGATGGTTGAGCCATGGGAATGGGATTTGGGATTCTTACAGGTCTTTGCCTGCTAGATCCCCTGAATGGGTCAAATTGGAGTCGCCTTCTACTTCGTGCAGGTCCTCCTGTCAAGAGTAGTGCCCCCACAAGTTGCCTCACTGCCCTGTCCTCTGCTGCTCCAGAACCCTCTTCCCCAGAATTTACCAACCGTTCTTGAGATGGTGGATCAGTTTCTTCATCAACAATCACATCCTCATAGTGGAATGGATCTATATTGTCTGCTCTGGCTTGAGCCCGTGTGTAATATATGCGAGAGTGTATTCTACCTCGCTCGGAGATGCATTATCACCAGAATGAGATTCATGAACCGAAGAATAATACCTGATAACTGCATATGTCCTCAGCCACGAGAACTGAACCCGCAGGATCGCCAAATGTGTTGTGGTTCATCAACACAGGAAATACTAGTACATCACAAATCTTTCATCAACTCATAACTCGAAAATAATACACAGAAGTACTAACATCATACTGAAGGTAAGAGATAGAATAAATTGATAACTCAGAATTAAGATGACAAGAGTGCTTCATTGATCAAGAAGAGCTACAACATCTCTAAATCTCACTGCGCTATCACAACTCCGACTTATAACCACCATACAAAACAGACTGGTAATAACAACCTCAGTCTTGATATATCATAACTGTTAAATATCCGATTTAAACAACATCCGACTAACTATATCCAATGAAGCACTTCCGACTAACTACTAAATTGACATTCTGATATGCCTGTCAACAATCAAGACCATAAACAAGGTTAAAGGGTATAGCATTTAAAGCTGTCTTGAATGAAACTCTATAAGCCCATAGAGGGGCATGGAGATTCATTTCCCAATCAGTCTGTCTTGAACTAACCACTTTAGTCAATACCGAGCTAAGAATTTTATTCCTGTGCTCAGCTTGTTCGTTTGCTTGTGGGAGATATGGAGCTGACTTGTTATGGATAACCATAAATTCATTCAACAGATACTCAATTACCTCATTGCGGAAATGAGTTCCCCTATCACTGTCAGTTTCGATTGGCACTCCATATCTTGTGAATACATTCTCATACAAGGATGCAGCTATGGTTCTGGCATCATCTTTTTTGGATTTCCTTGGCCTCTGTTCACTTGGTCAAATAGTCTGTAGCTACAATGATATATTGAGCTTGAGCAGGTGGTTGTATTGGCCCGACAAAGTCTATGACCCACTTTGAAAAAGCTCTAGCCCCCATTAGGAAGAGAATGGAGTCTAGGAGGGCCTCTTTATTTGGCAATTTAAGGAAGTCAAACCTTTTGTTTTAAGAAATTAATCAAAGGATAGCTTTTGAATTTAAACAGGCAAAATGGCTTGTTTATTTGAATTCAAAATTTTCCCCCCAAAATGAAATTTAAAATCTAGCAGGTAAAACCATATCATGTAGCATATCTATGGAAAGATCTTGATGCGTAGATTGCAGATCTATCGTCTCCGCTTTAATTAGAGATCATGTGGGAGTTATGGGAGGCCAAAAATCATTAAAGAATCCATCTCCTTTTTGGGGGGAAAGTGCATCCTTTGACCACTCTTACACATCTCTTACACACCCACCATTCTTGCACACATGGCATATACCTATTTGTGAAAATGTTAATTACCTCCATAAGCTCATGGAAAATAAACAGGCCCTCTTACACCCCATCCTCTTCTTAATGCCATCATTGGTCTTAAAGGCATGCTATCTACTCGGGTTGGCAATTTTTCTCATTGACATGCCACGCCTATGAACATATTCTTTGGCATCTGCAAAAAGTGTTGGCCACCATATGCCTGCCATTAAGATTTCTCTAGTGGTAGTTTCACTAGAAAAGTGACCCTCGACTAATCCAACATGTGATTGTTCTATAATGGGAATATATTCGTCTTCATTTGCACAAAGACGTAAATGTTGATCCTTTCCTCTTGATACAATTGGTTTCCAATAAGAGCATAGTCTCTTGCTTCAGCTTCAATTGCTCTTTGGCGGTGTTTACTCATATCCTCAGGAAATGTTTGGCTTGATAAGTAAGTAACTAGATAACTTTTTTTACTTAGGAATGAGTGATATTTGGAACAATGTAATATGAGGTATGGGTGCTTGTTTTTGGCATTGAGGACATTTTTTTACAAATGAGTGAACATCACTCCTCATGGTTGGCCAAAATTATCCAAGTCTCAAGATCCGCTTCATAGTTTGGTCTTTCGCAAAGTTAAGTCCTACTATGGTAATATGTTCTTGACTTAAGTATTTGGTTTTCTCCTTAGGATTAATACAAAAAAGAAATATTCAATCTTGATTTCTTTTGTATAGCCTTCTAGCTACTAGTGATTGATGCATAGACAATTGCTCAATTAATCCGGGTGTAATTGGAAGTGGTATTTGCAAATCCACTTGAGTTATGGTCATCAATGAAACCATATTTTTTGACCATCGGGGTATCATTTCCACAGAGAATACATATGCATTTGGTAGATCATCGTCTACCCTTTCGGTGGTTCTTCTAAAATAATCCTTGACAAATGATATGCTCTTTGGTGAGTGGTGCCCTTTTTTACAATCACAGTGAAATCAAATTCCAAAATAATGATGAACCATCTCCCTATTCTTGTTGTGTTTCATGGCTTGTTGACCAAGTACAATAAGGCTTGGTGGTCCACAAAGAACACGAACTTGTTAGCTAATAGGTAATGTCTACACTTTTTTACAACATAGATCACTCCTAATCCTTCCCTTTCAATGGTTGTATAGTTTTTCTCTGCCATATTCAACTGTCTCTACTAGCATAAGAAATAGGAAAATCAATTTTTCTGTCTCCTGGTTGAGCTAGTATGCACCCAATGGAAAAATTGGACGCATCAACATGTATGTGGAATATATTATTCCAATCTGGTGCGTGCTTTCAATATTGGGACTGAGGTGAGGGCTTGCTTAAGCTTCATGAAGGATTCTTCACACTCCTCATTCCATTCAAAGAGTGTAATCAAGCTGTACATGGGTTTTGCAATTATAGCATACATGTAAATGTATCGTCTGTAATATCCACAATGTCCTATGAAAGCTTGAACCCCTTTGCTTGTTGTTGGTCTAGGAAATTTGGCAATAACATGTTTTATCAATATCAGTAGCTATGCTATTTTTAGACACTATATATCCAAGAATTTTTCCTTGTCTGCCCATAAATGTGCACTTTTCAGGATTTAAGAAAATTCTATAAAGTTTACATTTTTTGAATACCTTTTTGAGGTGTTCAAATGATCAACCTAGATTTACAAGTGTATACATAGATCATCTATATATACTTCCAATAAATTCCAAAAATTCTTTAAAAGCATGGCTCATCAATCTTTGAAAAGTGGCAGGAGCATTAGTTAACCCAAAAGGCATAACCTGATAGGAAAAATACCCCATTCAGTTGCAAAGGCACTTTAATGTTGATCTTTGGGGTCAACCAAAAGTTGATTGTATCTAAAAATCCATCTAAAAATCTGTAAGCTTCTTTTCCTGCAACTTGTTCTAAAACATACTCAGTGATTGGAAGAGGAAAGTTGTCTCTAATGGTAGCTGCATTCACTTTTTGAGATTGACATACACTCTTAATTTTCCATTTTTCTTGGGTACTACCACAATTGGAGACATCCAATCCATGTGTTCAATTTCATAAATGAATTTGGCTTCCTTTAGTTTTTCTATCTCTTCTATGATCTTTCTGGATAATGTTTCATTATAAGTATATGGCCTTTGTCTACTTGGTTTTGCATCATCTCTCATAATATGGTATGTTGACGGATTTCTGGATCAACAACCTTGAGATCCTTATGAGACCAAGTAAAGATATCCCGGTCTTCTTTTAGTAAGCTTAACAAAAGCTCTTGTTCTTCTTCAGTCAGGTTGTTTGCAATGTAGACAGGTCTAGGCTTTTCTCCTGGTTCGGTCAGATCTATCCTTTTTGCATTTTCTGGTCCTTCATAGGACTCACCCCGTTTTTTTATTTCCCTGACTGGTTGTCCAACTATAATCTTTCGCTCTTGGAGAGTATATTTATTTTAATGGGATGGATCACTCATTACATCTTTACCCTCTTCCTCAGTTGTTTGCATTTCAGTGGTATACATCTCCTTTAGAGCTTTCTTTAACTCTTGATACTTATTTTTTCGTTCAACTCGTGTCATGGTTGAATTCTTGTCTTGGTAATTAGGTTTTTCTTGATTTTCCTCTCTCTTTTTTTATGTTTTTGATATTTCTTGCTTTTCATCTGAAGGATATCTACCAGTGATTTGTTCTTTGACACAATCATGTGCATCTATCTGCATCAAAAACTGTGTTCTACTAGAGAGTGATGGCATGGGTTAAATTTCAAGTTCCTGGTGTCTCTTTTTCTTCTATACCATTTTTTTCTTCTCAGTTTCTGGTTTGGAAAGTCAAAAAGCTTTTTCTCCCCTCCTTTCATGAGTAGTTTAGCTCTCACATGTTCTTTTTATGGCCCCGAATCATCAGAGGTAGCAGAATGTTCTTCTATCTCGTCTGTTGCATCATAGTAGAGGTCTGAAAAGAATTGTTGAGCTTTCATTAAGTCCTTGGGTCTTGAATTTTGTCTTCAATGTGAAGAGTCGAAATCATTTGTATGGGAAGTATTTCATAGCTGTCCTCAGTGCAAAACTGAGTCAACATAGACATATTCACACATACATCCATTGTTGCCAAAATTTAAGTCCACTCAAATGACTCAAACAAATTCTCCGAAAAGGGTTCAGGTATATGAGCTTCATCTGTGCAATCCCTTTCTAAGATACATTCTTCTCGTTTTAAGATCCCGTTTTTTGAGGCTCCACACATCCAAATAGGTGTGTCTTTATTTAACCAAGATGGAAGCTTTGTTTTAGCCAAAGAGACTGGGTCAAATTCTTGTATGGGCATTTTCAGGACATCTCTATAAGTGTGATCTTTTAGATTAACCCTTGTTATTGATCCCACTTGCTTCAAGTACAGGTAATTGTTTCCCCAATCCTAAATGAGTTGTACTTGTCGCATGAAAGGTCTTCCCAAGATGACTTCATAATCGACTTTCTTTCCAAAGTACACTATTGCAAAAGTATGTTGATAATCAATTCCACGAGAACTAACTATCACTTTTTCAAGCAGTCCTAAGGGTCTTTCAATGTGTCCATCAGCCAATTGCAATTTCATTCGGGTTTGTCTAATGGTTGGTTTTCCCCATGATTCCCATACTTCTTTTGTGACTATGGCTATGCCTGCCCCACTATCCACTATTTCCATGGTTTCTATATTATTATATCTCACTAGAAGGGTTGTGTTTCCTTCTTCCCCTTCGTAGTATTGTCCGACTTTGTTCATTGGGATGGATCTAATCTCTTTGCTATCCAATTCGTGTTTCAATTTTCCCAAATTTTGTGCAATTAGCTCTGTTATCCCCACCTTCTCTAGAGTTCTTTTTAGGTCATTCCATAAATATGGTCTAATTTTTAATAGTTCTCCTAAAGTAAGAATGAGTGTAGCCATGATTGAATGGATGTTGTCTACGTCTAAGGTCTGTTCCGCTCTTTTTATCTGAGTGGTTTTACACACTATGGATTTGTCTTCATTATCTCCCAAGTAAGAGGGTAGTGTTTTCAAAGTCATTGGTTTAGACATTCTTGAAGCTTCAGGGCCGCAATCCCCATTCAAGGATTGTACATCCATGTTCATATGAAGAAGTAGATTGTCTAACCAAACTTCCTCCATAGGAGCTGACTTCAAATTTAGGCTCCCATCATTAATCTCTCTCACTTTTTTTCATATGTCCTGGCCAATGTTCTTCTACGAACGGAATTCCATCTAAAGCATCTTTACTGTCAGTCACTATGAGTTCTGGCTCTTTAGTTTCGGGGTGGAGTTCTACCACCACTTTTGATTTCTCTTTATTGGTTCCTACCACAAGCTCCTCCGGTTTTTCTATACTCTTAAGCTTGGGTTTTTTCTTTTCCAACATCTCTTGAGTAATTCTTACCAAATTTTGATAAGCTTCAAGCTTAGCTGCTTCCATATTGGAGAAGGATAGTGTGGGATGCATGTCTAACCTCATCATCCTATCTTATTGCAGTATTGCAAAAACCACTATTACATTGTCTATCCATGGGACAAAGCTGACTCAACTAGTTTATAAGACCTAAGCACACATGCTTATGGTCTTAAAACCCAGTTTAGGTCAAGTTTCAAAATCACGATTATTAATTGCAATGGATTTTTGACCTAGTCGTTTTCGACCCAGGATGCATCTAAATGCTTAGCAATGATGACCCAATACCCCACCTATGCTTATTTTTTGATTTGAAAGTGTAAATTCTTAGTTATGATGAAATTAGGCCGCGGGTCAGCAGGCAATGCTAAAAGCTATGAATTACTGTGAACTGCTTATGTCAATGCGTAGAGCTCTTACCTGCGGTTGCAATGCAACAAACGCGACTGCAATGTGACAAACGGGGAGGAAGTAGGAAGCACGAGAAGGAGAGGAGTGAGCATCATTAGCTCACGCCGTGTATTTCATTATCCAAAACTTAATAAAATCTTTACAAAGCTGGCTTTTATACCGTAGCCAAGGTCTAAAATGTGTAATGTCCGGCGCCAAAGACCTTTGAGGCTCCACACTTATTGTATCTGCAACCCAGGTACACTAAGTGACCTATGCTTTACATCTTGGAACTCTTATTGAGCCGCCATAACACGTTACAATTATCACAATGGATAAATAAATCAGGAAATTACAATACATGGCCATTTTGGAAAAAATGTGAAAAGTGTGTAACTCCAATCTTCACTGCTTCTTCATATTCATCTTTGATGTGCATTCATAAGGCTTTGATCTTTAGCATCTCCTGTTAACTAACATCGGCTCAGTTAACATTCTCCCCTTCCGATTTTAGTTCTTAGACACTGTTGAAAAGTGTCCGTGGAGGCTGTGGAAGGTTTTGATTGGTTGTTGATGGGATGATCATCTGCATTTATCTTTGAATTTTTTGATGAGGTTCAATTTGCTGCAGCATCTTCATTGGTCCAAATATGTTTGATGTGAGAGATGATGTTGCATTTGTCCATTGTAATAGCACAATGATGAGGCTGTTATTTATTTATGAAAAGTATGTACAAGAGAAGTAAAATGACGAGGATCTAAATTAAGGTCTAATACCTGGATGACCAAAGGGAAAAACCCAGTGGGGAAAAAGTGCCTTTGGGATACGTGCATTATTGGGGTACTTATTAGCATTGGAATATTAATAAAGTACTCAAGGAATTATTTTGCTGATGGATATGGAATTTAAAAAGGCAGCAAATATGAGAGGGTAGCATGATGGAACATTTGTTGCCTGTTGTAGTCCACTCAAGGTGCATAGGTGGAAGCAAAAAAGAGTGTCTAATGCATATGTCCAATGGTGGGACATCCTATTTATGCATACACAAAAATGCATGGAAAACAATATGCTGTGCAAGAAGGATTTTGAGGGGTTCTTCAGAAAGATGGTGTAGCTATAAAAGCATATGACATGGATTTGCAAGCTAGCACCCCTTTAAGAATGGTTTTTGTTGACGAGGATATGTGGTCTCATCTTACTGTGCACTCTGCATGAGTGTTGGACTCTACGACACTCCACCAATTGTAAGTTAATAGACTTCGACTCTTATGCTCATCTCATCAGCATAAGCAACAAGACTTTAGATATGCTCAACTCTTCTAGCTTGAGTGTAAGCCTAATAACTACTACTCTTAGCACATAGTTTAATATGACTTGAAGCTTTGGGACTAATGCTTTGCTCATTTTATGGCTCAACAGGCCGACTCTGACTATGCCAGAGAGTGTTTTTTGCTCCGTGGTGACTTGACCTTTTACATTCTTGTGCTCGCTACTACAAACATTTCTTCAGGTAAAAGTAAGCTTGAATCCTCCAAAAGAGGCTTAGTGAAGGACCAAGTTGGCATTGAAGGTTTCTTTTGCCATACCTGTTTTATCATCTTTGAATCTGCATTCTCATTGGTTGGGTTGTCCTTCTTTGACTGTGAAGACTCCATTATCTGTTTGATTCTCCAAGTAGGCTTGTTGATAGGAGTCTTTGATTTTGTTGTAGGCCTCTGTTGGCTATCGGCATCTGGATTTTGACTAGGAGCATTGGAAGACTTAGGAATCCAAACCTCTTGATGACAGTTGTATCTCCATTGTTGACTTTGTTTTGCTAGGTCTTATTGAGTTCTTAAGATCTTCATGCAGGTCTGGTGTTGTTGCAGCTGGCTTATGGTTGACTGGTAGCCAAATCTTTGTATATCTTGTATAGAATCCTTGTCTAACAGGAACATTCTCTGAGATTCTTCTTTGTTTTGTATCCTCTTGCGAGTTGTGGTAGACTTCAGCATCTTCCAATGTTGTTATGCTGTATACCTGATTCTAAGGTATCTTAGGATATTGTCGAGGTTGATACCTAATGGGACTCTTTTCTTGGGAGGGACTTGTCATCATTTCATATGCTCTAACCTGCAATTTTGGCACCCATATTTGTATGCTACCTCTAGAGTACTCCTGTTCTTTTAAGCTCCATTGTGATGCTATCCATCCTATGTGTTTGTCTTCATGTGTTGATTTCCTGTATTTAATCCAAACCGGATCATTGACTTTGACTAAATTGCTCGGAACAAACACTTTCTTGACTTTCCTTTGCTTTCTTGAGTACTTTGGCTAATATACCTTTGATTTGTTGGGTGGCTCCTTAGAGGTTTTAGTTGGGTCAGCAATTGACTTGAAGTTTTGAAAGCCTTTCTTCCTTGAAGAAGCTGATCCATGAGGGTTCTTTGATGTAGAGGCATATATTGTCACACCTTCTTTGCTAATCGGTGGAAGTTTTACTTTAGCTTTACCTTTGTCTACAAGATTTGTCTTTGATTCTTGTAACTTCTGCAACTCTGAATCTATCATTAATGGCGTTGTAACTATTGCTTACTTCCTCTTATAAAAGAAAGTATTAGCGTTTTATCTTCTTTGTAGGCGTTGTGTCAGTCTAACCATTGATGTCCAATGATCGCATCTGCAAGAATTTCCTTTGAAGGCTTCACCTGAAACTTTACCTGTTCTTCATAATTTTGGATGCTAAGGGTAGCAACCATTTCTTTTTGACTTGTACCCTTATCCATGATTTCTCTATTATTTGGCTTGCTCTGAGTAATCTCTAGAATGCTCTGGATGATGTTTGCAACCATATTGCAATTTGCTTCTTTATCCAGTAGAGAATTGCATCTAACACTTGCTCCTTTTGTACTGTTGAGAACTATAGCTATTCTCATTGTTGGCTCTATTAAAGATCTCTGTCCTGATTTTTCCATGGTCTCATCTTGATCTAGCTATGTCTCTATGAGGAGTGACTTGAGACTTTGTTTTCCAATCTGACTTATATCTGCTGATTCAACTAGCAGTGAGTGATTGATCTTTGTACTTCCTATTCCTTCTTGGTTGTCTCAAACCTTGTTCTTCTTAACTTCTGGCTTTGGTGGAATTCTCTGCTCAATAGCTATCGTGGTTGCTCTTTGCTCTGTTTGATCAGCACTTGCTATTTCCTGATTTGCTTCAACCTCTTCTGAAGTTTTGATTGATGGAAATGAATCATCTTCAATAAGATTTGCTTTGGCATCAGTCTCCATTTCAACTGTGCTTGAGGACTTTGTGTTGTCGTCCATGGGTGACCAGTCTTGGTCTCTATTCTTGGCTGTCTTTGATTACTCTGTCATGTTTGCATTTTGCATCTCTAACATCGTCTAGTCCATTGGCATTCGCATTATGATGTTGTCTGGCATATCTTTTGTTGTGATCACATAGAATTGAGCTATGATGATTTGTGAACTTACTTCAATGGTGGTGGAGATGATTCCCCAGCATTTTGCTCGTTTGTCTCCAGATATGCTCACACATTCAGGAGCATCTTCCAGTTGTGGTGGGCCACATCTTTTCCGAGTGCGAAAGACATGAGGTTCTTGTCTAGCTGAAAATCTAGCTTTACTTCACTTGACAGTTTTCTTCATTTTCACCAACAATGTTGTACTTGATCATTGCAGAATTCATGTATGAATTGACTGATGTTGCTTTGGCAGCATCCTTTGGTTGAGCTTTATCTGCATTTTCTTTGCTTTGACCACCTACTTCAATTGATGTTGACTCGTATGACTGTGATACTGTAATTCTTTGCAATTGTTGAGCATTGTCCTCCTGCGTTTGAGTAACCCTTGATCTTACAAGATCCATTGTACTTTTTGGAAAAATCTGTCTCTTCGGAGGAGATTTCAGTGTGGTGACCTTTGTGTAGCCTTTTGGACTTTAGTTGTCATTGATTTTGACTTTTTTGTCACTTTTTTGGCAGCTTGAGGCTTTGCATCATCTTTAGATATTCCTTGACTTTAGGTTTAGCATGCGTAGGGGCTTCTACAAGTTCATGAGCCTGCTGAGAATCATTGCCATTTGCATTTCGATATGCATATGCGAGCTTGGTCTCACGCAATTGCTTGAACACTATGGGATTTTTTGGCTTTTGACTTTGACTCGTGGGGAGATCAACTGAAACTTTTGTCCCTGATGATCTTCATAGAAGAATTTTTCTTTAGATTTTGATGGTTTTTGGATCAGTGGAAACTTCCAACAACCATATGATCTTCCAATGGTTTTTTCTTTGAAGGGGTTTGCTGGCTAGAAGTTCTTAGGCTTCTAACTGGTGTAGCATTTTTTGGTACTAGAGCTAAGCTTGATGAATTTGCAGCTCTCTCCTTCCTAGGATGATTACTATAGCCTGGTTCATTGTGAGAGCTCAAAACTGTTTGGCTCTAGTTGAGTCTCACCTTTTGGGATTGTGAAGGCACATTTTGGGTAGCACTGTTGATGTTTGGCATCTATAAGCCTTCTGTATAGTTCCCTATGTATCTCCATGAAACATGACAAATTATTCCCCAAGTCAAGCTATAGATAGCATTATCTTTACTCTAATATTGTCTATCCCATGGGTCTCCTATGATATGAACTTCTGTGGTTTCAAGACCCAAGGCACCATAGATGCTAAACTCTCGTCTATATCTACGATTGTTTTGGTCGAAGTATATGCTCGTTTGGTCACAACATCGAAGCTTTATTTATGATGGAGGAGAATTTGGCTCTGAACAGATTTTTGGATTCACTCGGGTAATATCCTTCATCTCTAGAGAGGATGGCTATAATAGATTATTTCCTTTGAAATGAACCATCCTTTCTGATCTATCACTGGACGCACTTCTATGAGCTGGTATGTGGGCCGTTCAAACACTGGCTGATCCTTTTTGTAAGTTTCTCTTTTTGGTCTACATAGTATGCATATGAGTTATGTGTATCATACAAAGGTATCATCATTATGTTTGATGTGTCCCTTAGACTTGTGAATGATTGCACACTTGTGTCAATGGATGAAAATTCATTTGCAAACCTAATAGTCTTTTCAACCTTTGGTGATAACTGGACACCTTGACTAAATTCATGCAGAGATTTGTTGTTCAAAGAATCAATTTTAAGCTTTTCAGGTGTCTATGCATCTTTATGTTGATTTTGAACTTGCAGTGCAATTACTGGTGCTTCTAATGGTAATGCAAAATCATCTGATTGCATTAAAAGTGACAAGTTAAATGCACTTATATCGAGATTCGCATTTCCAATTTTCTCTGTACCTTGCTTGGTGGTTGATGTCTCCTTGTTGTCTGGGTTTCTTGGACAATCTCTAGAAAAATGTCCACCTTTTCATCCACAATCTGGGCAATACTCCATGACTGGTAGTATTTCATTTGGTTCTGTCATGTCAAGCTCTAGTTGAGAAGTTTCTGCTTCTATGTTGGCCAAGTTGTTGGCATCTTCTTTTGAAACACTAAGCTTCAAGTTGTAGAATGCTCCATCTTGACCTTTGTACCGTCTTTGGCTCGGTTCTCCAATTAGACTGGATTCAATTGGTTGATTTATTGGATATTTCATTTATGGTTCTCAATTATAGATCTGACCACTGTAGTCCATGTACAATGACCCTAATTGCATATGCACTAACTGTATGTTTTGCTGGCTTGTACAGATTTCTGGATAAACACTTGGGTTGACTATTTGAAATGCTATTTGCACTTCATCTTTGAGCTTGCAATACCTGGCTCCACTAAAGTCTGTGAACATCTAGGAGTTCTCTAAATCTTGCTTTACTCTAATCAGTAAGATCTTGGTCTCTGTGCTGCTTTTGCTGCTCATTAGATATCTATGGCCTTTTGAATCTGCATATAAGACTTTATCTCCATTGTAGCCATAAAGCTGTAAAATCTGCTCTCTTGCACTTGTACATGTGTTACCACTACTACTAGCTTGCTCTACTGTACTTGAATTCTCAGCTCGAGATGAGTCCATGTCCACTGGTTCAGTAAAAACTGTCTCCTAGGAGATTTTAGTATTGATTAACAAAGAAAATTTATGTTCAGGTTTCATAAGACTGCTTTTGCCAAAGTACTTTTGGCAGTTGATTTCTCTTAGACTCAGAGGAGTTGATTAACTCTAGCTCAAAAGTGTCAGAATTGATTGCAACCTTTGAAATGATGAAAATCTAGGCCTTGAATAACCTAACCTACAGATTAGATTGTTATCTGTTTTTTCCACTTGACTTGAATTCAGCTCTTCTCAAGCTCCCAATTCTTTGTCTGCAACCTGATTCCTGTACAAATTTGATTAAGTTAGCTATTCTTCTATAAAGACAATAGAGGTTTTGCTAACTCTCGTGATTAATCTATGTGTATCACTTCAAATCGAGTTTTGGGAGTCAAAATTTGACTTTCAGATTCGACTTTTAGCAAAAAATCAAAGGTTTAATCTACAACCTGAAAACTGAGTGAACATGTACCGGTTTTGATCCGAGTGAATCCAAAATTGCCCAGTGGCTTTGTGTTATGTTGGTCTAACATTGTATAAGTTCAAAAGTCAACATTAGGAAAAATATGAACCCTCTAGGGGCCCTTTGGGATTAAGATTAATTAGAGGCCAGCCAATGAGAAGAGGGTGGTGGACACACTCTATGCCCTCAAAAATGTAGGGGGAGAAAGTAGTCTTACACTTCTTAAATGGGTTCTTACTTAGTGAGAAGGTGGGGTGGGGTGGGGGGGGGGGGCATATGGAACCTCCAACTTCCCTCCTTTTTTATCCGGTTTTGAAAAAATCCCAAAAATTTGAAATTTTTCAAAATTTTCAAAAGTCAAATTTTATCTTCTTAAAACCCCCCTAAAACTATTTTATGGTCAAAGAAGCATTTTTTGACTTCAAAAAGTCAAAACGTGCACCCAAAAACCCTAAAATTCAAAATTTTTTTAAAAAAATTGATTTTTTTTTTGCTATCCAGAGTTCCCCCAAAGGTAGTTCTTAGGCAAAAAGTGATTTTCTCTCTCTAGAACCCCCCTTTTCCAACCCCTCCTTGGTTGCAACCATCACACTCATCCTCTACTCCAACACTCTCTCTCTCTACACCATCTCCATTGCTGCAGCAAGGAAGCTCCTCTCTCCTCCCCTACCACCTTCCATTGCCATACCAAGCAAAGGTTATCCACCTTCTCCTCCCATTTACACACCAAGCAAGGGTTATCCACCTTCTCCTCCCATTGCCACAAGGGTTATCCACCTTCTCATATCACTTTATCCTCTGTACATTGTAGCAACAAGCAAGGTTCTTCTCCTCCTCCTAGTTTTCTTTGCTCAACCATGGCCAACTCTACTTCGCAAAGGCGGCCAAAGGATGAGGTCAAAGCACTTACATGCCACACACTAGAGGTGTAGATGATGAGTGGGTGCCACAAGAGTTCACCAAAGGTGCTTGGGTATACATGCAACCATCTACTATTGGCCCTCATCGTGTGCGGAATCGTGCAAACTTGGATCTTCATTGGAAAGGAAAGCTCCTTGGCTTCAAGAACCGCAAAGACAAGGGGACCATAGCCATTGTGCAACATGTTTTCTCAATGTCAACCATGCATTTGCAACAACCACCTCGATTTCCAACACATTGTAAGTACATGTTTTGAGAATACAAAGCTAGGTGTGAAATCACAGTGTAATGTTATTATGGATTCATACTTAAGATGTGTCATGCATTTATAGTCATATTTCCATCCACGTTGGTGGAGGAGCAGCCACTTCATAGTCTCTCCGGCACATTCAATGCTATACATGCGGATATTGGAGAAATAATGTTCCCACATCTTTGCCCAACCAAACTGGTTCAAAGAAGGATTTTCTTCTATTCTCACTCCTATATTGTCCCTATTCTACACAAGCATTTGGAACGCTTGAACCCATCAAAGTAACTTCCTTATTAAGTATGGAGTGGCCGGTGCCAGATTTGTGGTCGGTAGCATCTTTCAAGCAAAAGATGATAATGGATGTCCAAAACTCTTTGAAATACTCTAAAGCTTCTAGGTCTGTGGGCTTGAGTTGGTGTTTGCCTATTCATTGTTTTGTGCACATTTTTAAATAGTTTGGATTTGTGGAGACTACCACAATGCTTGTATGTAAAGATGAGCATTACGAGGAATTAGGAAGGCTTTTAGAAGAGGACTGGGGTTTTGTGGAGGGCATGCACAACGGGGACCGGTACCGTTGTAAGGTTGGAGCTTCAGGTATTGGAATGCGCTATTTGAAATCCCGCACCTCCTTGTACATACAATTTCACTATGATCGTTGGATGTGCAAGCTTGGAGTGTGGACTCCCTTACTGAGTGTAGACGGCGCTATTGCAAGCTTTGACATTGCAGTGAAGATGCCCAACAATGCTTTGGAGGCAGTCCAAGTGAACAAGCATTGGACTCTCAGTAATGTTCGAGAACATTTGGTTATTATGGGTTTTGAGGCCCTTCAACAAACACAATTTCGTTTACAAGGTCACAAGGTGAGAATCCTTCCACCACATTTTCAATACATCATGGTTTGTCGATCATTGGATGCTTATTGTAATGAATTTCCGTAGATTGGGAAGAGAATGGAAGACAAACTGAAGGTCGAGGAGGACTGGGGGATGGATGGAACTATGCTATCGATCTTATAACTTTGTAACTCTTGCAATTTTCAAACTGATCCCCGCTGTAATCAACATGATTTGCTTCGACAAATCATGCCTTTGAATATAATTTTTTGCATTGGGATGAGAAATCATTTTTTGGTGAAAGTGCCTTTTTTTTTAATGTCTTAAAAAAAGGGTCCATTATAAAAGGGGGGCCACCTAACTCATTCACTATTTTCACTTTTGAAACTCTTGAGCTCCTCCACTCTATGTCTACACCCCAGGCTAGACATGGATGCTTCCACAGCCTCTACATCTGCAGCCACATCCACCCCTTTGTCACGCTTCATCCTCTTCCTCGAGGACACCAAATACAAAGGGAAGTTGGACCTCCACACCTTTTTTACTCGTCTCCCTGACCTTGATGCCACAGTTGCCCTTCACATGGATGCATTTGCCGAGATTTTTGCGTTCATGGAGGAGCACATCATAAAATATTCTGTATCTATCCCCCCACATGTAGGGATCTAGGTGCCTTGCGATCTTTTGCGCTATATACACAAAGGTGATCGCCCATTCTCCAAGCGGTTGCAACGATTCGAAGAAATTGCAATCGATGCAGGCCATTACTTGGACGAGCAAGCCCCAGGGGTGTCAGCGCTCAAGAAGTGCAAGTTGGGGGTGGAGTACCTTTCTCGGCTCGCAACATTTATCTTCTTGGTGAGTGAGGAACCTAATTTGGAGGAGCTTCGCTTACCACACCTTCAGGTTGGGTCCTTTATCAAGGACACCAAGGAGCAGCAGGTTATCCCCATGAACCCCACAGCGGAAGGAAAGGCACACCGGCTCGAGTACCCTAGGGGTCTTGAGGAACTCGTTGAGAAATCCATAGTTGCGGCTGGCCCTAGTGACACTCCAGTGCCATTACCATTGACGGATGTGGCTATCCCAAAGGTAGAAATCAGTCTCTCCTCCTCAGTGTTAGTGGATGGGGAGGAGTATGTGTTACTGCATGATTTGGATAAAGCATTTGGCCTGCGCATGGATGAATGCTTGAGCGTGCTATGCAATAGCACAAAATGTCCCTTAGACAATACGCCAGATGCCCTAGAAAGCAAGATCTTTCTAGATGGGGACTCTTTTGCTGACACTGTTGCAGTTGTATGTGCGAAGGTCCTCGCAGAAGATCAGTTGCACATGGCTGATGAAGAATTCCAAGCCACGCAAGCCAAGGTTGAGGCTGCTAGGATGCCTATGCAATTATGCAACCTCCCATCTGATGATCCAAAAGTCGTATCTGTGGTGCATGGGAGCATTGACTTGGATGCAAAGGGCAACAGGGAGGAGGACGACAAGGAGCAGGAGGTAAACTGTATCCTAAATTTCATGTTACTATTTTATCCTTCATTGTCTTTTTTCTCAACCTTCATCGGTTTATGACAAGATGTCGTGGAGGTTGATGATTTTGCTGCAAGGATGGGTGGCAAGCAGACGGGCTTTGAACCTCAAGCTTCCCTTGCGCATTACCTAGGACAACTCCCCTCTGGCGATGTGGACATTATCCATAATGAATTAATTACTCCCCAAGCCCATTTTATGACTTGGTCATTAAAAGCTTTGAGCAAGTTTTTGTGTTTGAGCACCATTGCTCAAACTGCGCATCAAGTGTTCCTAGTGCGTAGATCCCTTGTATGCACAGCGTTTGGCACTGGCTTTCGTGGTAAAGTGCTTGCCTAGATAGGGATACATGCTTCCATTGGCTCAACTGACCCAAAGGCCATAGCGCACTCCCTCTTGACTGGGGAGTTGCCTTACGCGTAAAATAGGCGCCAGGAAATGGTCAAAAAAATTATGAACTCCTCAGATACATGATGTAAAATCATCGTTCTGGAAGTAATAAAAACTATTTGAAATTGTCTCTCTATCTTGCAAATTCTTTTGAATGTGATTTGTCAATCTTGAAAATTGTTTCAATTGGTGATATGAAAATTGTTTTGATAAGTGACTTTGTAATTTCAAGTTCTGTATGTAGTTTCAGCCAATTTCAGCCAATTTAGGTATTTTATGTTCCCTAGGGGGTAGATAAGCCTACCAAGGGCCAAAATAAGCCTGGCCACAAGGGCGCGCAAATGGCCCATCCATCAGTTTTGGATGGGCTATTTGCGCGCCCTTGTGGCCCGGCTTTTTTTTTGCCCCTTTTAGGCTTATCTACCCCCTAGGATACTTACAAAGCACAAATTTATTGAAATGAATTGGTTTTGCATCATTAATTTAGATGCACCCTTTCTATGGCAATTCCAGCATATATTCACACTCAAGGACACTCGAAAAGGTGAAATCAATTATGAAATGAAGTTTCCAGCACACTATTACCTGCTTTAGCTCTACCTAGTACACCCCTGCACCAAAAAATCCAATTACATTGGACATTTGAAAAATCCAAATTAATGTTGCATAGACACTTGGTTTCACAATATGTTATTTTTTTTGATATCCTATAGGGAATTCAAAGCTTGAAATGGCCAAAAAAGGGTGTCCACAAGGATCCATGTAAACTAATGTTTCAAAACCAATAGGTTTTAGTAAAGTTGTGCTTTTTAAGTACCCTTGGGGGTAGATAAGCCTACAAGGGGCAAAAAAAAGCCTGGCCACAAGGGCGCGCAAATGGCCCATCCAAAACTGATGGATGGGCCATTTGCGCGCCCTTGTGGCTAGGCTTTTTATTGCCCCTTATAGGCTTATCTACCGCCAAGGGTGCTTAAAAAGCACAAATTTACTGAAATTGTCTGAAATTACATACAAAACTTGAAATTACAAATTCATTTCATTACAATGATAGTAGACACAGTAGACACAACTGTTGATCATATTGTCATTGGAAAGTTCAATCATTACAAAGATAAGGGTGTGCAATACAAAAAGAGGGGTAACTTTGGCTAATTCTCGAAGTCTCGTTGCAGTCGACGTGCAAGCTGCATATCTTTTGGTTGTATTGTCACTCGCTTTGCCTGTATGGCGCATAGGTTGGTATCTTCCAACACCGAAATGATGTGGGCCTCTGCAGCTTCTTGAATAGCCTCTAGCGCTATTGCTTGCATTCTATACTGATTTCCATAGCTTTGAAGCACCTCCTTCACAGTGCGAGCAAAGGGGGTGCGTCGAATCAAAAGCTCCGTCGTCTTCTGGTAGTGGCGGATTTCTGCAAATGCCCTTGCTATTTTTCGGCGCCGCTGCGGTTGTCTTGGGGGCACTTGAACATTTCCTGGCGGGCGGCGTTTAGGCTTCTTGAAAAACTTAGACTTGCACCTGTTTACATGCTTAGGGGCTGGTTCTGCAGCCTCTTCTGATTCTTCCTCTTCTCTTGGCTACCGATCTTGTTGTGTGGGGAGAGCTCCCTAGCCTCCAGGCAAAATCTTCCCCCCAACAGCCACCCGGTGTGTGCGCGGTATTTTTTCTCGCAGCCATGGTGGCTCACTCTCTGATTCAGTGTCTGTATGGACCATCCGAGTCCTGGATGGTCCTACTTGTGATTGGTGGCACGACGGCTGCTCCCTATCGGACTCTGTTGTTTGCTGGCCCTCTTCCTCTCTCCAGTGCTGGGCACGTTGCTTCATTCTCCTTCTAGGTGTTATATCTTGAGGAGGTGGAGATTCAACAGTCCTCGATGACTCTCGTGCCCTACCACCATGCCCACTACCAGATGAGTTTCTGGAACGGCCAGGCGTTCGTGGATGTTTTCTTGTGCCTTTAAGCCATGACGGCTTCTCACATCCTTGGAGGGTGTTTTTGTTGGCAGGCAGATGCTCTTTCGCGGTTTGTTTGGTGCGCGCCATTTCGTTGGTAAGAGCTCACCTGTTCTTAAGAAATGAGTGGTTTATGAGAGCATGCAATATTTATAAGGGCCCATTTAAAAAGGGCCCTGTTCACACTAATTTTTTTTAAAAAAGTATTATTTTTTAAATAAACATGTCGCTAAGAGTTGGACCCTGCATTCACGTTTAGTGACTCGCACAGTATCCACTTTGATCCTTGTCGCACTCTGCATCGCCCCCATGTAGCATGCTTGGTGGGACCTTGCGACATTTGCCACTTGTTGCTATGCTCTTGACGACTCCATTTTTGCACTTCAATAGCAATCTTGGATTGTCGCGCATGCTCCATTGTGAGCTTACGAGCAAATGTTGTGCGAAAAAACCAATTGAACATCTCCTCCAAATAATTGGATTGCACCATTCCACCACCATGTCGAGTATTTTTGAAGTACACTCCCCTTGCTCAATAATGGGACTTCTCCATGCCTTGAGTGCTAAAAATTTCAAGCGATCCATACTTGTGCATAAATGCACCATGCGCAAACAATATATGTTGTTCACATGAGTAAACGATCCACATTATTAAATAAAAACAATCCCTTGTAATGAATACACCATGTAAAATGACTTACCATGTAATGTGTGATGTTATTTTCACCCCAAGAAAGGGTGAAGACCTTGGTAAAATCCGCCAAGGCTTCTTGAAATGATTGGCGTTGTTCTTCTGTTGTGCTGTTAAGGCCCATAAGCTTGACCATTTTATCAAAATGTGCCCAAACTTGCTTGCGCTTGTTTGCAAGCTCGCCATTTGAATCATTGTCGGTAGTAGCTTTGCATAACTCCTTCCAAAGCTCCCAAAGGTTACCTGCCTGCTGGTTGGAGCTATTTTGAGCATCATATCGACTTGGCTTTCCTTGGGAAACTTTCTTCAAAAAGTGTCTAGCTTTTTGTCCACTCATTGACACTTGTTGAGCAATTTCATGGGCCTCCCCTGTGCTCTTTGCAGCAACGATAGACACATTTCCACCGTGACAGCCAATGGAATTCAAGAGTACCTCCACTCTTTCGATCGCTTCCTGGGACTTTTCCAACGGTTTCATCGAGAAAGCATAGTCAATGTGGAGCTTCAATAGCCTATCAAAAATGCGCATGAATGCGTTAATGTACAAAAATGTACATTTGATAGAGGAAATCGAAAGATTGGATTCCAAGCGTGGTCCTTTTGATCACGGTTTGGGGCATTGAGCATGGGACATCTCAGAATAGACGCTTCCCATTCTCTACCTTCATCTCCGACATCACGACAATCTAACCCTTGTTCTCCATGCCCTTGCCATGGAAGCATGGATCCGGCCTTTGCAGTGCTCTTATGTGATTTTTTTCCATTAGGTTTGTTACCTCGAGTGCAAAATGGACAAGGCATGAGAGAAGAAGCCCCTTGTTTGCAGCCAAGCAAACACTTTATGGTCTTCAAATCCCCACCTAAGTGCCACTCCACATCATAACTACCAAAACCCTCAATCTCCATTTTTTGACCTGCAATTTGGGAGTGTATTACTTCTGTGATCCATTGAGTTCTCTCAAAAATCCATGAAAGTACTCCATTGGTCTCCTTAGGCACCTCAATAGCATCCAACCACCAAATGTCTTTCTCTGATTGCACGCTAAAAGATGGGGTGGGAGATGGCTCGACTGAATCCCTTCGCTTGGTTTGCAGAAGGGCCTCATTGATAAGAGTGACACTTAGCCTCTCTAACCTTCGGCCTTTCATTATTTGACACTCATCGAGTTTCAGCACAAAAGCGACTTTTGTGCCAAGCACTACAAAATAAATAGTGCTAAGACCTTAAACTTCAGAGTCTATGATAAAAATAATACCAAAGAAAAAAGTAAAGTGTGTCACCTTCTTCAGGTAACTCGTAAAATCTAAGCATGGCTTCTTGAAGCCTTCTAAGATCCACGAAAATATTGTTCCACATTGTGTAAGGAAAGCCCTTCTCCGAAGGTCTTATGGATTGTTTCTTACCTTTTCCCCTTGTCTTTGTTGCGCACGAAGCATAAAGGGAAGTTGGCAGTGTGTCCTCAATGTGTAGGTATGTCCCAATGCGGGAGAACACATCTTCGTTTGTGGCCTTCTTTGCGAGCTTGACCTTGTGAGGAACGGGAAATAGGTTTTCCACAATGCCATGTTCTTTGAGGGCATCCTTTAGGAGTTGGAAAATAGCCTGATATGCTTTGGTGCTGATTCAAGACTCATCACAAGCTTGTTGAACGTCATCATCACTAACCACATTTCTTAATTTACGCATAAGGTCCTTGGTGACTGCATCCTTAATGTGCTTACCTCCAAGTGATTGTAAGATAGAAATCACGTCCTGGGTATTGAGACAACTAGTGAGAAGGTTGACTCGATCATCTTGGCTTGTTCCACCGCATGCCTCCTGGATGAAGTTTCTAGCAACAAATAAACATAAATGTTAGAAAATAGTGTGAAGTAAGAATGCATCATGCAAGTAAAGACCAAATCACCTTGTGGCTATAACTCGTCGTTTGCGTGCTCCTCCCGAATGTGCAAGAGTTTCAATGGATGAATACGTGCGTTTGCGTTCCCTTGCACCAAGGGGTGTTTCTTTCAAGTATGTGATGGTGTTGGTAAGCTTCTGGATGTGGGACTCCTTTTCTTGCATTTGTTGTTCAAGAGTTTTAACTACCCTCTCCAAAGAGGCAACACTCTCTTGTAATGCCGTCGTCTTGAGGTGAAGAGCTTGAAATTCGTGCATCCACATATGCAAAGAAGCACCTGCACCTATACACAACCGCTTGCAATAGCCTAACAAACCTGCTTCTCCCCTCCCAAGAAATTGAAGAAATATGGAAAGGATATTAAACGGTGGATGGAAGCGGCTTATAGGATCGTAAGGGTACAAATGGCCATCCACCCAAATGTCAACATTGGTCTCATAAGCGGTGTGACATTCCTCTGATGACCTTTGATCACCTTCACTAGTGGTCTTCAGTGCAAATGCCGTGGGTAAGCGAATATGTATTCTTTTGGTGTGCGGAGTACGTGGTGGTGGAAGCAAACCATTTGTGATGTCCGTGAGCACCATGGAAGCTGTTGCGTGAGGAAGCAAATGATGAAAAGATAGAGGGGGAAGGGTAGAGAGGTTGAGGAAGATGAGAGGAGAGAAGGAGGGAGGTGGGGGAGGGAGAGATTGGGGAGGAGGAGGAAGGTAGGGGCAGGGAGGGAGAGGAGAGGGAGAGAGAGAGAGAGGAGGGAGGAGGGAGGAGGAGGAGAGAACAAAATGTTTATTACTTTTTGGGGGAAAAGAGTTTTGAAAAAATGGACTTTCTAAGCTTGTGGGTTAAAAAATGGGTCAAAAAATGATTTTTGGATATGTATATATGTTGGGAGGGAGTTTTAAGTTAGAAACAAGTAAAAATGAATTTTTTTAAAAAGTCAAATTTTGTCTCTTTGTGACCCACGTTTTTGTTGATGTGGACACACCCCTATGCTTCCTTCACTTTAAAAAAAGCTAGAGAGAGAAAGTAACCCTTTAGGTCCACATCCTACATTTATCTAAAAAAAAGGCTAGAAAAGCCTACTCAAAACTACCGTCTTCAATGCCCTTGCCCCCTAAATCCCACACAACATTATCCTTAATCCCTAAAAATTAGGATTCCTTACAAGGCCCATGCAAGGTTCATATTTCTCCTAATGAAACTGATGTCTCTGGGTAGCAGTAGTAAATAATCACGACTATTTACTTTTGTTAAACTTTTGTCCCAACTTTGACACAGATCTATTAAGCACTTCAAGTTAAGGTCACTAACCAAGTTTCATCAAGTTTGGAAAATTTTTGTCAAATGGTCATCAATTTTTTGTCCGTAGACTAATTTGCAAATTAGGTCACAATTTTCAATCCAGTGATCCAAAATCTTACCAAATTTGATTTGTGGGCTTATTACAACATGATCAAACTAGTGGTATGTTGACTTGGTAAAAACAATTGAAATATGGGGCAGATGTGAATAATTGTGATTATTTACTACTGACAATTGTTTGCATCTTTTTGGTCAACTGAGCATGTACACATGTTTATCACATCAATATAAGCCTATAAAACAAATTTCAACAAGTTTGGGCAAATCTTTTCCCAATTTACACTCAAGATTTAAAAAGTCAGTACAAACTTTAGTTTTTACCCAGTTTTTTGCCAGTTTGGTTATCCAAATCCTTTGGGTCTTTACAAAAGTTGTTTGTACACATGCAATGAGTCAATGGTATGAACCTTGGTCAATTTGGAGTAGAAAGTTAATAATCACAATTATTAACTTCAGGCTTGAAATGAACTACTTTTTTGCAAATTTTTCAAAGACATTCTTTACATGAGCTATTTTAAGCCTATGAATCAAGTAAAAACTTAAATTGGCCTAAAATGTCAAGAAAAAGTAAATAATCTGAGTTTTGGCCAACTCTTGAAATTTTTACCTCAAAGTGTCTTTGAGCTTACCAACTGGTTAATCATACAACTTTTAAGCTTACTCTCCAGTCGGATTGAGTGGTTTCGAGTCTTTTTGTGCTATTTCTAGCCATATACCTTAAATTCTGCAACTTCCAATAACAACTCACACTTGATTCTTTCAGAGAGAAATGTTCTGAAATCCACCTCGAATCCTACTTACCCTACTCCTAGATTCTCATGCAATGGGGTTGTGGAAAGTGTCCATAAACACTCGTTTTCTTGTTCTTTATGGTTTTCTGAGTACTGATCTTAAGACTTGTTTCGTCTACCAATCGTTCTCAAGATCCTAATCTATTTCTACAATCCTACAATCCTAAAGGCACTTAACAAGTACGATTACTTCCAAGCTACCTCTACACATAAAAACACGACAATCTTAAGCTATACGGTTTCTAAAAGAAAGTTTTGAACTCTAGGTGAACCTAAATAAGGTTAAAGGATAACTTCACAAGAAGCTCGTGTTTTTTCTTAGTTTAGGTCTCTTCGATCCTCGGCAACGGTGCCAAATGTGGGAGGCATGTCTAACCTCACCATCCTATCTTATTGCAGTATTAAAGAGAACCACGATTAAATTGTCAATCCATGGGACGAAGCTAACTCGACTAGTGCATAGATTCTACAAGAGGTTGTCAATCTCTCGAAAAACAACTAACAACTCACATCTAACTCAAGCTACACTGAAGTGACTGAAATCACCGAAAGCCAATCGCTCATCGACAAACAAATCACATCCGTTACAGCATCAAATGACATCCAAACATAACAAAACTTCTAGGACATGTTTATAAGACCTAAGCATACAAGCTTATGGTCTCAAACCCCACTTTAGGTCATTCCAAAATCATGATTATTAACAGTAGTGGATTTTTGACTTAGTCGCTTTCAACCCAGAATGCATCTAAATGCTTAGCAATGATGCCCCAATACCCCGCCTATGCTTAGTTTTTGATTTGAAAGTGTAAGTTCCTAGTTATGATGAAATTAGGCCGCGCGGTGGCTATGCCAAAAGATATGAATTACTGTGAACTGCTTACGTCAATGCATAGAACTCTTACCCGCGGTTGCAATGCAACAAACGCAACTGCAATGTGACAACCGAGGAGGGAGTAGGAAGCACAAGAAGGAGAGGAGTCAACATTGTTAGATCATGCTGTGTATTTCATTATCCAAAACTTAGTAAAATCTTTACAAAGTTGGCTTCTATACCTTAGCCAAGGTTTAAAATGTGTAATGTCCAGCGCCCAAGACCTTTGAGACTCCACACTTATTGTATCTGCAACCCAAGTACACTAAGTGACGTATGCTTTACATCTTGGAAATCTTATTGAGCCGTAACACGTTACAATTATCACAATGGCTAAATAAATCAAGAAATTACAATACATGACCATTTTGGAAAAATGTGAAAAGTGTGTAACTTTAATATTCACTGCTTCTTCATATTCATCTTCGATGTGCATTCATAAGGCTTTGATCTTTAGCAGCTCCTGTTAACTGACGTCGGCTCAGCTAACAGATAGTTTTTCCATTTTTTTCCATGTTTTGGCCTGCTTTAAGTCCTGCTTGGTAAGCTTCCAAGGCTGCATTGATTGGCTCAAAAATTTTGTCTACCAAAATTGATCCTTCAGATTTCATCGTGGTTTCCTTGATTTCACTTCCAAAGTTTCACTCAGTTTTTCCTAGAATAGTTTCTTGCCTTTCTCCTTGATTTCAGACCTTTGTTACTATTTTCTTATCTCATACCTCTAGCTTCTTCTTCTCTTGGTATTTGAGAGGAAATTTTAATATTCTTCGAGTCATCAGAGGAGTTATGTTTCTTTTTCTTAGCCTGTGCTCTAGTGATTAACTTGATTGGAACAATAGGTTCACTCTCCGATGAGCTACTAGGTATCACTTGGACTACAGTTACTACTTCTTTACCCTTGTTTAAAGGATTTTTTTGGACAATCTTTTGAGAAATGTTCTCCCTTTTTGCATCATTGTATACAAAAAGCTTCAGTTGGCTTAATGTTCTTGTCTGGCTCCAGGCATTCATTTTTCCAGTGATCATCTGTACCACGATTATGGAAATTTCTAGTCCTTGGATTAATCATGGGTCTTACCATAGGAGGTCTAACACCATGATTAGATACATAGTACATGGATGTAAGCTCTAGTGTAGCATAAGTCACAGGTTCTTCCACTGTTGGTGGATGTGAATTATACCACTCTCCTTCTACCATTACTGTAGATGGACTAGGCTCAACATAGGGTGTAGCAAGTACTAGTGCTTGTTCATCTATGATTCGCTCTAAATGCATATACTTTACAAGTGTTGCATTATGTCTAGGATATGGAGGTTGTTGATCCAACACGGGTTGAGGTCTTTCTATACCCATTGGTGGTCTTTGAGCTGGGGCCATATTAGGCTGATATCTGTACATGGGTTGTCCTTGTGGCCTCATAGGCATATATTGAACATTTCCATCATACTCTGGTTGGTAATATCACTCATTGATCTCATGGTTGGTCCATTTACCCTCGATTGCACACCATTCTTGCGGACTAATCGGTTGTCCCTGTTGAGGTATATCCCTTGCCTTGGTCCCTTTATAGGTTCTTTTTGCATGTTATTCATCATTTCATTCATCCTTTTGAGCATGTCTTCTATGGATGTAAGTGGTGCTGCAGTGGCCATTCCCACTTGTGTTGGTTTGGTGGATATTGTTTTCTCACTTGTGTTGGTCTGGTGGATGCTTTGATTATCCTTAGGGACATCTTCTTCATTGAGAAGATCACAATTGTCTCCCAAGTCAATGGAATCCGATACACACTCTTCTAGGGTCATATGTTTCTTGCTACACAATATAGCATAAAGTTCTTTGTTTAGCACTCCCTCTAGAAACAATGACACTAATCTTTCTTCTGCAAGTATTTCTAGTTTAGGCATCTTGCAATGTATTGCTTCATTCTAGTTGCACAATCTCTAACAAACTTACCTTGTTTTTGTTTGAAGCTATAGATTTGAGCTACCGTATTATGTTTGATCCCCATTTTGGAACATGCAACTACAAATCCTCAACACTAGGTTGGTAACCTAACAGGACATAAAAGTGTCCGTTCAGGGTTTTGAAAAAAACCTCCAAAATCATAGTAGATCCACTCATTTTCGAAAATCCTTTCATGAGATTATAGTTCAAGGCCTACTACACATGGAAAAAATAAGAAACTTGTAAAATTTCTCATCTTTTGGTCACACCAAGCCTCCAAAGTTGATGGACCAGTACATTTTCATCAAAACAGTCATTTCTTACGTTTTGTTGCATAAAAATAAGATTAGAGATTTTTGTAGGACTTGAGATAAATTCCCTACTTAACTTCAATGGGTTGGTGATCAGAAAATATGATTCCTTCTCACTCACTATTTTTTGTTTTGCCAAAAGAAATAGGTACAAAAAAGTTGATTTTTTACCATTCTGTAAACCTATCATCAAAGTTTCTATAGCCACACTCAATACAAATAATATATGCATGTTTTCTTAGTTCCCTATTGTCCTTTAGGTTCATAAGGAGCCATGGAGCATGTCAAAAGAATAATACATCTCTTACCAAGGGGAATCTTGGGGACAAAGATGAAGTGCTAAATACAACAAACATGAAAAAACTGGGTTCAACATTATGAGTTGTAGAATCCCATAGAAACTATTCAATATCTAGCCAACTTTGATCCTTATGACTAGATATGGTTACTACTGATAGCCGTTTTTTCGGCTCTTTGTAGTTGCCACAGTGAGTTACGTCACCCTACCAAAATCACCCAAACACTGTGGCTATCCCTACCATTTCACTGTACATAGGCGTGCGTGAGTCACGGGACTTTTCCCATATCTTCTTAAAAACCCTCAGCTAGCTAGTCACTGGGCTAGGTGAGCCAAAAATAAAAAAAATAAAAAAAAATAAAAAAATAAAAGTATATTATAGCCTCTTTGTGTGTAAATATTTCATTGTATATATGGCCTAAATATAGGGATTTTTTATAATTATTTTGGTATTTTATTTAAATATTTCTACTTAGGTGTGTGTTTTATTAAACCTATGTACACCTTCTTTCATCCTTTTACACCATAATTATTTTATTTTATTTATTTATTTATTTTATTTTATTTTTTTGCCAATATGTACATACCCTAACCTCATATTTTTCCTTTATACAAATCACTCCCACATTTTCACCCTCACCCTCGTGAAAACAAAAAATTGATTTCTACTCATTGGTTACTTTTATTATATTATTTACTTGCATACATTTTCCTCTTTCACCCAAAATAATTCAAGGAGGGACCATATCATATGATTCCAATATCTTTCCATATCCATAACTCCTCCATATTTTTATTATTATTTTTACTCATTATTCTAACACCATGTGCTCATTGAGCTAAAGTCCATGAATAGTCCATACACTAGTCCCACCATGTATATATTTCTTATTTCACCAATAATCCTCCTCCATGCATGGGTCAAGGGCAACTTGAATGCTTTGTATTATAATATGACAAAGGATGGGCTCACTCTTGGATGCATTGTACAAATTCAACAAAGGAGGGGACCACTAAAAGACTTTTGCAGGCATAAAAAACAGGCTTTTTGGTGAGAATTTTGGCACCTATCTCCACTCCGAATTTGGAGCGGTGGTCAAAAGAGAAAATGTAGCCCACGCTCTGAATAATCACCTTAAATTTTTTCATGATTTTTGGAACTACCAGCTGTGAGCTATGATTTTTTTAGTGGACCCTAGTTTTCCCATGCTATGCAGCCACACTCTCTCTTCCACTTTATCATTTTCCTCTTTCACACAGACTTCTCCACTCATCATCCCCATCTCTCTCACCACTCCTCTCTGCACACTACTCACCTTCTTCTCAACCTTGAAGAATAAGAGAAACCATGGTGAACTCATACCTCCCACACACAATTCCATTCCAAAATTGACCACCTAGTCTCATTTTTCCTCCTCCAAATTACCCATATCTATCAAAAAACCACAAAATTCAGCCTCTTCTCTTAAAAGACAGCATCATGGTGGTTGATTACTCAGCTTCAATTACCTTGTCTCTCAAGGAAGGTCAAGAGTGGAGAAAAAATGTACCGTCAAAGCTAGTGGACCGTCAACAAGCGTCAAAATTGGCCCTACTCAAGACACTTGGAGCATCAACCTTGTAAGAAATCCACCTTTTCTTACCTCTTAAGAGTTTTTCTTCCTTATTTGTATCCTACATGGATACTCCCATTGTAAATATCCAATTCCATTTGTAAATTAATACTAACTCTACTAACACTAACCCACTATGAAAAGTCCTATCACCTCCATTTCTCTCCTCTCTCTTTCCCCACCAACTTCTTGATAATTCCAAGCAAAAAAAATTAGATAATTGCTGAAAATCTAACCCAACCATGGTTAGAGGAGTAACCCTAGCCTTCAAAATTGCTATAAAAGGAGGGTGTAGCTAGCATAAAAAGGGGGGAGCCATAAGCAAGAGCACTATGCTATAGCTTGAGAAGCCAAGCTCAACCTCTCTAGAAGGAGCTCTTGAGTGGAAGCTCATTGTCTTATGCATGTGCATGTGTTGTAATAGGGGATTAGCAAGGGAAATCTATGCCATTGTAAGAGAGAGAGTGATCATTCAATTGAGAGTAGGAAATCTATCATTTCTCCTACTAGTGTAAGCCCACATTCGCTGAATCAAGGAGGGTGGATTTGGACTAAGCTTGGATACTTTGTCTCCCTTCCAACGTGAAGTAATGGACAACAATGATGTGTAAGTGTCTTGGTGTTTTTTTTTGTTAAGTTCTTGATAGCTTGTCTCTGGTGTTGTCATCAATCTAGCCATAAATCCCACATACTGTAAGAGGGCGACAGGGTGGAGAGGACTCCCCTGGCCTTAAGACAGTGATTGGGGTGGCTTTTCTTGTGATGTGTTGTGGTGAAATTTACGCAAGCTATGTTGAACAAGTACTAATCTCACTTTGATTTGTCATGACAGATTTGTAAGAAGGTATTAATGCAACAAGCACCCCCTCCCCCTTTCTCTCTCTTTCTTAAATATATAGTTGTGTTTGCTTGATCATTGCCGATACGTTTCAAAGAAGCCCGAGCACTATCTCTCTCTCTATCTCTCTCTCTCTCTCTCTCTCTCTCTCTCTCTCTCTCTCTCGTGTTTTAGTGTGTGAGAGTACTCCATTGGTGTTAGGGTTAGTGTAAATTCCTTGCTTGTTTGTGGGTTGCTCTAACGATTCTCCTCTTTTGCGTCCTAGTTCGCTCTTAAACTAGGTGGTGCCCCTTGTGTAGTTGGGATTTGGCGGTGGGTTTGTTGTTTTGGTTTGTGTTGTGTTGTGCCCCAACCCCATTGAGTAGCACGGGAGCCTTGAAGGGTGTCTAGAGGCCACTCTTCTTGTTGCCCGCCCCGGACCGCCTCAAATTGGTGCCCCCACTGAGGACGGCTTGTGTATTTTTGTGTAGAATTAACCTTTAGCATAGTCAAGTAGTTTGCATGAATCACGAAGATTTGTATGATCCCTTCATTCCCATTGCAAGGCAAAAGGTACACATAATTTTTAGTACTAAGTTGCAATTTCAACGTGTCATTCGTAGAATTTTAGGTCCTCTTAGGTTGGGCGAGATAAACGCTTCAGTAAATCCTTTTATTTTGCCTCTCATTAGGTACGACCTTAGTCTGGACTTCTATATTTTTGTTTAATTTTAAGCATTAGGACATGCATAGGCCATGGATAATGGCCCAGGAATAGAGGTTTTTCCCTTTCATTTTACTCCACACATTAGAATAAACGTTGCAATTAGTAGAAAGATCCATTTTCAACAACGAATGGTATTCATGTTTGGTGCCCAAAGAGCAGGAGAAATTCTTGCATCACCAAACCCTGTCATTCTACCTCTCATCAACTACCACACTTCTTTTGATGTACATGTGTTCATTTTATTTTAAAAGGAAGTGCAGCCCGGCAAAGTAGTGTGTATGTTTGTTTTTTCTTTGTCCAAGTTGTTACAAGAAACAAAAAAACGATCATTTATTCTAACTGGGAATGTGTGTGCAGTGAAAGTTCAATCCTTAGAGATCTAGCTCTATTATCAATTGAGTTGCAGGAGCAAGTAGTAAGGCGTCTCCCTCATAACAAGAGGGTGGTGAAGTTAAGACGGAAGGTCCTACGCGTGGATTCCATTTTCCTCTTGTTGTTGGGCACTAAGGAAGACCGCGCATTCATCCAACTAGTGTGTGCCCTAAGATTGGTAAATAGAGTGAAATTTGGCGTTTGGCGAGTGAATTTCACCATTGAAGAAGACTCTTCAGGAAACTTGCGGCCAGAGTTCATGCTTCGTAGACTCACATTTCGTGAATTTTTCCCTCATTCGCGTCTTATTAATAGTCTTCCTTTCGCTTTCAACAAAGGAGATAGGGAGCTATTCAGAGCTTGTCTTAATAAAGAGAGCATAGAGAAGATTGCAAATTTGTATAAATTCTCATCCTTCTCTACTTTCTATGACACTTTGTTCATAGAGACATTGTAAATCTCTTTATGCTTTTGAATGATTTAACCATAATCCTAAGGAGTTTTTGTCCAGGAATTTTGTAGCACAAGTGGAGTCTTTAAATCTTGCAAACTTGATTGGACTTGATGAGGATGTTCTTTATGAAATTGTGAGAAGGTTGCCTCACTCCGACTGTGTGGAACTCGAAGGAAAGGAGCTCCTAGTCAATTGCTACTTTCTCACGGCCTTCGACGAGCATGAAGATCTAGTTTTTATACAAACCGCTTGTGCATTGGGAATTGTAGAGCAAGTGCAATTTATCACTTGGGACGTGGTTGCTCTTTTGGATCCAGAAAATGAAGTTCTAGAGATTTCTGTTTATCGCCTTAGCTTTGAAGAATTTCAACCCTTCTTAGAGCTCATCAATAGTCTACCCTTTTGTTTTGATCAAACAAATCGAGACCTTATTGAAGCTTGGATAACTGAAGAAGAAAACCTAGAGTGGTATTTTCTCACTTCTTCATTTGCAGGCGAGTGGTTCTAGATCTCTATTGTATCCCTTATTGTAACTCGTGTTGTAATCTTTCATGATAATGGAGAGATAACGCCAAATGTCTGGATATCCTCTTTTCTTTGGAGAGCCTGGAGAGGATGCAGAATTATTTTTAGCAAATTTCAAGATGTCTTGCCGTATCAAGAGGATAGTAACCGATCAAGAACGTGTAGAAATGTTTGAGGTGGTCCTTAGGAAAGATGCTAGTACTTGGTTTGACTCTTTGCTTGAGGAAGTTAAGGGGAATTACACAGAAGTTTTAAATCGTTTTAAGAGATACTTCTTTGATCCCCAAAACACTCAGAAACTATGGCAAGACATTGTTTCTCATAAGCAAAAAGACTTAGATGACTACTACTTGTACAAGCAAGAGTTTCTACGTCTTTGGGATCTATGGATACGAAATGTTGCTAACCCTGGTGATGGTGCAGAATTTTTAAAGAAGGAGAGGTTCATAGCCGGACTCTTTCCTGACCTTAAGGTAAAAGTTGAGGTGGGTGCACCTGCTACTTTTGATGCAGCGGAAACTAGGGCTGCTGAGAAGTATAGGAAACTCAAGTGCTTAAGGGGAGAGGTTCCAATAGAAGGTATTAGACCCAAAGGTAAGTCATAAGCATCAACATCTAGGGAGCTTCCTGAGGTAACGGCTGAAGTGATTGAGAAGTTAAATGAATCTTTAAGCAGCCTGTCAATTCACCTTGCACAAGCTGTAGGTCCAAAGGGACAAGCAAAGAAGTCTGAAGAGAGAGAGCCACGAACTAGGAGAGTCTTGCAATGTTGGAATTGCGGAGAGTCTGGACATGGGATGTATAATTGTCCTTGGCCCCGTGGAGAGCCAGGGAGACCTAACTTGAATTACCCAGTGATGAATGCAGGAGAAGGAGCTGGTCAACAACCAAGGCTTCTACAAAGGCCAAATGGACCAAGACCACCTCCACAAGGGGTAGAAGGAGTTCCACCTTTGCCAGAACCAAATGTGCATGTGGTAGAGGTGACAAATTCAAATGAGGTTGACATGGAAGCCAATGGAATTAAGCGTGGCCGAGGAAAAGGTAAAGAGAAAGAAGGAGTCACATCACAGAGTGACCATGGACAAGGCAAGAAGGCAAAGGGAACCAAGGAAACCAAGAGGACTCGACGTCGTATCAACCTCCAAGACTTCCCTCTTGGACATGGTATGGCTCCGTACAACTTGTTGGAAGACATGAGAGGTAAGGGTCTTGATATTTCATGGCCTCAATTTCTTGCATTATGTCCACAAGTTAGGAGGGATTTAACAAGGGCAGTTAGCACTAGGAGAAAGGTAAAAGAGAGTGTGCCTGTTGTAAAAATTGCACAAGCTGAAATGAATGAGGACATTACACCGGTGCTAGACTGTTACATCAAAGGGAGATTGGTTAGGAAAGGTCTAGTGGATGGGGGTGCACAAATTTGCATCATGACAGAGGGACTCATGCAAAAACTAGGCATGCACATCCATGAGACACCTGAAATCAAAGTCAAGATGGCAAACAATAGCAAGGCTAGGTGCGTAGGCATTTGTAAAAATGTTTTTGTGGAGGCCTTTGGCATTAAGAAGGCAGTGGATTTCTATGTCATGTCTACCAAGGGAAATGGTTACCCATTTATCCTAGGAAGACCATGGCTAATGAAAATGCGAGCTTTGCAGGATTGGGAGAGTGGAAAGCTAATTTGCAGGAATGACAATCACAAGAAGGTTGTCTTTGACATGAAGGAGCAACGCCAAGAGGAGCTCCATGAAGAATCATCTCAAAGTGAGACGAAAGAAGGTTGGACCGATAGCACTTCAGAAGAAGAAAGTAGCGGCAGCATTACTGAAGAGGAGTCTTCCATCGAAGTCATGGGGGTAAGGTTTAAGCCAAGCAACCAAGAGACCTCTTGTCAAGGCTTGGAGGAGGTAGGTCCTCAAGAGAATGAAGGTGATCAAGACGAAGGGATGCTGGAAGGTATGCTATCAACAACACTTACAAAGGATGAAAGAGAGGAGTTCAAATGTGTGCTAAGGAAGTTTCCTAGGCTTTTTGCTAAAGACTACACCGATGTGCGTGGAGTAGATGCTGTTCAACACAAAATTGAGTTGAAGCCAGAGGCCACACCTAAGGCTCAGAAGCTACGAAGGCTAGGAGTCATCAAGGAGAAGGCTTTACTCAAGGAGGTAAGAAAGCTTCTAGCAGCAGGGTTCATTTATCCAGTGGAGAATTCAGAGTGGGTCTCTCCTGTTGTTGTCACTCCTAAGAAGAACGGCAAGTGGAGGGTGTGTGTGGATTACCGTCCCCTCAATGAGGCAACAAAGAGAGATCACTTTCCCCTCCCATTCCAGGATGAGATACTAAATGAGGTAGCTGGTCATGAGAAGTACATTGTGTGCGATGGTTACTCAGGTTACTTTCAAATAGGGATTGCACTGGAGGATCAATTGAAAACAACCTTTATCACTCCTTGGGGTTGTTATGCTTTTAGAGTCATGCCATTTGGTCTGACAAATGCTCCTGCAACATTCCAACGTTTCATGAATATGGTGTTTCAAGCATTCTTTGGAAAGTCAATTAGGGTGTTCATTGATGATTTCTGTATTTATAGCTCAAAATCATTGTATCTACAAAGGGTAGAAGAAGGTTTAAAGAAGCTCTACGACATGGGAGGTTAACTCAACCCCGACAAGTGCCATATAGGTGAGGATGAAGTAATCTTGCTTGGTCATAAAGTTTCTTACAAAGGCATTGAAGTGGATCCTTCGAAGGCAAAGGCTCTTATTGAGCTACCATCACCCAAGAGTATTAAGGAGGTCATCTCATTCATTCAAAAGGTGAAGTATATGTCACGCTTCATTCACTTAGCCTCGGAGTTACTTCACCCTTTGCAAAAGTTGACACAACAAGTAGAATTTGCATGGTCTGATGAGCTTGAAGAGTACTTTTGTAAAATTAAAGTCATTTTGTCAGAGCTACCAACACTCATGCCTCCTTGTTGGGAGTACACATTCTTTGTTAGCTCTAGTGCTGGGAAAGAAACAATTGGTGCTGTGTTGCTACAACAAGATCCTCACAGTACAAGGATGCGACCCATCTACTTTGCTAGTAGGGTCATGAATGCTTTGGAGAGAGACTACACAGAAGCAGAACTCATGATGCTTTCTCTCATGTTTGCGGTGAGAAAGTTTAGATCCTACCTGCTACCAAAACCTTTTGTAATTCTCACTGCAGAAAATTTGTTCCCTTGGGTGTCATCTCAAATGAATCTTAGTACTAGGATCTCAAAGTGGATTATGGAGTTGAAAGAGTTTCAATACTCTTTCAAGGTAGAAGATAGTGTGCGTGCACAATTGGCAGGGATTCTCACTTATAGGGTGCACGAAAAGGAGATTAAGGTGCCTGAAGTAAAGACCCTACCATTGCCACCACCAAAAAGTATTCCTAATGCTTTTACTTTGTTCTTTGATGGAGCTTTTCGTCAAGCCACAGGAAAAGCAGGGGGAGGGCTAGTGTTGCTCAACCCAAGTGGAGAGGTGGTCATGAAAGAGAAGTTCAATCTACCAAGTTCAGCTAGCAACAATGAAGCAGAATATGACACTCTACTTCATGGTTTGAAGATGTGCATTGGCCAAGGGATACAACGCCTCATGGTAAAGGGAGATGCACTTCTCATTGTTAAACAGATTTTAGGCATTTGGGCATGCAAGAATGAGAGCTTACGGACAAAAGTTCATGCCATTCGTAGATTGTTTAATCAATTTGAAGAAGTGCAACTATATCATATTCCTAGGAAACAGAATGAAGATGCTGATTTACTTGCACAACAAGCCGTTGCATGTGTAAAGAAAGAAGTGCAGGTCATCATGGTGGCGGCTGCTGTGAAGCAACCGAGGTACCAGGGATTGGAGTCATTGGCTCCCATCATTGGCTACATTTTGGAGGGTGAGTTTCCACCAGACTTCACAAAAGCTCAGAAGAGGAGACTCATGAAGAAGGCAAGCGTATATCTCTTCCTAGAAGGCTCCCTCTATCAAAGAGGGAAGGATCAAGTGTGCAGACGAGTACCAACTATCAAGGAAATTCCAGCCATTCTAAAAGGTTTGCATGAAGAGGCATGTGGTGGTCATTTTGCCCAAGAATTAACTGTGAAGAAGATTTTTCTTTCGGGGTATGTTTGGCCAAGTTTGCATGTGGATGTTCAACATTGGTGTAAAAGCTGTCACACTTGTCAGATAAATGGAAATAGAAGGTTGGTGCATGGCCCGAGGCAAATAGTGCTTGCAAATGGACCCTTTGAAAAGTGGGGCATTGATGCTATGGGTCCTCTGCCTAGGACAAAAAATGGTAAACTCTACATTCTAGTGGCTGTACACTATATGACTAGGTGAGTGGAAGCACAAAGTGTGGCAAAGGTAAATGAGAAGACAGTGAGCAAATTCGTCTACACTCACATTTGTTGTAGATTTGGCACACCTTTGGAGATTGTTTCTGATAATGGTCCAGGGTTTAGAAAAGGATTGCTCACAGAAGTTTGTGAAGAGCTTCACATTCTACATCGTCATAGCACACCATACTACCCACAGTCAAATGGTTTGGTGGAGAAGGCTAATGGTGTCATTGCAGGAATCATTAGAAAGATGGTGCAAAACAAGACAAAATTATGGGATGACTTCTTGGATGGTGCCTTGTGGGCATATCGAACCACATATAGGGAAGCCACGGAGTTCACACCATTTTACTTGGTCTATGGTCAAGAGGCTTTGCATCCTATCGAGCTCAACATTCCAACAATGCGACTTCATGGCAAAGGAGCACAAGATGATCAAGAGGTATGGATGGATCGACTTCTTACGTTAGTGGAGCTTGAGTGGAAAAGAGAAGCAGCATATGAGTGCTACAAGAGGAAAGCCACACAAGCGAAAGAAACGCACGACAAGAAACTGAAGGACAAAGGCATCAAGGAAGGAGAGCTTGTGCTAAGGTATGACAATCGACTTGGCAATCGTTTTGATGCCAAGTTTGAAACAAGATGGCAAGGGCCATACATAGTCAAGAAGGCTTTCAATTCAAGTTACTATCAGCTTATGGACTTGAATGGTAAAGAGCACTCCAGGAAAGTAAACGGGTATCGCTTGAAGCCCTATTTCAGTCGCCTTCTACCAAAGGATCTACCAAAGATCTGTCCAAAGGCCGCTGTCTTATGTAAGTATTGTTACATGAAGCATGAGTGTAACTCCAACCAAAATTCTGAGGGGCCAAACAATGAAGATCTCGTCAAGAACTCTGAAGCACTCTCTTTGGAAAAGATGCTCTATGATGGTACATGAATATACCATCATCCAGGGGGAGGGCTACTGATAGCCGTTTTTTCGGCTCTTTGTAGTTGCCACAGTGAGTTACCTCACCCTACCAAAATCACCCAAACACTGTGGCTATCCCTACCATTTCACTGTACATAGGCGTGCGTGAGTCACGGGACTTTTCCCATATCTTCTTAAAAACCCTCAGCTAGCTAGTCACTGGGCTAGGTGAGCCAAAAATAAAAAAAATAAAAAAAAATAAAAAAATAAAAGTATATTATAGCCTCTTTGTGTGTAAATATTTCATTGTATATATGGCCTAAATATAGGGATTTTTTATAATTATTTTGGTATTTTATTTAAATATTTCTACTTAGGTGTGTGTTTTATTAAACCTATGTACACCTTCTTTCATCCTTTTACACCATAATTATTTTATTTTATTTATTTATTTATTTTATTTTATTTTTTTGCCAATATGTACATACCCTAACCTCATATTTTTCCTTTATACAAATCACTCCCACATTTTAACCCTCACCCTCGTGAAAACAAAAAATTGATTTCTACTCATTGGTTACTTTTATTATATTATTTACTTGCATACATTTTCCTCTTTCACCCAAAATAATTCAAGGAGGGACCATATCATATGATTCCAATATCTTTCCATATCCATAACTCCTCCATATTTTTATTATTATTTTTACTCATTATTCTAACACCATGTGCTCATTGAGCTAAAGTCCATGAATAGTCCATACACTAGTCCCACCATGTATATATTTCTTATTTCACCAATAATCCTCCTCCATGCATGGGTCAAGGGAAACTTGAATGCTTTGTATTATAATATGACAAAGGAGGGGCTCACTCTTGGATGCATTGTACAAATTCAACAAAGGAGGGGACCACTAAAAGACTTTTGCAGGCATAAAAAACAGGCTTTTTGGTGAGAATTTTGGCACCTATCTCCACTCTGAATTTGGAGCGGTGGTCAAAAGAGAAAATGTAGCCCACGCTCTGAATAATCACCTTAAATGTTTTCATGATTTTTGGAACTACCAGCTGTGAGCTATGATTTTTTTAGTGGACCCCAGTTTTCCCATGCTATGCAGCCACACTCTCTCTTCCACTTTATCATTTTCCTCTTTCACACACACTTCTCCACTCATCATCCCCATCTCTCTCACCACTCCTCTCTGCACACTACTCACCTTCTTCTCAACCTTGAAGAATAAGAGAAACCATGGTGAACTCATACCTCCCACACACAATTCCATTCCAAAATTGACCACCTAGTCTCATTTTTCCTCCTCCAAATTACCCATATCTATCAAAAAACCACAAAATTCAGCCTCTTCTCTTAAAAGACAGCATCATGGTGGTTGATTACTCAGCTTCAATTACCTTGTCTCTCAAGGAAGGTCAAGAGTGGAGAAAAAATGTACCGTCAAAGCTAGTGGACCGTCAACAAGCGTCAAAATTGGCCCTACTCAAGACACTTGGAGCATCAACCTTGTAAGAAATCCACCTTTTCTTACCTCTTAAGAGTTTTTCTTCCTTATTTGTATCCTACATGGATACTCCCATTGTAAATATCCAATTCCATTTGTAAATTAATACTAACTCTACTAACACTAACCCACTATGAAAAGTCCTATCACCTCCATTTCTCTCCTCTCTCTTTCCCCACCAACTTCTTGATAATTCCAAGCAAAAGAAATTAGATAATTGCTAAAAATCTAACCCAACCATGGTTAGAGGAGTAACCCTAGCCTTCAAAATTACTATAAAAGGAGGGTGTAGCTAGCATAAAAAGGGGGGAGCCATAAGCAAGAGCACTATGCTATAGCTTGAGAAGCCAAGCTCAACCTCTCTAGAAGGAGCTCTTGAGTGGAAGCTCATTGTTTTATGCATGTGCATGTGTTGTAATAGGGGATTAGCAAGGGAAATCTATGCCATTGTAAGAGAGAGAGTGATCATTCAATTGAGAGTAGGAAATCTATCATTTCTCCTACTAGTGTAAGCCCACATTCGCTGAATCAAGGAGGGTGGATTTGGACTAAGCTTGGATACTTTGTCTCCCTTCCAACGTGAAGTAATGGACAACAATGATGTGTAAGTGTCTTGGTGTTTTTTTTTGTTAAGTTCTTGATAGCTTGTCTCTGGTGTTGTCATCAATCTAGCCATAAATCCCACATACTGTAAGAGGGCGACAGGGTGGAGAGGACTCCCCTGGCCTTAAGACAGTGATTGGGGTGGCTTTTCTTGTGATGTGTTGTGGTGAAATTTACGCAAGCTATGTTGAACAAGTACTAATCTCACTTTGATTTGTCATGACAGATTTGTAAGAAGGTATTAATGCAACAAGCACCCCCTCCCCCTTTCTCTCTCTTTCTTAAATATATAGTTGTGTTTGCTTGATCATTGCCGATACGTTTCAAAGAAGCCCGAGCACTATCTCTCTCTCTCTCTCTCTCTCTCTCTCTCTATCTCTCTCTCTCTCTCTCTCTCTCTCTCTCTCTCTCTCTCTCTCTCTCTCTCTCTCTCTCTCTCTCGTGTTTTAGTGTGTGAGAGTACTCCATTGGTGTTAGGGTTAGTGTAAATTCCTTGCTTGTTTGTGGGTTGCTCTAACGATTCTCCTCTTTTGCGTCCTAGTTCGCTCTTAAACTAGGTGGTGCCCCTTGTGTAGTTGGGATTTGGCGGTGGGTTTGTTGTTTTGGTTTGTGTTGTGTTGTGCCCCAGCCCCATTGAGCAGCACGGGAGCCTTGAAGGGTGTCTAGAGGCCACTCTTCTTGTTGCCCACCCCGGACCGCCTCAAATTGGTGCCCCCACTGAGGACGGCTTGTGTATTTTTGTGTAGAATTAACCTTTAGCATAGTCAAGTAGTTTGCATGAATCACGAAGATTTGTATGATCCCTTCATTCCCATTGCAAGGCAAAAGGTACACATAATTTTTAGTACTAAGTTGCAATTTCAACGTGTCATTCGTAGAATTTTAGGTCCTCTTAGGTTGGGCGAGATAAACGCTTCAGTAAATCCTTTTATTTTGCCTCTCATTAGGTACGACCTTAGTCTGGACGTCTATATTTTTGTTTAATTTTAAGCATTAGGACATGCATAGGCCATGGATAATGGCCCAGGAATAGAGGTTTTTCCCTTTCATTTTACTCCACACATTAGAATAAACGTTGCAATTAGTAGAAAGATCCATTTTCAAATCTAGGTATGGTGGATATTATATTGTGAATGCTAGTGAGCATAATGGTCTGCTAATTACCCAATAATTATTCCATGTACTGGGTATGCTAACTAGCATACACAATATAATATCCACCATACCTAGCATGCTAGCTAGCTACAGACTATGCTAACTAGCATTCAAACTATGCTAATTAGTCAATAAGTATTCCATGTACTAGGTATGCTAACTAGCATACATAGTATGCTAGCCACCATACCCAATATTCTAACTAGCATACCAAGTATGCTAACCACCATAACCAATATGCTCACTAGCATTCACAATATGATAACTGGCATAGCATACTCAACATGTATGCTAGCTAGCATAACATGTGTATCACTCCATAAATTGGGCATGCTAACTAGCATATACAATATGATAGCCACCATAAACACTATGCTAGCTAGCATACATAGCATAGAAAGGTATGTTAACTAGCATACAATGTTTGCTAACCACCATACCCATTATGCTAACTAGCATACACAATATGATAACTAGACAATAAGCATTCCATGTACTAGGTATGCTAGCTAGCATATATAATATGCTAGCCACCATACCCACTATGATAACTAGCATATAGACTATGCTAACTAGCATACATAGCATAGCTGGGTATGCTAACTAGCATACAAAGTATGATAGCCACTATGATGCAAGTAGCATTCACATTATGCTAACTAGTGTAACATACTCAACATGTATGCTAGCTAGCATAACATGTACATCATTCCATGTATTTGGTATAGTAGCTAGCTAGACACCATACCCACTAACTAGCATACAAATTATGCTAACCAGCATACCCACTATGCAATCATACACAACATGCTAACCAACACTCATAGTATGCTAAGTAGCATACAAAGTAATGTAACCACCATAACCACTGTGCTAACTAGCATACCAATATTTTCTTGTTATGCCAGTTTACTAATTAGCATGATGCCATTTATGATCATCTTACTAAAAATTAGTTTGATTGGATGTCCTTTCCTAATAAGCTTGCAATACCATTATCTTGGTATCCTCTACTGGTAGCTGGAAGCTCTACATTTTGTCCCCAGGGAGCATGCAGTAGCAAAGCAGACAAGCTGATACACATGGCATCTTTACCATTGTAGTGATTTTGTGTACTTCTAGTGGCAGTGCATAGACAGTACATTGGTAGGATCTTCATCCCATCGGATACGCCTCCTATCTTTTCGTAAAAATGTCCATAGCTAATTTGCAGAGGGTAGTGGGGATGAGGCCATATAGGAGATATTGAAACATAGAGAAACAATTAACACCTTACAAAGCTTTTCTTTGAGCAACCTCACTAGACTCAAGTAATTTGTGCACATGATTGAACTATATTGCAACACAAGTCGTGCAACTTCTTAGTTGATACACAAACACACACACACACACACACACACACACACACACACACACACACACACACACACACACACACACACACACACACACAGGCCTGGTGTAATGTGATAGGTAGTCGATGTCGTTTGGTGCTACACACACACACACAACGAGTGCTTGCGTCATGCTTCCCCTTCCTTGGATTGCATTTCCTTTGATGTTGGGGACTCTTGGGAATCAGATAGATTCACCCTTTTGCATCAAAATCTTTGTCCCTTGACTTCCTTCTTGGTGGAGTGTCAAGAGAGTCATTGGAGGTGGTTGGTTGGTGTGTCAAGATATTCTCCATGTGGGTAGCCTGGTTAGATATGGTTGAGGGACTGCTTGTAGCTTTCAATTGCCTCCCCTACTCTCTCCTACCTATGGTCCCTATGTCCTGCTTCCCTCCATGCATTAAACCACACCTTCAAAGTAATAGCTTATAGTAAATGTTCAAGCATTTGAAAGAAAAATACACTTTGGTCCAAACCCTCACTTTACATATGGTTAAAATAGCCAAGAGCTTCCTTTCCACAACCATGTTTGGCATATCCTGCAACAATCAATGTTCCCTGAGATTCCTCGGCCACCCTTGTTGGGCGTATCCTCCCATAAGAGGAATCCAAGGATATTATATAGCAAGAAACTCTAGATCTCACTTTGCATGTGGATAAAATATCTAGAGCTTCCTTTCCATGTCTGGGCTAGGCATATCTTGCATCCAACTTGCCCAAAAATTCCTTGACTAGCCTTGTTGGTCACACCCTCCCATAACAGAACTCCATGGATTTTAATGGCAAGAAACCTTCACATCACATCTGGTTAAAATAGCCAAGACCTTCCTTTCCATAGCATGGCAAGAAGCCCTCACTTTGCATCTAGTTAAAATAGCCAAGATCTTGCTTTCCACAGCCTACTGTTGTCACTCATGAATATCTCAAGCTTCATAAAGAAACCATAATCCCCCATGACATGGTAAACCCTACCTCAATAAACATCCAACAGATCAAGATCCTATGGTTGATGGCTTTTTGAAGAGGTAGGGTTTTTGTTGAAGAGTGCATGTGCACGGATGCGTGTGTGTGTGGTGCAGATGTAGTGCGGTGTGGGGATGCAAGAAGGGGGGAGGGAGAGAGTAGACCCTTGTGTGCATGGAGAAAAACTCTAATGAACTACTCCTTATTGTTGTATATATGTACAATCAATAAGGTGGTCATTGGGTGGGCGTCCATAGCCTTGGTGTCTGTATCCCAATAATCTCCCATTTAAAGGCAAATGTGCTGATAAGTGGGTCCTACTAGCTAAACTATTAGTATGTACAAGAAAAAAGGTGAGAAACTCTCTCAACCTATGCCCACTATCTCTCTTAGTGATCTACATGCAATCATATTCGCTCTAGTGGTAGGCAATTGTGTGTACCCATGCTAGAGCCTACATGTAAATCCCATAAACAACTATGTATGGTATTCAAAACTCCACTATGCATCATGCTAGTGTCAGTCATCATATTATTGACAATTTGTGTTGCAAATCTTCCCACTGTAGCTGCTAGATCAAGACTCGCCTCTAGTAGGTTGTACATGAGATGCCCAAATGCTCACAAAATCTACACAAATTGGGTTGTCCTAGCCTCCCCTATGCTATTTGCATGTACTGTATCATTAGGACTCCTCATCGCATATAGATGTGTCAACGCCAACACTAGGATGGCTATGTCTCTCTCACCCATAGGCGGAATTGTGCATCCTTGCACTAACTCATCAGCCCCTAGCATGAGTATATCAAATAAATCCATGTCTATCATCTCTATCGGTATAACTAGGGAGAAAACTTGCTCTAACTCTACCTGTACATACTCTAACAACACTTTTTGTGTCGCACTAGAGCACTACCGCTGTACCTCTATCTCTACTGGCACATCCTACACAACTAAATGCTCTGTCTCATGAGCATGGTGGAGCTCACCTACAAAGGAGACACGTCTCGTCTCTTGCTCAAAGCATGCCAAGAAAAAAAACTGAGACTATGTCGTCTCGAACCTTAGATACATGCATAGGATTTATCAAGTCACTACGGGCTCCTTTCCTTATCATCTTGATTAATTTTCAACCAAAAACGGGATTTTTAGGCCAAGATAATTAGTAAAAATAATTATGAGCTAAATATATGGAGATATTAACACTTAGATATTTTTTTGAAAATTATCTCACTAACTTTTAAATAGTTGTTGAGGTAAGCCTTTAGCTTACACTCAATATATGAACAATCCCTCAAGCTCTATCTCAATTGAGGAACACAGTGCACAAGTCGTAGCATGTATGATGCACCACTCCCCCACCTTCTTGACTTATGATCACTTATGATGTGCAGGTTACTATTGGCCCTTGTGGAAGGATGCATCTTACCAAGAAGACTTCCTGCAAAGAGTATATTTACGAACATTAATGAACTTCTGGATGGGTAACACCCAAAGACACTTTTTTGTTGACTTACTTTTTGGAAACCATGAAATACTTGATAATGTACTTATTGGTTGGAAGTATCAACAACCTATTGAGAATCTAGTCTACTAAAATTATTTTTTATGACACAACACCATTCTTGATTGTTCTTGTGATAAATATATCCCTTTTTGTAAAGATTTTGATACTTATGGCAAGCATGTCTGTACTTGTAATCTTGATCTAGTTAAAAATACCACAGTCTGAAAATTCCTAGCTAAAGGACTTAACCACATACCCATTTTTCCTAAGAACCCATATCTCGCTTTATCATCTTTACTTAGTTGTTTAATTGACCTTGTCAGTACTCTTTCACTAGAGAAGACGGGCATATTGGACTTAGCAAAATTGGTTGAACAATGCTTTTTTTTCAAAAATCGTCTCTTACCATATAAATGGTTGTCTACTGAAAGCTCATGGATCACACCACAAGTGGCTATTGAATTTCAAAAGATTTCACAGGTCTGGTTTATATAAGGTCTAGATAAAAGTTCAAACTGTCCCACTCTTTTATGCAGAAACGTGGCTTGGAAAGCAGCTCACTCTCCGGTTTCTAGGAAGGAATTCAGACCACTTAACACCTCTCTATATGAGTTCACTAATATGCTTTCAAAACATCTAGATAAATTGGGCTATTTTCTTCAAGATATCAAAGTTCTGATACTTTTTCCCACCTATATAAACTACACAAGCATAAATTTAGATGGATATATGATGCCTCAAAGGGTATTTTTACTAACATTAACAAGGATATCCCCCTTTTCCTTGACTTGGTACTTTCAAAGTTTGAATTTTTATGCACTTCTAAACAAAAAATCTGCGGCTCTAACTTTCTCTAAGTACACTATAGCCCTTTTTGGCTCGTAAAAAACTCCACAAAAGTTACTCTTAACCTCCCTAAACAGATTTTCCATCTCTTCACAGCCGATATTACTCAATGATATAAGAACATACCCTTGGAAAGAGAATTAGGATTGAAAGATGCTCTATTATAGATGATTGAGCTTGCCTTTAAACATGCTAGGAAGAAACGTTTCGTCCACATTTCTCTCTCAAAAAAACCTACATGGATTAAGAAGACACAATCTTCTCATCGCTTACACTTTGATGAGGAAAAACTATTTAAAAATATACCTTGGGTCCTTGATAACTGGACTATTCTCTTTGGAGGACACTGCTTCAACCAAAGCTTGGGCATTCCCATGGGTTTTTCCTACTCACCTCTTATGTGTAATTTGTACTTGGCCTTTTTTGAATACAAATGGTTTCTCAAAACCATGGATGACAAAAGAAATTATCATACACTTTTACTATTCAAACATGCTTATAGATATATATATATGGATGACATATTAAGCCTCAACAATTAAACATTCTCAGAAGAGATTAATCATATTTAACCTAATTGCCTAAAAATTGAACCAACTATGGACAAGGGTTTAATACATCAACTAGATTCTTTTCTACTTAGGTACAATTCCTTAACTTTACAATTACACTTCATAACCCATGTGTGGGAGGCTATGACCAACGATTTACTTGGAAGAGAGGACTATTAGATATCCCACCTATTGAATTCATATAAAACAACAATAATTGACCACATAAAGCTGCTCTTAGTACTTGAATCGTCCTCCTGTACTTGATAGTATACTCCTCTTCCAACGGCTTCTTAGCATGGGAAGATATCAAGATACTTATCCACAAATTTTCCTTGATGGATTCAAGAGAAGTTACATAATTTACAAGATCACAAAATCTCTTTCTCAAAGTGACTGGCTTGGCTTACATTTCAACCATGCTAACCTCATTTCTCTTATTAGGTAGTAGGCCCATTCACAATGGGCCTACTATAGACCCATTGTGTATGGTGTTTGGGACAGGGTGGGTACACACACACACACACAAACTGTTGACCGTTCAACAACACGACATATCTCAACAAAGCCTTATTTTTTGAGAGTTATGGAATGCTGAGAATTATGGTTATAAACATCATTTGGAATAAGTAGGTAGTCTAGTTTTAGAAGCTGGGGTGCAATGGCACTTCTATATTGTAAATACTAAGCCATTTGACCCCTCAAACTCTATTTTTGGTTAACCTAAGGTAGCCTTAGTATATAAGGTACCTAGGTCACTTTTGTAAGAACACTTAATCATAATTGAAGTTTTAGGGTGCCATCGACGAGGAAAAGAGAGAGTGTGAGCTTCATCCTGACGCTACTCCCCGCTTGCTCATCACATTGGAGAACCGACAACACCATCGTGCTAGGCTTGGCAAGAGCTACGCATCAATTCCAAGCATTCCATGCAAGACAAAGCACACACACGGATGCACCTACAAGCTATTTGTGGTTGTAAGTGTATCAAAAAATGTATCTTTTTTTCTCTGGAAGTAGTCATTAGAATTGTGGCAACATAAGCTCCGCATAGGTACTCATAGATTTCAGGTTTGGGCATTTCAAAATTTTGCTTTGTCTTTATATGCATTTTTTGAAGATGGGTTTTGGGCAAGGGTTTTGAGTATAGAGGATTTGGGAAATGTGTATCCTAGTGAGGGGATGGTGTTCCTTAAGTTTTGTACGATTCTGGCATGATTTTATGGGTTTCCTTCCGTTGTGTGTATGTTGGTAGGTGGTGTAGTTGAGACAATGAGATTCTAGATTGTGGTTTAGTTGGCCTTCCAGAGTGTTGTATGTGTAGGATGGTCTCAGCATGACAAGAGATAAAGAGATTTCCTCCATACGCCTATCATGTCATGTGTGTCCTCGATTGACATTATGTTGATCTAGGTTGTGTTGCATGCACTTTATGGGTGGTGTGATTCATTCTCGCAACATTGGCACCATTGTCAGGGATACAAGGACTTACATAGGTATTCCTACTAACACTCGTGTGATGGCTTCTTGCTTTAGTTTTGGCTAAAGTGAACATTTTTCTCAAGTGGATCCGGAAGAGGGTATTCTGAAATCAAGTGGAGAGCTAGGAAGCATGTGTCTTGCCGAGGGTCTGTGACTAGATAGATTTAGTTAGGATTTGTAGATTAGAGTTGTTGGTGGTCAAGTGATTTATTGGTGGTCAAGTGATTTGTGAGGTGATAAAAGAATTTTCTAGTCAGTGTGTGGCATTGAATCCTTTTTCTACTCATAAATGCAAAACTCCATATGATTTGTAGAAGTAGCTTTAGGTGAGTGATCTGATTCTAATCTAGAGCTATTCATCATTGATGTATTTGCTAAAGTGCTTGTTTGCATTTAGACTTTGAAAAGTCTAGTTTTGGGGAATATATGCAATAAACAACTTTCTGTTGAAATTTTTGCATGACTGATTGATGTTGAGCATATAAGAGGGCATTTGCAAGGGTTCTATGTAGAAAGAGGGCATTTGCAAGGGTTCTATGTAGAAAAACTAAAATTCTGCAAACTTAGACATCATACACGTATGATGTCTCAAGGGGCGTCTGGAGACCAAATTTGAAAAATTTGATTGCACCATTGTGTTCAAAAGGGGGGTATAACCCTAGAAACACATTGAAACTAGAGTTTTGACCAACTCTTGATACCCAAAAGACAAAAGACGGAGTGTCAAAAACAAAAAATAGAAAAACGTGTGATTTTGAGCACATTCTTGCATTAAAATTGGTAAAAGTTCTTGACAATCAATGCTAGAGCTTGGGGATTCTTGTCAATGAATTCTGTCCAAAAATTTATCAGTAAACATTATACGCGTATGATGTCTAAAGGGTGATTTTGGCAGCAACTTTGAGCTTTTGACATTAAAGCCATCTTTTGCATGTTGTGTTGAGCATACACAACAAATCTCATGTCATTTGGACATATAGATTGAGAGGTAAAGAAATTTTACTCTTTTAGGGGATCTTCTTGTCAAAAACTGATGATTATGTGCAATTTTGACATCCAATTTTTTTTGTGAGCACATATTCTTGATCTACACACCAAGCGGCACCTGTGGTAGAAATGAAAGTCCATTCTGACCACTTGAACATAATACACGTATGATGTCTTAGAGGCCATATCTGAGGTCAAAAGTTACAACTGAGTGCACCCTTGTGATCTACATCATTTAGGAAGCATATAGACAAAATGTCATTAAATTTCGATCATTTTTGGCTTGCAAAGACCATAAGATGCATCTAGGCAAGTGAATGCTTATATTGTCCATAACTTGCACAAAAAGTGATCAAATTCAATTCTAAAACTTACTGTGAGTTTCCAATGTAGTGAGAACCTCTAGAGTAAAACTCACTCCATTCTGACCAATTAGACATTATACACGTATAATGTCTAAAGGGCACTTTTAGAGACCAAAATTTAGATATGAGCATACAAGGTGTTAAGCACGGCCACAAGACAAGGCCACAGACCAAATTTTGTCAAAATCCTAAGCACATAGACATTATTCGCGTATAATGTCTCATGCCAAGATTTGAAAGTCAAATTTCACTTTTGACCACATAGGAGGGTTAGAAATGATGTTTTAAGCCTGTTTGCAAAATTTCATGTCATTCTGAGCTAAAAGAAATTATACACGTATAATGTCTTAGTGACCAGATATAGGTCAAAACAAACATTTGGGCATACCTCACTATCCTAGAGCATAAAAGAAGTACCTAGCCAAAATTTCATTGCATTTGGAGCTCATTTAAGCTTGTAAAGGCCAGAAGACAGAACTGGACAGATTCATGCTTGTACTGACCAAAACTTGCCCAAAAAAATGCCCAAATTGAATTCTGAAAGCTGCTGAGAGTTTCTTGAGAATCATTGGGATAAAAGTCACGTCATTCTGTCACAAAAGACATTATACGTGTATAATGACCCAAGTGTCAAAATAAAGGTCAAAAACACAAATTGAGACTTGCAATGGGTAGAAGACATCAAGGGGAGTCTACAATTTATGTTTGGAATAAATCTGAGTCAGGAGGGATTATACGCGTATAAAGTCTCCAGACATAGATCGAGTCAAAAAAAACTATTTTGGCCATATCTTGAGCTTTCGGTATCGGATTCAAAATTTTTCAAAATAAAAACGAACCTTCATAGTAGCTCTACGACTTTTGGGGTCATTTATTGTTGTTCAATGTTTTTTTTAAAAAAAACGTCGCTTAAGGCCTCAAAACTCATCTAGAAGTAAGGGGTGTTTGAGAGAGGTACACATAGATGATGGAAGCATCTAAAAAACAAGCACTAGTACCAACTACAATGCACTATAGAAATGTCCAAAGTGGGTACTGCACTTCGAAGCAACAAAAGATGAGAAAAACACATGGAGTAGTGAGGCCAGGTCAACCTCCACCTCCTGCGTTTCGACCTAAAGAAAGAAGGATGCAATGGACAAAAGGACATTCGTTCATTGTTGATAGAGTTTTAGCTAGGTCAAAGCCTGTTTATAGCAAAGAGGAATTGCAAGAAGAAGCTCCTCAACCAGAGGCAGAATGTCACAAAAGTCGTGGCAACCACTTGGTCAAACAATGTCCTCAGATGGAGATCACACAAGTAAATCCCTATTGTCTTGACTCTGGTGTCATTCACTTGATCCCCAACTATCCAAAAAACCCAAATCAAGTCAAAATATCACAACTAATGTCTTAAGAATCATTCAGCTACCCAGTAACTCAAAAAGTAAAAACTTTGTACCAGTGCAAGTAGTTAGGAGAGCGCGAGCTCAAAAGGAATTTGAGGAGAATAAAGAGACATAGAAAACAAAAACCGATGTGAGTCTAGAGATGGGTGAGCCAAATACCGATGCACCTAGTCAAAAAACCAAGAGCAAACGGAATAGTTCAAAAGCTAGAAAGGCTAGGATGAAATCACGTAGGGAACGAGAGCATAAATTCTTAGCTAAGGAGCTTGCCCAAGCTAAAGAAAAGATAATACAACATGAATAAATGGTTGCACCTTCTCTTACACACATGTCTCAACCTCCAAAAGAACCATCAATAGAAAGTGAGCCAAAAAGTGCTAGTTCAGGAGGATCAATTTTGGTCGAGAAGGTTAATGAGCCATTCGATGCCCTCCTAAAAGCCTAAGAAACACGGCTCAAAAACAACCAACCCAAGAACAGAGATGGATGACATATCCATATGCGGAACTAAAAAAGCATAGGTTTAAAATGTGCAAGAAAATGATTCAAACAACCCAAGCTTTACTAGAACCACAAGTTGGAAAACTTGAGGGTGTGATCCTTGTCCCACGTGCACAAGTAATCCCAACAAACCAAGAACAAAAAGAGCTAGATTCTAGTCATGGAGCACAAATAAAATCTCAAGGACCCCGCATTAGAGCCAAGGATAGAGAGCCATGGATAAATATTCCAAGGGATTTCACATAGCTATAACTAAGAGTTGTAAAGAAAGAGATAGTCTTGAAGAGGCCAATGAAACGAGTGAGCTAAGCAGACGAGTAAACCAAACGAGGGATGGAAGAGGAGTTTCTCTTCCACACAATAGAGTAATTTGAGACTGGATCTCAAATGAATCCAGAAGTGGAATCATATTGGGGAGACAAAGGATCTGTATAGTCTATTGACAGTCAACCCCATTCGCTAAGAACACTACCGTCCTATACGAGAGAGCACAAGGTCAAGTCCAATGTTGTTGCAGTCCCATCACAAAGACTGTCTCCCACCAAGGTCATCGATTCAAAAGGATTGATAGAACATTTTGCATTAGGAAATTTTGGAGGTCATTTGGAGGGCCATATGAAGAGAGAGAAAAATAGAGCGCGTCCAATGAGCATGAAGGCTACGTTACGTAGGAAAGTACCTGGAAAGACTCAAAAAATAGGAAAATAGCATAAAACTTTCACGAAACTAGGATTGTAGCATAGTAATTTCCTTCCTTTTACCGAGCTTTTAGGTGCTTGCGTGTGGTCCCACTTCTGATATTCTCTCATGGTCATTAACGTACTGGAGGGTGACCATTAAGCCCGCACAAGATATTGGAATTTTAAAACCCTTTCCCTCCATTAGAATGCTTTCAAAGTGAATCTCCCTCCACTAAAGCTTTTCTCTGAGAGTTATGGCATCCACGTCTTCTCGCCCAAGAGCCTCAAGGTGTTTACTGTCTCTCACACCAACAAACAACAACGGCACTTTGCCTAGAAGGCCAAGTAGTAGCATATCCTCAATTACAATACCAGATTCAATAAGTGCAGACAACCAATGGGTTGGACAAAGGATAAACAAAGGTTCATGGGTCCTCATGCAACCAAGAAGACCCAAGAGGTCTAGTGGTATCAACGTTTACCGCTCAGCATGGAAGGCCAGGGTGTTGGATTTCAAAGTTGAGATCGGGAAAAGATCTGTAAAGGAAGTTCTTGTTCAGCATGTGTTTACCCATCCAGAGGTGATAGCAAACGGTGGAAATGTATCAAATATACATCAACCACGTTGCAATTGTAAGTACTCTTGACATGTGAACTTACTGATACTCTCATTATAACTTTTCTTATATATTTTGCAATGTTTCTCCCGCTTGTTATGAGTAATGTCTCTACTCTTCACAACTCAATTACATTAGATTTGTCATTTGTACTTATTGATACTCTTAGTTTAACTCTTCTTATATATATTGCATATGTTTATCCCTCTTCTTATGAGCAATGGGAGCCTGTGGAGTGCATAATAGGCCTCTTCCATGTTGTACATGCCCATATTGGTTCTCTACAGTACTCAGAGAGGAGCAGCAAAAGATTGGCTGATGAGGGAATCTTTTTTTATGACCACTTTTACCAAGTCAGCTCAGGGAATAAGAATGGCATGTTGGTGAAACTGCCTATACCGACCGATTGGAACACTGTGGACTGGCCAGTTCCCGAGGAAACAATGGTGGAGGCAATGCGAAGTAAGCTCTACAAGGATATACAAAGGTCTCTACGTAGCTCTATTCCTACCAAACTGGTTAGAATTGCAAACTTTTGTCTTGTTGCACTCTTCATAGAGCTGTTTCATAGCTACAACATCAGAGTTACGAAAACTATGTTCATGTGCAAGTCATTTCAGCAGTCATCCTGTGACAAACTTCTTGACAAAGGATGGTATGCAAAGGAAGAGATTGGTTTACGGTGCGAGGTCGCGCTTGATACTCTAGTTGTCAAGTACATGATTGCAAGCCAATCACTGTTACTCTCATTTTGGTATATGCGATCACAAATGCTAAACGGTAAGTACATTCCTATGGACCAAGTTTCTGCAGGTTTGGAAGATAATCCTACTGTGGATGTGGAAGTGATTGATAAAGAGCATGGCCTACTATTGGTGGTTACAATAAGGGAGCTATGCAGTCTTCAGCATTTGCGAAATGACATCATTGAAGAGTCAATGGACAAGGAACTATCAGATTTTTCCTTTTTCTTAGCTGGCCGCAAGGTGATGCGGCGAAGAGAAAAAGATATTTTGTGCAAAGAGTTGGATGGTCGGGTTGAAGTAGTGTCAATGTAACAGATATTCTTGTAAACCCAAGTGTATACAAATGACTTTCAAGACATGAAGTTTATTGATCTCATTTTTCAATTGGGCCCTGTGAAAAAGTGTGCTTGAAATACATTTCTTTACCACGTCAAATCTCTCTCTCTCTCTCTCTCTCTCTCTCTCTCTCTATATATATATATATATATATATATATATATATATATATATATATATATGTTAGACAAGACAAAGACAGATAGAAGAATCATCTTAATTCATTAGAAAGTACAAACTCGTCCGTGAACAATGGACTGAGATACAATTTCTGTAAGTATGGAATCAGAATGTCTTCAAGGTAAAAATCGAAGGAATGCCCCTCGAAAGAAGGTGGTGAGATAGTTGTTCCCGACGGATTTAGTTCTCCCTTTTCGGGAGTATCATCAATTAGTAGTGTATTAGTTGCATCAAAGGGTACACCGATTTGGCTAAACGGTTTGTACAAAAGAGGTAATCCTGGTTTTTTAGGGTGGTAGTGGCCCTCAACGGTAACGCATTTTCTTTGATCATACAAAAAGGCAAAATCTGACGTGTGAGCTTGGCATACACTGCAAACTATTGCAACTAGTGGCGATAAGTTTTGCCTTTGCATTGAAGACCATATGCCAACTCTGAAGCGCGGAAGAAGAAACTCAATAAATTCCTTGGTTCCTGGACGAACCACGACTCGACAAGTTCCCATCCGAAACGTTTGCAAATCCTCAAAGGGTCCTCTGTCACCGAGAGGCACCCGCATCAGCAGCAATCCATTGACGTCCAAGATAATCAACCTCTGTAAAAGTTGACAAGTACATATAAGTAGTTAGAAGCTGAACATATTTTGCCATACTTGAATAGACATTACCGGAACAACCGTATCTACAGGTAGCAAGGGTCCATACTGGGTCTCTGTAGTGTTCATGTCGTTGTGGCTCTCCTCCGTTTTATCTTCAGAGTCATCATTCAAATCTTCATCAGGGGTCTCCCCCATGGCCCTTTCTGCCTGATTCAAGGTTGATCGGCTTGCCTCATACATCCTTCCCTGATCCATATCATTTTGCTCATCCCTAGGCCTGGTTTCCTCATCCATATCATTTTGCTCATCTATAGGCCTGCTTTCCTCATCTTGGGTTTCAGCCATAGGCTCTTTTGGCTCTTCCACTGGCTGACTTGGCTCTTTCATTGTCTCCTCCGGTTGAACCTTAGCAGCTTCCATATGCTCATTTGTCCTTTCCTCATCCACGACTCTTTGATCTTCTGCTGATATGACACCCTCGGCCCGATGCGATTCCACTGTATCGGATGTAGGGGTTTGTCGTGGTGGCACGTCATGTTTTGTAAGATCAATAGTGCGCTCATCCAAGCCGCTATCTTCAAGCTCTCTAGGGCTAGACATAGTAAGCAGGTGTTGTATTAAACTTACCCGGTATCTTTGCAAATAATCATATTTGTAGTTTTTTAAAGCACTCTGCAAAATTGAAAGAGCACATGATGAGAATTCTTTTATAGACTAAACCAAAACTAACTGAATGCATTGCCAAATGGGTACCTTAGTCATGAAAGGTTTTAATGCAAAGTAGCTTTGCAGGACATATTCTGCATGGAGAAGACATCTCCAGCCGCAAGAATTCCCATCGGTTTGATTTGGGACAGGTACTTCTTTGATTGGGGCCTTGTACAGTTCATACCTTCCACATAGCTTGCCATAGGCAAGCAGCAACCTCTTTATACAACTGCACAAAGCAATGTCAAGATGTTAACATGAGGCTTCAAATTTACATGGATATCTATAATAAACACTTTCTGACACAAAACACTTACAGCCTAATTTCAGGGTGGGTTCCTTTTATTGAATTGAACACCCACACTGCTGGTTGGTCAACATCAAGGCATATGAGACTCCAGTGATGGTTGTTCTCATATGGGAAGATGATCGCAGTAACTTCCAGCATAGCACAGTGGAGAAACCAGCTCTCAAAGGTCCCAGATGGACTATTCTTTTGTCTAATAATTACAGACATTTGTGGATCAAGGAGAAACACCTCTGTGTGAGTGTGCAATGGGAGTTGACTTTTGATCAGGCTGCAGAGACTCTACCTGAGTTAGCAAACCTATTATCTGAGTTTTCAAAGCTAGCAAGATAGTAACACTTACTTAAGACAAGCATAGATAATTGTGTCTGAAATCTCAGCATCTGGATTCTGCAATAAATCAATGTCCACCTTTTCCAGAGCTAGCTTTCTGGTTCCATCTACAAATGGTATCTCTGCAAGCAAACCATTCTTCATTGAAAGTAGAGTTTCTTGATTCATTGCCTCTATAGACAGGGTCACATTGCACTCTGTTTGTTTCTGGGACTCCACTGCTACTTTTGCTTTCTCCTGAAGATCTGCTTCCCTCATTTCCTCTGTTTGGCGAGCAATAGTCTCTGCCCTTGCCCTTGTATTCACATCATGTGTGACATCTACAACTATGAGCTGTGGCACTAGCTCCGGGGGGTATAACAAAATTTCCCTCATTTTCTTATCCTTGCAGACATTGGGGACCAGCAGTTTGTCATACCTCCACCTTATTCTTTTCAATGTCTCACTATCTTTGTCCATTATAGTAACCCTGTGGGCATGGGCTGCAACAATGGTCATGTCACTGAAGTACTCCAGTAGGAAGTCCTCAGCTGCTTCCTGTAGAGCCATTAATGCCACCACCTTCCACCTTTTGGTGCCCCAGGTAGCTTCATCACATATGGACCTCACCATCCTCTGGAAGGGCAGCTTTGGTATGCATAAATCTACACATTTCTGTGCCTTTCTGATTTCTCTAAAAAGTCCCATGCAGGTTTGGAGCTTCTTCATCCTTGGCCCTTTCAGAATTTTATTTGGTTTTCCAAGTCTTTTCTTTGGGGTTGCAGATCTACCACTTGCTTTCGATGCTAATCCTGGACCCTTGCCTGCCTTCCTTGCAGTGGCTTTTGTTCTAGCCATCTTACTGTACACCAAAAGAAGAGTCTCAATCCCCTTCTCTCTTTCTATGAATCTCTCTATCTCTCTCTCTCTCTCTCTCTCTCTCCCCTTTCTATAGCTTAGCATATATAACTAGAGAGAGAGAGAGAGAGAATCCACATTACTAAAGGCGCGCACGGACCCCTTTTTAACCTCAACAAGCACGTCCGCGCGCCGTTAGTATAGGGTAAAATAACACACCCATACTCTCTCTCTCTCTCTACTCAATGGACAGTACTAACGGCGCGCATAGCCACATGCACTACCAGTATGGCTCTCTACGCGCGCCTTTGGTAGAGAGAAAGAGAGAGAGAGAGAGAGAGAGAGAGAGAGAGAGAGAGAGAGAGAGAGAGAGAGAGAGAGAGAATGTGTGTGTGTGTGTGTGTGTATTTTTAAGATGTGTGTCTATGTGTAAGTGTGTGTGTTTGTCAGTGTGTGTGTGTGTGTGTGTGTGTGTGTGTGTGAGTGTGTGTGTGTGTGTGTGTGTGTGTGTGTGTCTGTGTGTGTCTGTGTTTGTGAGTGTGTGGGTGTGTATGTGTGTGTCTGTGTGTGTGTGTGTGTTTGTATTTTAAAGATGTGTGTCTGTGTGTTTGTGTGTGGGTGACAGAAATAGAGATAGAGAGATTTAGGCAAAGGCAGAGGGAGAAGCAGACCTTCTTGTTATGTCGTTGCGTGGCCTTGCTGTCGGAGACGCAGGCGATGCTCTTGCACACTCTCTCTCTCACTCTCTCACTCACTCACTCTCTTTCACGAGGTGTGTTTTTTCTCTCTCTTGACCGCTTTATATGGCGTACAAAAAGTATACGGTCTCAATAATGACCACACGTGCGACAGCATGCAAATATATTTTAATTTATAGTGACACGTGGGGCGCCGCCGTGTGTATCCGTTATAAGTGTGATTTTGAGAGAGAGAAAGAGAGAGAACAATAGAGAGAGAGAGAGAGAGAGAGAGAGAGAGAGAGAGAGAGAGAGAGAGAGAGAGAGAGAGAGAGAGAGAGCCAGAGAAAGAGACAGAGAGAGAGAGATAGAGAGCCAGAGAAAGAGAGAGAGAGAGAGAGAGAGAGAGAGAGAGAGAGAGAGAGAGAGAGAGAGAAGCTTAGAGAGACAGAGAGAGAGAGAGTGATCAGATTGTCACAGGGAGAGAGAGAGAGAGAGAGAGAGAGAGAGAGAGTCTCAGAGAGACAGAGAGAGAAAAAGCGTGATCAGATTGTCACAGAGATAGGGAGAGGGAGAGACATAGATTGAGAGAGAGATAGAAAGAGGGAGTCCTTACTCTGAGAGAGAGAGAGAGAGAGAGAGAGGGAGGGAGAAAGACAGAGTCCGCTTGACACAGAGAAAAGCAATGGAGGAGACACCTCTCTTTGAGTTCCTGCAAACCCCACCAAAAAAAGGTGATCTCTCACTCTTTCTCTCTGTATTTCCAGCAGTTGGTACAAATTGTGTGTGTGTGTGTGTGTGTGTTGTTCAACACACACACACCTCAATACCCATAGTTCCATAGACAGAGACACAGACACAGCCTCTCTCTCTCTCTCTCTCTCTCTCTCTCTCTCTCTCTCTCTCTCTCTCTCTCTCTTTGCATTTGTCTATTAGACTAAAGGCGCGCGAGGAAAGGAAAGTGCCTTTTGCAACTCTCTCCGCGCGCCGTTAGTATTGTTATTGCTCTCTAAGTTGTACTTAAGGCGCGCGGAGAGGTTTGCAAAAGGCACTTTTCCTTCCTCGCGCGCCTTTAGCCAATAGACAAATGCAAAGAGAGAGAGAGAGAGAGAGATAGAGAGAGAGAGACTAGGTGTGTTTCTGTTTGTGCTTTGGTGTGAGACAGATATATATATATATGAATATATATATCTATATATATATATATATATATTTATTTATTTATTTATTTATTTATATTTATTTATATTTATTTATTTATTCATATATATATTTATATATATTTATATATATTTATTCATGATGGATTGGTTTTGGCAGAATTGTCATGTTTCCTCATGGTTTTGACTTGTTATGTTTCTTGATGAATAGGATTAAGGTCCAGTAGGCAGAAGAGGCTGAAACCAGATCCAGAGCTTGTGCCAGGATTTCAAACCTTGCAGGCTCAGTTGCTTAATGTATCTGCCAAAAGAACTGTTGACTTTTGTCAGGACATATCTGAGGAAAAGTCGCTTGGTGAAGATCAATCAGAGAGGTCACCAGGGCAAGAAGATCCCTCACCCTACAAGGGTGTGGTGCCCTGTAAAGTACTTCTCAAGAAAAATACAAGAAAGAGAAATATAGACTTCTCAGATGATGCAGATGTGCTAGAAAGTACAAAATGTAAAGAAAAGGAGGATGTGTCTTCTCTGGAAGACCCAGCTGCAACTGATGAGAGGCTGTTTGATTTTGCAGCATCTTGTGGTGCTGGGGACAAGTATGATCTAGTTCATTCTATGTTTAATCCAAAGTTTGACATTGAAGACCTGTTAGCTCAGCACAGTAATTTCTTGCAGTCCTACAGAGATAAGTTTGAAGTGATGGTGCAGGTAGGAAGGGTTGTTCTGCCTACTATGAGTCTTGTGCATTTAAATGACTGTGGTGGAAAGGGACAGGGAGTGAAGAAGTATAGGGAATTACCACCCTCTTGCCGACATTCAGTCTGCCCTTTGCACCAAAAAGAATGCAAACTCATTCAGGAAGCCTTTGGCTTTATGATTTACCTCAACAGCCTGTTTGGATTCCTCATGCAGAATCCTGATGAGGTGTTAGAGGAGCAGGATGCAGCACCAGATGAGGAATGCGAGGAGACAACTCATATGCAAGAAGTCGAGGAGGTTGAAGACACAGTCGACCTTGAGGTTGAGGCAATTGAAGTACAAAGAAGTAAGATGCTCTCTGTGAAAACCACAGAAATCAAACTTCCATTGGATGTCAGTAACTTCACTGAGAAGCATGCTCAGATGATGTTGCCAGCTGTGCCTGACTTCAGGATTGGAGACAGGACCTATATCTTCTTACATGATGTGCAAAGTGTGTTTTATTTAAGGGAGGACTTCTCCCTAGCTATTATTTCCAGAGTCCAAGAGGAGAGGAGTGGATTTGTTTCAGAGGATAGTAGTGATGATGAGGCAATGGAAACATCCAGCAATCCAATGGAATTCCTTTGAAGATGCTTTGAGAAAGCTGAAAAATACAAGGAGACACTACCTGATGAAGCCACCTTCCAAGCAATAAGACAAAGCCTAAGACCATCGAAAAGTAACAAAGAAGTGGAGGATTGGTTTAACCATTCAGGTCAGGGGTCAACTACATCTGTAGACCTGTGGCAAGAAAACCTCTTTCTGCAGGATGAGAGCTTCATGCTAACTCTCTCTCTCTCTCTCTCTCTCTCTCTCTCTCTCTCTCTCTCTCTCTCTCTCTCTCTCTGTTTGTGTCATTTCTGACATTGTATGTGCAGTCTTGGATTGCTGACAAGGATGACTTCCTTCGGCGCCGGACAAGAGAGTATCGAGGAATGGATGCGGCCCTAGCACAGTACCTTTCAAAACTCTGCGAGTCGCCGATAGTAGTTTTTCACAATTCCATGTCACAAGAGGGTTCAATAGCAACTTACACATTCAAGACACTATCACGCTTCTTGGGTGGACCGGTGCTGCCCAAAAGTGCAGATAAAGTCATTCTTGTGGACAAAGTGTTTGCTAGAGATTGTTTTGGTTACTGCCCAGGCTATACAGGTGGTCGGGCAGCGTATTACTACACCTACACAGCAATGGCACTAGCTCTTGGTAGACAAAACCCAGATGAACTTTTAGAGTATGGCAAACATCTCATGATTCGTTACAAGGGTGACGTGCCAAAAAACAAAATTGAACCTGCAAAATCTTGATACACTTCAAGTACCAATTGTATAAGATCATGTATTACATAAATTTTGTACAATGTCATCCACTCAGAGTATCTTTCTCCACTTGTGATTCACATACACCATTGTCTCTCTCCACCTTCGTTGACTTTCACGAGCTCCGGAGTTGTTGTATGCCATTGATCTTTTAGCTTTTTGTTGTTGTAAATGTCTGATGGCTTGTGCTGTTGCTGAATTTGCCAAGACTTCTTTTGCCTGCATTCGATGAATGATTCTACGATAGAACCATTCAAATAGTTCTCTCAAACTGTTAGCCTTGATTCGAGAGCCACCATGTCGTGTGTGCCTGAAATAAGCATTTCTCGCCATGTAATGAGACTTTTCCATCCCTTGGGTATTCCATATTGCCGGGTTCCCATACTTCTGTATAAAATATGGCGAATGATTGAAGATGATGTGCTGGATATGAAAACAGATTAGTTAGAATGTTTTACAGTCACATATTTGCACATAAGAGAGAAAGAATACATTATAATACCATGTAGTGAGTAATCTGGGTGTCTGTCCATGCTGTCTTGAATGATTTTTTCAGAAGGTTGAGATTTTCCTTGAACTTGTTCATATCACCTTGTGACCAGTCATCTTTGTCGCACATCAAAAATAGGATGTCTATTGATCGCCAAACCTCAGCCTTCGCGTTACGAGTAGTTGGTTCGTGGTCTTTGACTGCAATATGTAGCTTTTTCCAACTCTGATACTCTACCTTGCTAACATAAGATGTGTTATATATTTTTCCATGTTTTGTTAGCTTTGGATCTCTTGTACCTTGGGGCTTAGATAAAAACCTCCGTGCCTTCACCCCATCGATGGATGGTTTGCATGGGACATCCTTCTCAGCAGTTGATCTCTTTTCATCCCGCTGGATTTTCACATTGCCACCATGAAGCCCCATATCCGACAGTACCATTTCTAAGCACTGCAAGGCTACTTGTCGTTCTGCAGAGTTCTTAATCTTCCAAGCAAACCCGATGTATAAGTAGACCAATTTCTCTACAATTCTACAAAGGGCATGCATTGTACAAATGTGAACATTCACAAGTGGTATTTTCAAAACTGGTCGAAAAGCAGGATCCTCAATGTGACGTGTTGGAGCTTTTCTCCACCACTTTGGGTCCATGACCTTTGCAGGCTCCGTGCAGAACAAACACGGTGACTTTGCCATTGCACCCATTCCACAATTATACATGCACTTTAATGTTTTAAGGTCACCTGCAAGATGCCACTGAACTTGAAAGTCTCCCCTTCCATCTAGACGTAGTACCTCTCCCTGGTTAGTCTGTCGATGAATCAGCTCCGGAATATTAGTTCGATGGAACACCCAATATAGAATCTCATGATCTTCTTTCTTTACCTGCAACACAAAATAAATGAGACTTAAGTAGATCTGAACATTTGAGCTTACTTGAGAATATCGCTTACCTCAAACGCACCAAGCCACCATATGTTAGATTCTGATTGAACACTAAAATATAAAGGATCATCACTGGGACACTTTGAGAGGGCTCTATTCATTAAAGTAATAGTAACACGCTCTAGCTTTTTCTCTTTAACAAGCTCACACTCATCCAGTTTTAACACAAAATGTAATAGTCCACGTGACTCTTCAAATGTGATGTTGTAAAACTCCACCATTCTCTTCTGTAGTATCCGCAGGTCCATAAAAATATTGTTGAACTCATCATATGCCATGTTCGCTCCATGGCCACTGTAAGTTGCTTTAATATGAAAGGGCTGTCCAAGATAGTCTCCCTGTGCCTCGTTAAGCTGAAGCCTCTCTTTCCAAACACTTGAGGCTGATGGTAGAAGTTTGGATTTTATACCCTTCCTAACAAAGATGGATGAGACAGACTTTTGGATAGCCGAATATCCTCTTTTGCTTACACCAAGTGAATCAAGTGTGCCTTGTATCTCTTTTGCAGGCACTGAGTTCTCTGAAATAAAGCGGTCCACTACATTTCTTTGTAGAACCTTAAACTTCTTGTCATGTACTATATCTGCTGCCAGGCTTCTACTTATAAGTGGCTTCAATCTCTTTCCTATATTGGCTTTGGGGTCAATGTTTTCCTTGTCAGGATAGATTGAATCTCTACATGAAGACAATGCATAAGTAAATAACAGAAAATTTGCTTCACTAACACTATTTAGGCACATGAAAACAATGCATAACAAGAAAAAACAAAGAGATTACTTAACTAAGACAATGTAGCCAACCAAGAAGCATCACCTTAATCCTCGGATTCTTTTCTTGAGACCTCCTGATGCAACCTGCAATGTTTCAAGATTGCGCAATTTCTTCTTTCGGATACGACCACCCAAGATGGTGTCCTTCATTTGACAACTTCGCACCTTTCCTTTCAGTTCTTGTACCTCTGTTTTATGTTGCAAAATGGTAACCTGATCTGTAGAATGTAAATGTGAAAGGCGAACAATCTCACATTGTTGAGCTTGGAGAATGCTCTTGTAAGTTTCAGCTCCTCTTGTAAGTGATTTACAATAACCCAGAAGGCCATTTTCTCCATCACCAGCAAAGGTCAATAAGCTTGTAGGATTGACAAACGGTGGAGACGCATTAGTTATTGGATTCTTAGGGTAGAGAGAGCCTCTCGTCCAGATATCTATGTGTTTAGCTCCTTGAGCTCTGAGCGTGTCTATGGAGGTGGGAGATATATGTGTGTTTGTTTTACTGCGCTTAATCAATGGTTGGTACTCATTGTCCAAATCAATGTGAAGGTGATATTTGGCTCGTTTGTGGGTAACATTTTTGCCATTTGAGGAGTGCGCCATTAGCCAAATGTGCAGGTTTAATGGAAAGTGAATAGCGGTTGCGGATTCGTCCCTCCATGTTAGCCTCATTCCCTCCGTATTGACGTTGTTCATTCAATGCAACTAAAAAGAGGATTATCCCTCAATCACTACGAACAAATGTTCAGAGGAGTAAGGAATCTACTTAAAGTACACTTTTTGAAGTTTTACTATGAAAGACCCAGCTCTTTTATTTGCCATTTTTTCTAGAGAGAGAGTGCAAAAAATACATTTTCTTAGAAGGCCCTCCAAATGACCTCCGAAATTTCCTAATGTCAACACCAGTCACCTGTACAATAACGTTAGCCGAGTTGCCCAAAATACGACCAAACTGGGAAAATACCTAGAGAAATTTGAGGGTTAAAAAACCAATGACTTAAATCAAGGAAGGGATCAAAGAGCTGGAAATGCCTCAGCTTAACATTAGGCCCCAATGCCATTCAACAAGGTAGGGAAGTACTACGAGGGAGAAGATGGTAACACCACTCTTCTTGTGGAATTAAAAGGTGTAAAAACCATGGCAATCCTTGACAGTGGAGCTGGTGTTGCCATTGCAACAAAAGAGGTCTGGAAAAATGGGAAAAACCAGCAGTGAGGGCTACCAAGATGAAACTGCAGCTTGCAGACAGACACATGGAAAGGCCCATAGGACTACTAGAAAAATCAGTTGTTACTTATTGTGGAATTGAATATGAGCAAACCAACTATGATATCATTCTAGGAAGACTATTCATGCGACACTTGAAAATGGTCCAAGACTGGGTTATGACTATATCTACATGAGACATATGGAAACCACGACAAGGATAAATTTGAAGGACCATATTTATAGGGATGTTACTAGAACACCTATGGAAGAGTTTGATTCAACTATTTTAGCAAGACCTCCAACATGGTTGCGTAAGCCTAAAGAACAGTGGATATGTGGATCTTCACAATGCGGAAGCTTAAAGCAAGAGGAAGGCATACTAGAAAGGGAAATTGAAGATATGGATTACATCCGAGAACCCTTTCATGAGGAAGCATTAGAGCCACTTGAATGGGAACACATCTTGGCTACTCTCGATGTGTGCACCGATCCAACAACAAAGTTTTGTGATGAAGATGGCTATGATGTTGTTCCTTACTTTGCAGAGAGTGTAATCTAGGAAAACAAAGACAAAGAAGACAAGTTCTACGACTCTCTAGAACACTTGGATCTTCAAGAGGATGCCAACAATAAAAATCTAGACAAATCAGTAGGTGACATGGATAACACTTTAACAAATGCATGGTTTTATGATTGTCTAGATCAAAGACACATAAAACAATGTAATTGCTACAAGAATAAAGTGCATCAAAAGTGGATTCCAAAATCCTCGGTGGAAATGCAACTACAACAAGCACCCTCATACATGGCTCCCATACATGAATAAAAGACTCAACTAAGAAGAACACAGCCATGTCAATGAGCTACCAACGCTCTAATCAAGTGGATACAAAAGTCATCCCGGAAACAACAATCTAGTAGCAAACAAACAGTAACTTTCATAACCATTCAAACCATAAAGGGAAAGTGCTAGAATTCAACCTTCCTGAGGATAGCAACGATAGTGATGATTCTTATGACATTCCTTGCCACAAATTCATGTCATCACTATCGCTAGCAGCTTTCATAACAACTAAAGAAGGCCAAGAGCAAAGAACGAGTCAAAACCAAAAAAGTTTGACAAATTTGGATATCCCATCCCCAAGGCATCAAGACCAACTGAAAGTTCACCTCCCTCGCTTGGAATTTCACATGCTTGCTCCACACTCTGACTATCCAAGGCCCTCAAATGATGAGCATCAAATGATCGCCACCAACTTCCAACTTCCAAGAGTTCTATCTTTGCCCTTTGTGCGCGTCTGTCGCACGTTTCAATGCAAGGAACTTGCCAACACACTGTGTGCGAGCCACAAATGGCTCCAAGCACGCAACTAGCCTAAAGTAGTAAGCTCAAAGATAAGGATGGTGTGTCACTCACCGCTCTACGCTTGCTGTCGTGGAGGATTCCTCGCCACAAAGAAGAGGAAGACGCCGCTATGCCACGCTTAACCGCTTCGCCGCCGTGGTGCCGCCGTCGCAATGTTCGACCACTCTCTCTCTCTCTCTCTCATGCATACACACACACACACACACACACACACACACACACAAGGAGATGAAGAAGAAGAAGATGGAGATGGAGCAAGAGCACTCTTCAATTGCACAAATGAAAGAATGAGTGAATTTTAGGTTTAGTTGACTTTTATATGAGCTCGCCCCATTCACACTTGGACGCCCATGCTTAGCCAACTGTCAGAAAATCTAATATCTAACCAACCCAAATGATTCTCTCATATTAAACTGATCATTTAATGTGGGAGAATAAACGGGAACAAGGGTTAAGATATAGACATGTGCTTATAGATCTATCTCAACATGGGGCAAATGGTAAAGGGGCCCAAATGAGATATGGTCTATCAAACAGTAAGGCTAACTAATGTAGAATAAGACCTTAGGGTTAGCTTCATTGAAGACCTCCAATAATGTGTGTAAAAGACCTTTGACCTTAGGTAAGCTAGGGCTCAGCTTGAGGCGCGGGAACCCGACCCAGCTCGAGATGCTTGTCCAGCTTACCATGCTTGTCATGCTTGATGACTAAGATTCTTGAGTTGCTTGAAGTGCTTAATGATTGAGATGCTTGAGGTGCTTCACATGCTTGAGATGCTAGGGTTGCACTTGAGGTGAGAACCCATCCCAAGCTTAAAGTGCTTAAGAGCCAAGCTTGTGGTGGGACCTGGGGCTATGCATCAGGGGCTTGAGGTGTCAAAACGTCAAAGATTCAATCCCTACAAGGAGGGGGCGAGCCCTACATGAGGGGAGATGAGAGAGAACACCCACACACTCACACAAGGCATGCATGGTACAAAGAAAGCAAAAGGGACACTTGTCAAGTTCCTCCTCATGTTGCCCTCATGGTGTGCCTGAAGCCTATTGGTTGGCCACCCAAGGGGTCCAATAATAAATTAGGAGATTTAATTAATTGATTTAGCATTTATCTAGCTTCTCTCTCAAAGGGGAAAGGGGGACACTTGTCTCAAGGCTACCCTTGCTGCTTGTAATGCTTCCTGCTTATGATTGGATAGGCCTGGAGGGGTCCAATGAGCTTCAAGCATGAGCCACAAGGGGGGGTCAACCCAAGCAAGCTATGGGGTTGCTTAGGGGGTATACTCACCCACACACACTCACAAACACTCTCATTGTGTGCTATGCAATGTGCAAGAGCTCCCACTCCTTCTCCAAGTAAGTAGAGGTTGAGAGCCTACACCAACACTCTTGGATATGGAGTGCAAATCCAACCAAGAGCCATGCTTCAATGCTTCAGATTTCCATCTCCTTCTTCTTCATTACTATGCTATTATGTATGCTAGCAACAAGAGTTATGATAAGTGAGGAACTAATTCTTTCTCCTATGAAATGTTTCTTATTCCTCTTCCCTACCCTCATTCCCTACTAGCTCTCTCCACCTTCGAAGGTGTTTGAGGTCTTGGGACTGAGGCTTGGGATAGTTAAATCTTTCTTCAAGTTTATGCTATGTTTGTGATGCATGAAGCTTTACATCTTCATTTCATCACCTAGGTCACAAGGAACACAAAGATTGTATTGTAACCAGTCTCTCTTAATGGGAGAAATCATAATACAAATGCCTATTGGAGGGGGGACCGGTTCACATAAATCCGGTTCTCAACTATTTTCATGTTCTCTAAATTCTCTCTCTTGCAAAAGTATTGTTCATGCCAAGTTAACTAATTGCTATGATTATGTTTCTATATTCAATTATGCTCACCCGCTATGCTCACAAAGTCATTTCTCAAAAGGACTCTCATTAATTTCCGCTACTCTCAAACTAAATAGGCCAATTCCATTACCTTGGTATCAGAGCATTTGGTTTCTCTTTTCTTGCTTAAGAAGAGAGGTGATTAAGTAGCATATAAATGGTTGATGTTGTTAATTATATTAGGATAAGTGGAACTAGGATCTATTATCGGTTTTGTTGAGCCCACTATGTGGGGGATGGTGCACACCTTGGGAGCTTTGGACTTGATAATGGAGTCTTTTTAGACTTGCCTACAGCTTTACCATTATTGAGCCATAAGAAGTCTGAAATGAGCTAGCCCTCGGCAACTGTGCTATGTTAGACCTACTCCTCTACTCTCTATAATTAACCACTTTGAGCCGTGGGTGTAGATACTTAAGAGCTGATTTTCAAAGGCTAAGAGGAGTGGCAACTAAGGTTTTGAATTGCCAAAGCATACACTAAGTACATACATAAATTTTTTTAACATGGCTGACAATAATCAAGAGAGTATAATGAACATTGATAGCTTTGACTTTGCACATGAAGGTGCTAATGATGATGCTCCCATGTTTGTGAATTATCTCGTCACTAAGTTGCAACAAGCTATGGGCAACCCTGCTTTGAAAGCCGAAGTTACTCAACAACTTCGTGCTTATGGAATTTCCCTTCCTCTCCAAGAGGAGAGAGAGCTTAGGAGGCCTCTTGAAGAGACCCCCAAAAGAAGACTCTCTCCCATTCGAGAGGAGGAATCCAAAGAGCAAGAAAGCAATGAAAGTTTAAGTTCCTCTGAAGATGTGGCTCCACGAAGATGGCGGTCTAGATGATCACCCACTCCTCCCAAGAGGAAAAGATCAACACATAGTCCTTCTCCTCATCACTCTAAAAGGCAAGAGAGGCAACAAAGGAAGAAAAGGTCTAGGAAGATATCACCCTCTTCTCCTTCTTCTTCATCTTCCTCCTCTTTCGATGAAAGTTATGGCTATTCTCGTAGAGAATACAAGAGGGGAGGACATCGCAAAACATTTCCTGCATGGCGAACGTCACAAAAGCTAAATAAGTTCAAGGAAGGAGGAAAGAGTATCTCTTTTTTCACCTATGATGGCACCTTTGGTGCTACCGACAAACCCTTTATCCAGCAATTTGATGTGTCCTTTGGAGACGAGGGCTTCACAAAGTCCTCCAAGCTACGCCATGTAGCTATGCACTTTAAAAAAATCATCTCATCAATGGTGGGCTATCCTTCGTGGAAATGGTGAAGCCCCAAAGACATGGAAAACTCTACGAGTTTCCATCATGAAGCAATTCCTTGCAAGAGATGCAAAGGACAAAGTTCTTACCGAATGGCGCAGCTTGAAGCTTCTCTCTCATGAGTCTATCCACAAGTACGTAGACAAGTTTTGGGATTTACATCTCAAAGCTACTGTATTTCAAAAGATAGACTTTGCTGAGCAAAGGCAGAAATTATGTGCAGGATTACCTAAAGAGATGGCCGAATACATCAACTCTCAACGGCCTGGTACTATTAGTGAAGTAATCCATCACACCATGGTTGCTTCACGCATCAATTTCCATCAAGGGGCTAGACGTAATGTCAAGCCCATGGAAAACAAAGACAAAAATGATGCAAAGGGGGAAACCAATGTTCAAAATACTTCCCAAGTCACTTCCAACAACAACAACAACAACAACAATCGGTCCAAGGAGAAGGGAGTTTACAAAGGTAAAAATAAACTCTCTCCTGAAGAGCTTGAAGCTTTTTGTAGGGACCATAAGTGTCATAAAATCTAATATCTAACTAGCCCAAATGATTTTCTCATATTAAATTGATCACTTAATGTGGGATAATAAACTGGAACAAGTGTTAAGATATAGGTATGTGCTTATAGATCTATCTCAACACGGGGCCAATGGTAAAGGGGCCCAAAAGGGAGATGGTCTATCAAAGAGCAAGGTTAACCAATGGAGCATAAGACCTTAGGGTTAGCTTCATTGAAGACCTCCAATAAATGTGTGTAAAAGTCCTTTGACCTTAAGTAAGCTAGGGCTGAGCTTGAGGTGGGAACTCGGCCCAAGCTCGAGGTGCTTGTCCTGCTTGAGGTGCTTGTCATGCTTGAGGTGTTTTTCATGCTTGAGATGCTTGATTAAGATGCTTGAGGTGCTTGACTGGCCCCATGCTTGAGGTGCTTGACTTGCTGCATGATTAAAGTACTTGAGGTGCCTTGAGAAGCTTGCCTGAGATGCTTGTGGGAACACCCCCTAGTTCAAGTGCTTTGTCATGCTTGGTGAGTAAGGTGCTTGATCACCTAAAAGTCAAAAGCATTCCTACAAGAGGGGGGGCGAGCCCTTTTCCTAGGGGCTAGAGAGAGAACACCCACTCACACACACAAGGGAAGCCCAACTTGAAGAGGCAGCAAGGACACATGTCAGGCCCCTACCCATGTTACCTTCATGTGTTGCTTGAAGCCTATTGGCTAGGCTTCAAAGGGGTCCAATGATAAATTACATGAATTATCTAATTGTTTTAGCATTTATCAAGTCCTCTCTCTCAAAGGGGAAAGGGGGACACTTGTCCCAAGGCTACCCATGTTGCTTGTAATGGCTCCTGCTTGTGATTGGCTAGGCCTGGAGGGGTCCAATGAGCTTCAGGCATGAGCTACAAGGGGGGGTCGACCCAAGCAAGCTGGGGGGGTGCCTAGGGGGTATACTCACCCACACACACTCACAAGCACTCTCATTGTGTGATATACAAAGTGCAAGAGCTCCCTCTCGAAGCAAGTAGAGGTTGAGAGCCTACACCAACACTCTTGGCTATGGAGTGCAAATCCAACCAAGAGCCATGCTTCAATGCTTAAGCTTGCCATCTCCTTCTTCTTCATTACTATGCTATTATGTATGCTAGCAACAAGAGTATGATAAGTGAGGAACTAATTCTTTCTCCTACGAAATGTTTCTTCTTCCTCTTCCCTACCCTCATTCCCTGCTAGCTCTCTCCACCTTCGAAGGTGTTTGAGGTCTTGGGACTGAGGCTTGCGATAGTTAAAGCTTTCTTCAAGTTTATGTTATGTTTGTGGTGCATGAAGCCTTCCATCTTCATGGCATCACCTAGGTCACAAGGAACACAAAGACTGTATTGTAACAAGTCTCTCTTAAAGGGAGAAATCATAATACAAATGCCTATTGGATGGGGGACCGGCTCCACATAAATCCGGTCCTCAATTGTTGTCATGTTCTCTAAACTCTCTCTCTTGCAAAAGTATTGTCTATGCCAAGTTAACTAATTGCTATGATTATGTTGCTATCTTCAATTATGTCTACCCGCTATGCTCACAAAATCATTTCTTGAAAGTACTCTCATTAAATTCCGCTATTCTCAAATTGAATAGGCAAATTCCATTACATTGGTATCAGAGCATTTGGTTTCTCTTTTCTTGCTTAAGAAGAGAGGTCCTTAAGTAGCCTATAAATGGTTGATGTTGTTAATTATAATAGAGTAAGTGGAACTGGGATCTAATACCGGTTTTGTTAAGCCCACTATGTGGGGGATGGTGCACACCTCGGGAGCTTTGGACTTAATAATGGAGTCTTTTTAGACTTGCCTACGGCTTTACCATTATTGAGCCATAAGAAGTACGAAAGGAGCTAGCCCTTGGCAACTCTGCTATGTTAGACCTACTCCTCTACTCTCTATAATTAACCACTTTGAGCCGTGGGTGTAGATACTTAAGAGCCGATTTTCAAAGGCTAAGAGGACTGGCAACTAAGGTTTTGAATTGCCAAAGCATACACTAAGTACATACATAAAATTTTGTTAACATGGCTGACAATAATCAAGAGAGTAGAATGAACATTGATAGCTTTGACTTTGCACATGAAGGTGCTAATGATGATGCTCCCATGTTTGTGAATTATCTTGTGACTAGGTTGCAACAAGCTATGGGCAACCCTACCTTGCAAGCCGAAGTTACTCAACAACTTCGTGCCTATGGAATTTCCCTTCCTCTCCAAGAGGAGAGAGAGCTTAGGAGGCCTCTTGAAGAGACCCACAAAAGAAGACTCTCTCCCATTCGAGAGGAGGAATCCAAAGAGAAAGAAAGCAATGAAAGTCTAAGTTCTTCTGAAGATGTGGCTCCACGAAGAAGGCGGTCTAGACGATCGCCTACTCCTCCCAAGAGGAAAAGAGCAACCCATAGTCCTTCTCCTCATCACTCTCAAAGGCAAGAGAGGAAACAAAGGAAGAAAAGGGCTAGGAAGAGGTCACCCTCTTCTCCTTCTTCTTCACCTTCCTTCTCTTCCGATGAAAGTTATGGCTATTCTCCTAGAGAATACAAGAGGGGAGGACATCGCAAATCATTTCCTGCATGGCGAAGGTCACAAAAGCTAAAGAAGTTCAAGGAGGGAGGAAAGAGTATCTCTTTTCTCACCTACGATGGCACCTTTGGTGCTACCGACAAAGTGTTGGCCTTCATCCAGCAATTTGATGCGGCCTTTGGGGACGAGGGCTTCACAGAGTCCTCCAAGCTACGCCATGTAGCTATGCACTTCCAAAAATCAGCTCGTCAATGGTGGGCTAGCCTTCGTGGCAATGGAGAAGCCCCAAAGACATGGAAAACTCTACGAGTTTCCATCATGAAGCAATTTCTTCCAAGCGATACTAAAGATAAAGTTCTTACCGAATGGCGCGGCTTGAAGCTCCTCTCTCATGAGTCTATCAACAAGTATGTAGATAAGTTTTGGGATTTACATCTCAAAGCTACTGTCTTTCAAAAGATAGACTTTGTCGAGCAAAGACAGCAATTTTGTGCGGGATTACCTGAAGAGATGGCCGAATATATCAACTCTCAACGGCCCGGTACTATTACCGAAGTAATCCACCACACCATGGTTGCTTCACGCATCAATTTCCATCAAGGGGCTAGACGTAATGTCAAGCCCATGGAAAACAAAGATAAAAATGATGCAAAGGGGAAATCCAATGCTCAAAATAATTCCCAAGGCACTTCCAACAACAACAACAACAACAACAACAATCGGTCCAAGGAGAAGGGAGTTTACAAAGGTAAAAACAAACTCTCTCCTAAAGAGCTTGAAGCTTTTCGCAAGGACCATAAGTGTTTCAAGTGTGGGGAGCAAGGACATGGCTATCGTTCTTGCCCCAAGAAGAATACTCGCAATGAGACTCCTAGGGCTTCCACCATCGAAGCTCCAAAAGAGGATGCTCATTGCAAAGGATCATCACTCTCCTATGCTTGGGGAAAGGTAAGAGAGCATGATGCCTTCATCTTGTTTGACCCTGGCTCTACTCTCAACTTCATATCAATAGAGTTGGCCACCAAGTTGGGCATTCAAGCTTTTGAGATGGGAGATATAGTAACAGCTGATGCAGCTTTCAAGGGACAACAAGCCTCCGTTACTCCCTTGATTGGGAAGTTGAGGCTTCATGTCCAAAGCTATGTCGCCAAAGAAGACTTCTTCATCTCTCCCCTCCAACATCAGGATGTTATCCTAGGGTCACCATGGTTTGATCGCATGGCTGCCAACATGAAGTTCCCTGAAAGGAGAATTTACTTCACCTACAGGGGAAAGAACATGTATATAGATGCTAGTGAGCGTGGTCGCACTATTCCACTTGTAAATCCTCTTTCTTTTGATAAATCAATGAAGAGCTCAGTTTCTGCGTACATGATTTATGTCAAAGAGTATCTAAAAGCTAATAATGTTTCATCAAATGAAAATGATAGGAATCAAGAAGAGTTAGACTTGTCTACTTTTCTAAAAGGATTCCAAGATGTGTTCATCGATGATATCCCTATGGACCTACCTCCAAAACGAGGGGATGATGACCATCGTATTGAGCTCCTTCCAGGAAGCTCACCGCCTAACAAACCTCCTTATCGAGTCTCACAAGCTCAACAAGAGGAGATCATGAGGCAAGTACAAGAGCTGGTAGACAAAGGGATGGTGAGGCCTAGTTCCTCTCCCTTTTGTTCTCCAGTCCTTCTAGTGCAAAAGAAAGATGGTACATACCGTATGTGTGTGGACTATCGAGCACTAAACCATATCACTATCAAAAACAGATTTCCCGTACCCCGGGTAGAAGATCTGTTTGATAAGCTACAAGGCTCTACCTACTTCAGTAGGATTGACCTTAAGAGTGGCTATCATCAAATAAGGATAGTGGATGAGGATATCTTAAAGACCGCGTTTCGCACAACATTTGGTCTTTATGAATATCTAGTCATGCCTTTTGGCTTGACTAATCCACCAGCTACGTTCAATCGTTTGATGGAGAAAATTTTTAGACCATATCGAAAATTCACTGGAGTGTTCTTCGATGATATCATCATCTACTCCAAGTCTTTGGAGGAACATAAGCAACATCTCCAAGTGATTTTTCAAGCCTTGAGGGAGAACAAACTTTTTCTCAATCAAAAGAAAAGTGAATTCTTCCTTCAAGAGATTCAATATCTAGGCCATATTATCTCTCACGATGGTATTCGTATGGATCCATCAAAGTTAGAGGTAATAAAATCATGGCCTAACCCAAGGAATCTACATGAGCTAAGAAGCTTTATTGGTATGTGTGCATACTATAGACGCTTCATAGCAAAATTCTATGAAGTAGCAGGACCACTACACGACTTAACCCAAAAGAACGTTAAGTTTGTATGGACTGCTAAGGAGCAAAATTCGTTTGAAAAAATCAAAGAGAAGCTTACTTCCCAACCAGTCCTCGTGCTTCCGGATCTCTCAAAGCCATTTGAGGTCCAATGTGATGCTTGTGGTGATTGCCTTGGAGCGGTTTTGCTTCAAGAAGGGCATGCCATAGCATATGAGAGCCGAAGGCTCAATGGTGATGAACGAGTCTTGGGCATTTATGAGAAAGAGCTTTTAGCTGTCCTACATGCCCTAGACACATGGAAGCACTACCTATTGGGGACTCCATTTATCCTACGAACCGACCACCAAAGTCTCAAGTATTTCATGACGCAAACCAAGCTTTCCGACAAACAAATGAGGTGGGCAAATTTTCTTTCGCAATTTAATTTCCATATTGCTCACATAGCTGGTAAGCACAATCAAGTTTCCGATGCACTTTCACGACGACCAAAAGTTAATGCGGTGTCTATAGCTACTCACAATGATCTATCCTCTATGATAGATGAGTATGCTACTGACCCTGACTTTAGAGACATAATGTCAGCCCTTGCTTTGGGGAAGAAAGAGGAACCATTCACCTTGCAGGATGGTTATCTTCTCCACGGCAATAGGCTATGTGTTACCCATTCCCTTCGTGAAAAGGTTATGTATGAATCCCATGCTCCCCCATATGCAGGGCATAGAGGTTTTCAACCTACTCTCCGAGGAGTAGAGACGTATTTCTATTGGCCTACCATGAAAGTGGACATACAAGAGTATGTTTCAAAATGTGTAGTATGCCAAAAGACCAAGTATGATAGAGGGAAGCAACCTGGATTACTCCAGCCATTGCCTATTCCAAATTCACCATGGGAGAGTATATCCATGGATTTCATCTTTGGATTACCCAAGTCTATCCATGGGAATACAGGAATATGGACAATAGTTGACAGGCTTAGCAAGCAAGCACATTTTCTTCCTGTCAAAAAGACTATTAAGGCACATCAAATGGCAACTCTCTTCATATCTCAGATTTTCAAACACCATGGATTACCCACATCCATCGTGTCAGATAGAGATCCTAGAATGACCAGTAATTTCGGGAAAGGTCTCTTTGAAAATCTAGGAACAAGATTGAATTTCTCTTCGGCCTATCACCCACAAATGGATGGCCAAAGTGAGATAGCCAATCTTACGATACTCGATCTACTCAAGACTTATGTTACCGAAGTAGATCAACGCTCACAATGGGAAAAGTATTTACCGCTAGTAGAGTATGCCTACAATAATACTGTACATACTTCTACGGGCAAAGCACCTTTCGAGATCATAGAAGGAAGACCTAAAAGTCCCTTGCTACTGAAAGTACATGGGAAGATCTTCGCCGCCGATGAGTATAGCCGTGACCTACAAGAATCTTTTCAAAAGATTAGGGAGGCTATAGCCATCTCTCAACAAAGGCAAAAAGCTGCTGCTGATAAGCACAGAAGAGCCTTAATGTTCAAAGAAAATGATTGGGTCTTACTCAAGTTTCCTAAGGCTCGATTAAGGCAAACGACGGGCAAAAATCCTACGGGCCATCAAAAGTATTATGCTAAACTAGCAAAAAGATACTATGGTCCTTTCCAAATCTTGAAGCCTATCAATGAGACGGCTTATCAACTCAAGTTACCCAACCATTGGCTTATACACAATGCCTTTCATGTAAGCTTACTTAAGCCCTACAAAGGAGAGCCACCAATTGAACCAATTATTGAAGACCCTCCCGAAGTTGAAGACCAAGAAGAGGTGCTACAACCCGAAGCTATCCTTCGGCATGAAGACAAGGTACTACGACATGGTAAGATTATCCGACGATATCTTATTAAGTTCAAAAATTATCCTTTTGAAGATGCTAAATGGATGCAAGGAGTACAACTTAAGGATAGTATGAACCTTGTCAATGCTTACAATGCTACATTAGAGTAAGCAAATGTACAAATTTCTTTTAAATAACTCATGTTTTTGTCTTATATGACTAGTCCTCTTTTTAATTGTGCACAAATCTAACTAGTATGCATGCTTAGAATCATGTTTGTGATGACGACGTCTCTCAAACACCAAGTAGAATTTGTCACTCTACTTTGGGAGAATGAAATGGACTAAAGAGCAGACATGCTTGCGGCAGCTATGTCTCCCAAGCACCAAATGGATTAGTCATCCATCTTGGAAAGATGTCGTAGGGTAAAAAGGGGATCCTTTACCCGCTAAGTACGATTGACTAATGACTAAGACTTTATCTCTTCTACCTCATAGTCGAGGACGACTATGATTTCAAGAGAGAGGTAATGTCATAAAATCTAATATCTAACTAGCCCAAATGATTTTCTCATATTAAATTGATCACTTAATGTGGGATAATAAATGGGAACAAGTGTTAAGATATAGGTATGTGCTTATAGATCTATCTCAACACGGGGCCAATGGTAAAGGGGCCCAAAAGGGAGATGGTCTATCAAAGAGCAAGGCTAACCAATGGAGCATAAGACCTTAGGGTTAGCTTCATTGAAGACCTCCAATAAATGTGTGTAAAAGTCCTTTGACCTTAAGTAAGCTAGGGCTGAGCTTGAGGTGGGAACCCGGCCCAAGCTCGAGGTGCTTGTCCTGCTTGAGGTGCTTGTCATGCTTGAGGTGTTTTTCATGCTTGAGGTGCTTGATTAAGATGCTTGAGGTGCTTGACTGGCTCCATGCTTGAGGTGCTTGACTTGCTGCATGATTAAAGTACTTGAGGTGCCTTGAGAAGCTTGCCTAAGATGCTTGTGGGAACACCCCCTAGTTCAAGTGCTTTGTCATGCTTGGTGAGTAAGGTGCTTGATCACCTAAAAGTCAAAAGCATTCCTACAAGAGGGGGGCGAGCCCTTTTTCTAGGGGCTAGAGAGAGAACACCCACTCACACACACAAGGGAAGCCCAACTTGAAGAGGCAGCAAGGACACATGTCAGGCCCCTACCCATGTTACCTTCATGTGTTGCTTGAAGCCTATTGGCTAGGCTTCAAAGGGGTCCAATGATAAATTACATGAATTATCTAATTGTTTTAGCATTTATCAAGTCCTCTCTCTCAAAGGGGAAAGGGGGACACTTGTCCCAAGGCTACCCATGTTGCTTGTAATGGCTCCTGCTTGTGATTGGCTAGGCCTGGAGGGGTAGAATCTACTTCACCTACAGGGGAAAGAACATGTATGTAGATGCTAGTGAGCGTGGTCGCACTATTCCACTTGTAAATCTTCTTTCTTTTGATAAGTCAATGAAGAGCTCAGTTTCTGTGTACATAATTTTTGTCAAAGAGTCTCTAAAAGATACTAATGTTTCATCAAATGTAAATGGTAGGAATCAAGAAGAGTTAGACTTGTCTACTTTTCTAAAAGGATTCCAAGATGTTTTCATCGATGATATCCCTATGGACTTACCTCCAACACAAGGGGATGATGACCATCGCATTGAGCTCCTTCCAGGAAGCTCACCGCCTAACAAACCTCCTTATCGAGTCTCACAAGCTCAACAAGAGGAGATCATGAGGCAAGTACAGGAATTGGTAGACAAAGGGATGGTGAGGCCTAGTTCCTCTCCCTTTTGTTCTCCAGTCCTTTTAGTGCAAAAGAAAGATGTAACATATCGTATGTGTTTGGACTATCGAGCAATAAACCATATCACTATCAAAAATAGATTTCCCGTGCCTCGGGTAGAATATTTGTTTGATAAGTTACAAGGCTCTACCTACTTCAGTAGGATTGACCTTAATAGTGGCTATCATCAAATAAGGATAGTGGATGAAGATATCCTAAAGACCACGTTTCACACAACATTTGGTCTTTATGAATATCTAGTCATGCCTTTTGGCTTGACTAATGCACCATCTACGTTCAATTGTCTGATGGAGAAAATTTTTAGACCTTATCACAAATTCACTAGAGTGTTCTTTGATGATATCATCATCTACTCCAAGTCCTTGGAGGAACATAAGCAACATTCCAAGTGATTTTTCAAGCATTGAGGGAGAACAAGCTTTTTCTCAACCAAAAGAAAAGCGGATTCTTCCTTCAAGAGATTCAATACCTAGGTCATATTATCTCTCAAGATGGTATCCGTATGGATCCATCAAAGTTATAGGTAATAAAATCATGGCCTAACCCAAGAAATCTACATGAGCTAAGAAGCTTTATTGGTATGTGCGCATACTATAGACGCTTCATAGAAAAGTTCTCTCAAGTAGATTGACCATTACACGACTTAACAAAGAAGAACGTTAAGTATGTATGGACTGCTAAGGAGAAAAATTCTTTTGAAAATATCAAAGAGAAGCTTACTTCCCAGCCAGTCCTCGTGCTTCCGGATCTCTCAAAGCCATTTGAGGTCCAATGTGATGCTTGTGGTGATTGTCTTGGAGCAGTTTTGCTTCAAGAAGGGCATGCCATAGCATATGAGAGGCGAAGGCCCAATACTGATGAACGAGTCTTGGGAATTTATGAGAAAGAGCTTTTAGCTGTTTTACATGCCCTAGACACATGGAAGCACTCCCTATTGGGGACTCCATTTATCCTACGAACCGACCACCAAAGTCTCAAGTATTTCATGACGCAAACCAAGCTTTCCGACAAACAAATGAGGTGGGAAAATTTTCTTTCGCAATTTAATTTCCATATTGCTCACATAGCTGATAAGCACAATCAAGTGGCCGATGCACTTTCACGATGACCAAAAGTTAATGCGGTGTCTATAGCTACTAACAATGTTCTATCCTTTATGATAAATGAATATGCTACTGACCCTGACTTTAGAGACATAATGTCAGCCCTTGCTTTGGGGAAGAAAGAGGAACCATTCACCTTGCAGGATGGTTATCTTCTCCATAGAAATAGGCTATGTGTTACCCATTCCCTTTGTGAGAAAGTTATGTATGAATCCCATGCTCCTCCATATGCGGGGCATAGAGGTATTCAACCTACTCTCCGAGGAGTAGAGACGTACTTCTATTGGCCTACCATGAAAGTGGACATACAAGAGTATGTTTCAAAATGTGTAGTATGCCAAAAGACCAAGTATGATAGAGGGAAGCAACCTGGATTACTCCAGCCATTGCCTATCCCAAATTCACCATGGGAGAGTATATCCATGGATTTCATCTTTGGATTACCCAAGTCTATCCATGGGAATACAGGAATATGGACAATAGTCGACAGGTTTAGCAAGCAAGCACATTTTATTCCTGTCAAAAAGACTATTAAGGCACATCAAACGCAATTCTCTTCATATCTCAGATTTTCAAGCACCATGGATTACCCACATCCATCGTGTCAGATAGAGATACTAGAATAACCAATAATGTCTGGAAAGGTCTCTTTGAAAATCTAGGAACAAGATTGAATTTATCTTTGGCCTATCACCCACAAACGGATTGCCAAAGTGAGATAGCCAATCTTACGATACTCGATCTACTCAAGACTTATGTTACTGAAGTAGATCAACGCTCACAATGGGAAAAGTATTTACCGCTAGTAGAGTATGCCTACAATAATACTGTACATACTTCTACGGGAAAATCACCTTTTGAGATCATTGAGGGAAGACCTAAAAGTCCCTTGCTACTCAAAGTACATGGGAATATCTTCGCCACCGATGAGTATATCCGTGACCTACAAGAATCTTTTCAAAAGATTAAGGAGGCTATAGCCATCTCTCAACAAAGGCAAAAAGAAGCTGCTGATAAGCACAGAAGAGCCTTAATTTTCAAAGAAAATGATTGGGTCTTACTCACGTTTCCTAAGGCTGGATTAACACTAGAATGGTAACAGGACACTTTTATGTCCTTGGACACTTTTGTGTCCTGTTAAGTGACCATTTTGCTTGAATTATTTGAAGAGTATGAAAATGAATTTCTAGGTGCTATATATCCACAAAGTTGCCTTATGAGCTGAAAAAAAATTAGCATTTTTTTTGGAGTATCGATCTCACCATTAACCTTACTCTTGCGCAACATTTTTGAACCTAAACTGTGTGAAAAAACGGGTCCTGTTTTTGGCTTTTTTTTCAATTTTTGGCAACTGTACCACTCTAAACTTCATGTTTGTGAGGTTTAGATGGCTAGAGGTTAGTCCTTCATAGTTCTCAACATGTTTTGATTCTTGTAGGGAGAGCCAAGTGTTAAAATTGAAAGTTATGACCAATTTACAAGAATTCCATAATCCTGTTTTTTGGCCCAAATTAGCACTTTTATGATTTTTTTGGTGGCTTTCTTGATATCCAAATTCAATTCTGATTGTGTAAGTGTAATGTATGACATCAAGCTAATCTTCCTTGAGTTTTGGGGGACCTAATATGCTATATAGCATAGTATATGATGATGGTTGAGTTTTTTGATTGGTGAAGAATACGATACATTTTAGAGTAGCAAGTATAACTTTCTCAATATTGCTAGTTTCTTAGGCCAATTGTGTGTACTTTGTAGGTAGTAACCATATCTAATCATAGACTACAATCTTGGCTAGACATTGAGTAGTTTCTATGGGTTTCTAGAGGTAATAATGCTAAACCCACTTTTTTCATGTTTGCTGTATTTAGCACTTTATCATTGCCCCCAAGGTTCCAATTGTAAGAGATCCATTATCCTTTTGACGTGCTCCATGGATCCTTTTGAATCCAAAGGCCCAAAGGGAACTAAGAAAACATGTATATAGTATCTGTATTGAGCGTGACTATAGAAACTTTGACGATGGGTCCGCAGAATAGCAAAAATACAACTTTTTTGTACCTATTTTTTTTGCCCAAAAAACAATTAGTGAGGTAAAAGGAACCATATGCTTTGGTCACCAACCCATTGAAGTTAACGGGGCATTTTATCTCATGTCCGACAAAAATCCCCACTCTTATTTATATGCAATCAACCGTAAGAAATTGTTGTTTTGGGCAAACTGCACTGGTCCATCAACTTTGGAGGCTTGTAGTGACCAAGGGATGAGAAAAATTACAAGTTTAACATTTTTTCCATATGTAGTAGTTATTGAACTATAAGCTCATGAAAGGATTTTTCAAAATGAGTGGATCTACTATGGTTTTGGATTTTTTTGCCAAAACCCTGAAAGGACACTTTTATATCCTGTTAGGTTACCATTCTAGTGTTAAGGCAAACGACGAGCAAAAATCCTACGGTCCATCAAAAGTATTATGCTAAACTAGCAAAAAGATACTATGGTCCTTTCCAAACCTTAAAGCCCATCAATGAGACGGCTTATCAACTCAAGTTGCCCAACCATTGGCTCATACACAATGCCTTTCATGTAAGCCTACTTAAGCCCTACAAAGGAGAGCCACCAACTGAACCAACTATTGAAGACTCTCCCGAAGTTGAAGACCAACAAGAGGTGATACAACCCGAATCTATCCTTCGGCATGAAGACAAGGTACTACGACATGGTAAGATTATCTGACGGTATCTTATTAAGTTCAAAAATTATCCTTTTGAAGATGCTAGATGGATGCAAGGAATACTACTTAAGGATAATATGAACCTTGTCAATGCTTACAATGCCACATTAGAGTAAGCAAATGTACAAATTTCTTTTAAATGACTCGTGTTTTTGTCTTATAAGACTAGTCCTCTTTTTAATTGTGCACAAATTTAATTAGTATGCATGCTTAGAATCATGTTTGTGATGACGACGTCTCTCAAACACCAAGTAGAATTTGTCACTCTAATTGGGGAGAATGAAATAGACTAAAGATCAGACATGCTTGCGACAACTATATCTCCCAAGCACCAAATGGATTAGTCATCCATCTTGGAAAGATGTCGTAGGGTAAAAAGGGATCCTCTACCCGCTAAGTAAAATTGACTAATGACTAAGGCTTTATCTCTTCTACCTCATAGTCGAGGACCAAGTCCTATGATTTCAAGAGAGAGGTAATGTCATAAAATATAATATCTAATATCTAACCAACCCAAATGATTCTCTCATATTAAAATGATCACTTAATGTGGGAGAATAAACGCGAACAAGGGTTAAGATATAGACATGTGCTTATAGATCTATCTCAACATGGGGCAAATGGTAAAGGGGCCCAAATGAGAGATGTTCTATCAAAGAGCAAGGCTAACCAATGGAGCATAAGACCTTAGGCTTAGCTTCATTGAATACCTTCAATAATGTGTGTAAAAGTCCTTTGATCTTGGGTAAAAGCTAGGGCTGAGCTTGAGCTTGAGGCGTGGGAACCCGACCCAGCTCGAGATGCTTGTCCTGCTTGTCATGCTTGATGACTAAGGTGCTTGAGGTGCTTTGAGATGCTTGAAGTGATTAATGATTGAGATGCTTGAGGTGCTTCACATGCTTGAGATGCTAGGGTTGCACTTGAGGTGAGAACCCATCCCAAGCTTAAAGTGCTTAAGAGCCAAGATTGTGGTGGGAACTGGGCCTATGCATGAGGGGCTTGAGGTGTCAAAAAGTCAAAGATTCAATCCCTACAAGGAGGGGGCGAGCCCTACATGAGGGGGGATGAGAGAGAACACCCACACACTCACACAAGGCATGCATGGTACAAAGAAAGCAAAAGGGACACTTGTCAAGTTCCTCCTCATGTTACCCTCATGGTGTGCCTGAAGCCTATTGGTTGGCCACCCAAGGGGTCCAATAATAAATTAGGATATTTAATTAATTGATTTAGCATTTATCTAACCTCTCTCTCAAAGGGGAAAGGGGGACACTTGTCTCAAGGCTACCCTTGCTGCTTGTAATGCTTCTTGCTTATGATTGGCTAGGCCTAGAGGGGTCCAATGAGCTTCAAGCATGAGCTACAAGGGGGGGTCGACCCAAGAAAGCTAGGGGGTTGATTAGGGGGTATACTCACCCACACACACTCACAAACACTCTCATTGTGTGCTATGCAAAGTGCAAGAGCTCCCTCTCCTTCTCCAAGTAAGTAGAGGTTGAGAGCCTATACCAACACTCTTGGATATGGAGTGCAAATCCAACCAAGAGCTATGCTTCAATTCTTAAGCTTGCCATCTCCTTCTTCTTCATTACTATGCTATTATGTACACTAGCAATAAGAGTTATCATAAGTGAGGAACTAATTGTTTCTCCTACGAAATGTTTCTTCTTCCTCTTCCCTACCCTCATTCCCTGCTAGCTCTCTCCACCTTCGAAGGTGTTTGAGATCTTGGGACTGAGGCTTGGGAGCGTTAAAGCTTTCTTCAAGTTTATGCTATGTTTGTGATGCATGAAGCTTTCCATCTTCATTGCATCACCTAGGTCACAAGGAACACAAAGATTGTATTGTAACAAGTCTCTCTTAATGGGAGAAATCATAATACAAATGCCTATTGGAGGGGAGACCACATCCACATAAATCCGGTCCTCAACTGTTGTCATGTTCTCTAAATTCTCTCTCTTGCAAAAGTATTATTCATGCCAAGTTATGTTGCTATATTCAATTATGTTCACCCGCTATGCTCACAAAGTCATTTCTCAAAAGTACTCTCATTAATTTCCGCTACTCTCAAACTAAATAGGCCAATTCCATTACACCAACTAATCCCTTGAATGTTCCAGTTAGAGTGCACCTCTCATCGGCAATCTTTCTTACCCTTTTCCTATTAAACCGACAAGCCCAGTACCTAACTCTACCAAATAAATGATACGGCGTCCTTCTTAGGTGATAGGAATGTGCGTGAGGGTTAACATGCCCCCCTTCCTGATGTAGATTCTGTCCTCGGAAGCTATTGAGTTAAAGTTCGTTCGTCGAGGTGGAAGAGCATTTGAGATGAATGTCTATAGCCTTCTTCAGTCACTGCAAAATCTAACAACATTGGCACAGTAATTGCATTCTCATATACAATTAAAAAGCATATGCAGTTGTAGGCAGACAATTTGATTGGTAAGAGAATTTTAAACCATTTGTCAGCAATAAACATTTACTTGCAATATAATAAAAGGCATAAATAGTTATAAAGATAAAAAATTAAACAAGTCTAAGGTCTCTAGTTTAACGATCGAAAGGCACTTAAGATCGACTATTAATACCATGGGCAAGCTTCTCAATTTAACGATCGAAAGGCACTAAAGATAGACTATTAATACCATGGGCAAGCTTCTCAATTTTCTCTGGTCAATTAAGTTGTTTAATCGTGAGAGCCAAGTATTTCATGTCCGAGGGATGACTAGAGGCTATACCTAGAAGACCTTGTAGTTAAGCTACGATAAAAGGAATTGCTCATGAAATCATCGCCTGACTTATTTTCTTTTCTTTGACCCCCCAAAGTCTTTTCACAGTGATTCAATCTTGATGTGCATGCTTATTTTGTATGCCTTGGGTTTTTTGATTTTCAAGGAAAAGCGCCCATACTGGGAACCTCTACGGCTCTAGTACCATAGGCGATACATGTGAGTGGAATACCAAATCAAGCTGGGATTTCTCTTCCAGCTTAAGATTTTGCATTGTGGCACTTTGATTATTTTTTTATACGTTTTCAACATTTTAATTTTGTAACTTTGGGGGGTCATATAACACTGTTACCCTTCCCTGGATCATCACACTAATAAACTCCCTTTATAATACTTAAGCTAAAGGTCAATAGGAACTAAGCCCACTAGAAATCCCTAGTACATTACACACAATGTTGCCTAAATCGGATTAAGAACCTAAGTAACCATATATTATTAGGAAGGCATTCCCCATGGTATTAAGAGAAGATCTCTAACACCTAGCTTGCTCAGACTAGCTTAGTTGGGCTGCTTGATTTTTAAACCTAGACAAGCAATTATGACAAAAAATTACATTGAATTTAATGTTTTATACTAAGCAAATGTGAGGGATATTATGCTACCAATCACAATTAAAGCAGACAAACATGGATGCAAAAAGATAAGGGGCAATGCTAATGGACAAGAACACCTGTTTGTGTTGATGGTCGCGCTTGATTTGAAGTGTCAACGAGAGAAAGATTCCATGAAGGTACAAATCCTAACAACAGCAACACGTTCCTGTACACACTAGGAAACACAAAGAATACCTCTAGGAGGCACATCAGTGGGAAAAGGTACCAACACTTATTGAACGCAATTAAAAAACATAAGGAAGCCTAACCTAATTATTTGCACTCCCCCTAGAGAGTCAAGGGAATAGGATATTGTAGAGATTGGGGGGAAACCCTAAGGCTAAACCCCTATCCTCGTCGTAGAGAAAAACAAAGTCATCATCCGTGAGACCATATGTGCCATCCGTATAATCATGTAAATATTCTTCATCATCAGAGACACCAATGTTTACTAAGAAGGTCACGTAGTCATCTTGGTCAAAAGGATACGCTTGTGAAATGGGAGATACACTCTCTACTCAGTATGGATCAGTCCTGGTCAAGAGATGTATCAGCCATTCTAACTCCTCGAAATTCCTCTCACATGCTAACGTACCTACCAAATCCCATTCATAGGCAAGCACCGGAAAGACCATGTGAAACATTTGTGAAAAGCAACGAGGGTACCTCTTCCCCAAGGCAGGAGTGGATGACTCTAGTGTACTAGACATATCTGTACACGCAAATAGATGATGGTTAGAGTGTAAATATTACAAGGGTTTTGTTCTTGTGGATATGTGTTTTTATGATTTTTTGTTATGTCTCTTGCTCTTTTACTTTTTTATCTTGTTTTTGTGAGTATAAGAATTTATATAGACATTCCCTAAGATTGGAGATTGACAGGTCACGGAGGAAGGTTGATAGGGAAGCAAGTGAATGATGGATGTCACCAAACACTCCCCCCTTCCTTGGGTAGATCATACCTTTTGGAACAATGTTGTCACCTTTTGAAACCAATTGTTCCAAGTTGTTATGGGTGAAGGTTTTAACCAATAGTTTTTGACCGCCCTATGCGTTTCAACTAGTTGCAAGGGTGGTACCGTACTCTCCCATGATATTATTTGCAACATTGTTGTAGGTGGTGAACTTACAATGGGAGGTGCAAACTCTTTCTTGCTTGTATGGATATGTACAATGGTAGGTGAAGGTTGTGTCGAAGCTTCTATTTCCCTATAGGAACTACACGAAGAGCAAGAAGCTTCATTTGGTTTCTCTGTTTCTGAGCTAGGTGGAACAAATCGTTCTTTCTTCGGTACCCAAACTAGCTCTGGAGCAGGTGTGTAGCATTCCGTGATTTTTTTTTCTGCAATCTTCAATTTGTTTTGGAGCCAAAGGATTGAGCTCACATGGGACCGATGACAAGTAAGAGCACAATTTACGTTTTGGCACCCAGATTTGATCATTTCCTTTATAGTAACCTTGGGCTTCCAATAGTTTTCTAAGAATCCAATGTAATGTTTCTTTACATTTCTTGGGGTGAATGGGACGTCTCTTACCATGCTCTTGTCTTTTAGCATTGGCTATGGTTGCTAAAGAAGCTTTAGGGGGATCCACTTGTATGTTTTCTTTATTATATTGGAATGGGTCTTTTGTGTTTCAAGTTTATTTCAACTACATCAGTTGAAGCTCTAGAGAGTTTGGCTATGGGGACATATGGTTCAACCTCTTGGACATGCAATGTTTTGAGTTTATTTCCTTAAGTGGAAATATCTCAGGGACTATGGCTTGAGTGGCAGGGCTAAGAGTTGGTTTCTGTGTTGTGACACCCCCTGTTCCCCAATTAATAGTGCATTTGGTGGCTATCATCCACGTGCGTCCTAGGTTTATATTACCCTCCATAGTTCCAACAGGCATGACCAAAAAGTCTTGAGCTACAACCCCATTGTCATAACTGACAGAAGTGTGCCAGATTCCAAAAACCCGCCAACACGTCCCGAGCACACTGTCGGTCCCGTCGGTGCTATCGGCTCCGTCGAGAACCCGTCGCTCCGTTCCGTCTCGTAAACACGTCCATGCACAACGTCGACCCCGTTCGTGCTACCGGGGCCGTCGACACCCATCGGCCCGCGTCGTCCTGACAACGCGTCCCGAGCATGTCGTCGGCCCTATCCGCGCTACCGGGTTCGTCGGCACCCGTCGGCCCGCGCCGTCCCGTCAACGCGTCCCGAGCACGCCGTCGGCCCCGTCGGCGCTACCGGTGCCGTCGGCACCCGTAGGCCCGCGCCGTCCCGTCAACGCGGCCCAAGCACCCCGTCGGCCCCGTCCGCGCTATCGAGGTCGTCGGCACTCGTCGGCCCGCGCCGTCCCATCAACGCGTCCGGAGCACCCTGTCGGCCCCACCGTGGTGTCGGCACGTCAACGCTCCATTAGGCCGTGCCGTCGGCGGTTCGCGTCCTCTCTCTCGTGCCGTCCCGTCAACGCGTCCGGAGCACCCCGTCGGCCCCACCGTGGTGTCGGCACGTCAACGCTCCATTAGGCCGTGCCGTCGGCAGTTCGCGTCCTCTCTCTCGTGCCGTCTGCAGCTTCTGGCTCCGATCCGAATTAAGGTTAGAGGACTTTGTCTCATACTGCTACGAAAACCAAAACTCTCTGCCCCTTCTCTTCCAACACACATACAAACATGAATCTAGATAACACGACGGCAACCGATCTCGTCACGGTAGTGTCGGCCGTCGCGTTGTCGGGTCCGTGCTCCATGGGCCCGTCCGCCCTATGCGTCCCGTCGGCACACCCGTCCACATCCCATCGGCTCTGGTCCACGTAATCGGCCTCTTTGTCGTATCGCGTCCGGCGGAGACTGGTAGGGTCACGAAGTCGTCAGAGGGCAGACACCCGGCCCGTCGGCCCACCTCGAAGCAAAAGACCTGTGCCGTCGCGTTTCGTGGCCGGTTTAGTCCCCTGGGTGCACAGGACATCAAACGGCCGGCCTCGTCGAGGTGTCGTTGGAAAATCGTGTCGTCGTCTCTGTGCTTCACAAATGCGCCGGTCCCCATCGGCGCGCCCAACTCTTCGTTCCTCTTACCGTCCCGTTGTCAGAACCGCACATGGCCAGTCAGTCCCTTTGCGATCGCACCTACCGGCGTAAACCGTGTTGAGTCACGATGTCGTCGACGGCCCCGTCTCCGATCGGTCGCGATACACACACACAAAGACGTACATACAAACGTATAAGTATGCATGGTTTGAGCTCAATAAATGTGGTGCGGTCATACCAGCGCTAATACACCGGATCCCATCAGAACTCCGCAGTCAAACGCGCTTGGGCCAGAACAGTACTGGGATGGGTGACCTCCCGGGAAGTCCTGGTGCTTTGTTGCATTCGGCCCAAAAGAACCCCCCCCCCCCCCCCCCCCCCCCCCCCCCCCCCCCCCCCCTTGTGATCGGGCATGCCAATACACCGGATCCGATGAGAACTCTACACTTAAGGGTGCTTGGGCCAGAATAGTACTGGGATGGTTCGGGACGCGTTGACGGGACGGCGCGGGCCGACGGGTGCCGACAGCCCCGGCAGTGCAGACGGGGTCGACGTTGTGCATGGATGCGTTTACGGGATGGAACGGAGCGACGCGTGCTCCACGGAGCGGTAGCACCGACGGGACCGACAATGTGCTCGGGACGCGTTGACGGGACGCCGCGGGCCTACGGGTGCCGACAGCCCCGGTAGCACAGACGGGGTCGACGTTGTGCATGGATGCGTTTACGGGATGGAACGGAGCGACGCGTGCTTGACAGAGCCGGTAGCACCGACGGGACCGACGGTGTGCTCGGGACGCGTTGACGGGACGGCACGTGCCATCGGCCCCGGTAGCGCGGACGGGGCCGACGGTGTGCTCGGGACGCTTTGACGGGACGGCACGGGCCGACGGGTGCCGACGGCCCCGATAGCGCGAATGGGGTCGACGTTGTGCATGGACACGTTGACAAGACGGAACGGAGTGACGGGTGCTTGACGGAGCCAGTAGCACCGATGGGGCCGACGGTGTGCTCGAGACGCGTTGACAGGACGGCACGTGCCGACGGGGCCGACGGTGTGCTTGGGACGCTTTGACGGGACGGCACGGGACGACGGGTGCCGATGGCCTTGGTAGCGCGAACGGGGTCAACGTTGTGCATGGACACGTTGACGGGACGGAACGGAGCGACGGGTGCTCGACGGAGCTGGTAGCACCGACGGGGCCGACGATGTGCTCGGGACGTGTTGACGATATTGCACGTGTCGACGGGGCCGACACTGTGCTCAGGACTCTTTGACGGGACGACGCGGGCCGACGTGTGCCGACGGCCTTGGTAGCGTGAACGGGGTCCAGGTTGTGCATGGACGCGTTGACGGGACGGAATGGAGCGACGGGTGCTCGACGGAGCTGGTAGCACCGACGGGGCCGACGGTGTGCTCGGGACGCGTTGACGGGAGGGCACGTGCCTACGGCCCTGTAGTGCGGACGGGGCCGACAGTGTGCTCGGGATGCTTTGACGGGACGGCGAGGGCCGACGGTGTGCTCGGGACGCTTTGACGGGACAGCGCGGACCGACGGGTGCCGACGGCCTCGGTAGCGCGAACGGGGTCGACATTGTGCATGGACAGGTTGACGGGACGGAACGGACCGACGGGTGCTCGACGGAGCCGGTAGCATCAACGGGGCCGACGGTGTGCTCGGGACGCGTTGATGGGACGGCACGTGCCGACGGCCCCGGTAGCGTGGACGGGGCCGACGATGTGCTCGGGACGCTTTGACGGGACGACGCGGGCCGACGGTGTCGACGGCCTCGGTAGCACGAACGGGGTGGACGTTGTGCATGGACGCATTGATGAGACGCAACAGAGCGAGGGGTGCTTAACGGGTAGCACCGACGGGCCTGACGGTGTGCTCGGGACACGTTGATGGGACGGCACGTGCCGACAGGTGCTTGAGGCCCCGATAGCACGGACGGGGCCGACGGCGTGCTCGGGACGCGTTGACGGGACGGCGCGGGCCGACGGGTGCCGACGGCCCCGATAGCGCGGGCAGGGCCGCCGACGGTGTGCTCGGGACGTGTTGACGGGACGGCACGTGCCGACGGGTGCTTGAGGCCCCGGTAGCATGGACGGGGCGACGGTGTGCTCGGGACGCGTTGACGGGACGGCACGGGCCGACGGGTGCTTGACGCAGCTAGTAGCATCGACAGGGCCGACAGTGTGCTCGGGACGCGTTGATGGGACGGCACGTGCCCACGGATGCTTCACGGAGCGGACGGGGGCGACGGTGTTTCCAGGGGGGTTCTTTTGGACCAAACACAACATGGCAAAAGGATGGGTGCAATACCAGGACTTCCTGGGACCTGGGAGGTAAGCCATCCCAGTACTATTCTGGCCCAAGCACCCTTCAATGTAGAGTTATCATCGGATTCGATGTATTGGCAGGCCCGATCACGAGGGGGGGGGGGGGGGGGGGGGGGGGTTTCTTTTGGGCCGAATGCAACATGGCAAAAGTAAGGGTGCAACACCAGGACTTCCCGGGAGGTCACCCATCCCAGTACTGTTTTGGCCCAAGCGCGCTTAACTGCGGAGTTTTGATGGGATCCGGTGTATTAGCGCTAGTATGACCGCACCACGTTTATTGAGCTCAAACCATGCATACTTATACGTTTGTATGTACGTCTTTGTGTGTGTGTGTCGGGACCGACCGGCATCGTCCAAATGTGGAGACAGGGCCGTCGACGACATCGTGACTCAACACGGTTTACGTCGGTAGGTGCAATCGCAAATACACCGACGGGCCATGTGCGGTTCTGACAACGGGACGGCGAGAGGAACGAAGAGCCGGGCGTGCCGATGGGGACCGGCGCATTTGTGAAGCACAGAGACGACGATACGATTTTCGCAACGACACCGCGACAAGGCCGGCCGTTTGATGTCTGGTGCACCAACGGGCCTAAACCGGCCACGAAACGCGACGGCACAAGTCTTTTGCTTCGAGGTGGGCCGACGGGCCGGGTGTCTGCCCTCTGACGACTTTGTGACCCTACCAGTCTCCACCGGACGCGAAACGACAAAGAGGCCGATTACGTGGACCGGAGCCGATGGGATGTGGACAGGTGTGGCAACGGGAGGCATAGGGCGGACAAGCCCATGGAGCATGGAGCCGACAACGCGACCGCCGACGCTACCGTGACGGGATTGGTTGACGTCATGTTATCTAGATTCATGTTTGTATGTGTGTTGGAAGAGAAGGGGCAGAGAGTTTTGGTTTTTGTAGCAGTATGAGACAAAGTCCTCTAACCTTAATTTTGATCGAAGCTAGAAGCTGCAGACGGCACGAGAGAGAGGACGCGAACCGTCGACAGCACAGCCCAATGGAGCGTTGACGCGCCGACACCACGGCGGGGCCGACGGGGTGCTCCGGATGCGTTGACGGGACGGCGCGGGCCGACGGGTGTCGACGGCCTCAGTAGCGTGGACGGGGCCGACGGCGTGCTCGGGATGCGTTGACGGGGCGCGAGCACTGGTAGCATGGACGGGGCCGGCGGCGTGCTCGGGACGACGCGGGCCAACGGGTGCCGACGGCCCCAGTAGCGCGAACGGGGCCGACGGCGTGCTCGGGATGCATTGACGGGACGGCGCGGGCCGACGGGTGCCGACGGCCCCGGTAGTGCGGATAGGGTTGACGTTGTGCATGGACGCATTTACGGGACGGAACGGAGCGACGGGTGCTCGACGGAGCCGGTAGCACCGATGGGATCGACGGTGTGCTCGGGACGCGTTGGCCATACACCCACCTCCTTTATAGTTTGTAGGAGGTGGCAATTTAGCAATATATTTAATTTTGCTCTCGTCAGTGGAAATCCCATTTTTGGACACTATATGCCCTAAAATGACTCCATGTTTAACCCAAAATTGTCATTTGAAAGGGTTTAAGGAGATGCGATATAATCTGCACTTCTCAAACACTTTTTGTAAGCATGATAGATGTTCTTTCCAAGAGGAATAAACACAAAGGTCATCTAAGAAAGATTCCCAAAACTCCCTCAAATATTCTCTAAAAGCAGTGTTTATTAATCTTTGAAAAGTAGCAGGGGCATTGATTAAGCCAAAAGCCATAGCACGAAATGCGAACACTCCAAATTTGGTTATAAAGGTTGTTTTAGCTTGGTCCTCCAGCGTAATTGTGATTTGATTGTAGCTAGAGTACCCATCTAAAAAGCTATAAGCTTCCTTCCCTGCAACTCTTTCAAGCACATGTTCTGAATATAGCAAGGGGTAATGGTCCCTCCTAGTGGCGGCATTGACCTTCTTGAGATCGACGCACACTCTGAGTTTCCCATTCTTTTTTGGCACAATCACTATTGGAGACACCCATTCTGAGTGCTCAATAGGGTATATGAATCCGCATTTCACAAGCTTTTCAATCTCTTCTTGAACGATTTTTGACTGGTTTAGCCATGCTATTCATGGGGATTGTGTGTTGCACCATGGAAGGTGGAACACCTTTCATATCATGATATTTCCAAGAAAACATATCCCTAAATTCCTTGAGAAGTTCTTTAAGTACACACTCCTCAATCTCTATCAAATCTTGGGCAATGAAAACAGGTTTGGACTCTTCTCCTGGGTTTGCTAACTCTATTTACTTAACTATCGCTACACCATCATAGACTAGATTGCTTCCATCAATAGGTTTTCTTTGAGCCTTTGTATACACAACCTTACATTCCTCTGTGGTGTAGGATTTGAAATGTTAAGGTGCAGGGTATAAGTCTATGGGATCGTGTTGTTCTCTGGACTGTGATTTCACTTCCGATTCCTTTTGTTGTTGAGCTAACTCGTGATTTTGTCATCTCCTTATGGTACGACTCAACTTTGTCTTCTCTATATTATCTAGTTGTGTGATGTCAATGGGTTGTGGACTACACCACATAACGCTTTGAAGGTATTCACCCCAGTTATCTACCAGCTTTTGATGAGCATCACATGCCCCTATATAATTAATCCATTCTGCAGTAGATTTCTTTTCCTTTATTCTAGCACGCACATTTTCTCGATATCGTCACCTCTTATATCTCTTACTCTTCCTATCTAATTTTTGATTACAATCAATCTCTAGTGAAGAGTCACTAGATGAATTGCTTCTTGTGTCTTCTGTTCCCTTGGATAGATTGTCTTCTAGGGTACCACTGGGCCTAAGATTTAACTCAGATTCTTCATCCCCAGAGTCAATTTCAGTTGATTCTGACCCCAAATCGTGTGGGCTATAGTCTTGTGAGGTGCTATTGGTTCTATGCCAGTCAAACCTTCATCTTGTAGGTCACCAGAAGCTATATGCATTGCTTCTAGCATATTTAAGGGTACGAGTAGTGGCATTTCATCCCCCTCAGGTGTTACCCAGGTCGTCCACCTATTTACCCAAGTGTCTATGGTTGCTGCTAGGTGGACCCAATCCACATTGTCCAACTCAGTCATCCCAGGTAGTACATCCATATAAGGAGAATCTTCTCCAATCAGTGTCCGCTTTACACGCATAACAATACTGCAATGGGGTCGAGTGAACTGTGGTGTCAGATCTATGATCAATTATAAACCTATTTCCTAGAGGATGTGCTCGACCAGTTACAAGATCCACTCGAATGACAGAATCCCGGAACTGCAAGTAGACATGGTTTTTAGACCAGTCATGCACCATTTTTTCTTCCCTCATGAAAGGACATCCTAAGATCATCTCCAAGGCCATAGTGTGTTTAGAGAAATCCATAACAATGAATAAAATCCTTATTTCATGTCGAAAGACCTTGATCTTGAGATCTTCTACCATCCCAATAGGTTTAACAATAGACCCATTGTCCATCTTCACTACTATGGTTGTGGTCGCAAGGTGAGGTCTTCCCATAGTTTCCCAACAATTTTTAGTCACAATGCTAACCCCAACACCACCATCAAGGATTCCCTTCACAGTTAATCCCTTAGTAGTGATTGGTATGGTTGCATTGGATTCATCACCCTCAAAGTATTGTCCCAACTTGTTAATAGGTATTTCCATAACAAGGTTCTCATCTAGGTTGGGTTGCAGATCTAAGTGTTCCTCCTCTATTGGCATCTCCCCAGCACCATCCATCTGTGCAAATTGTGGTAGCCCAAACTTCAGTTCTCCATTGAGGAAGGCTCGAAGAGCTGAGACTAGCTCAGGGTCTTTACATAGTTTGGACATGATGGTGGTTCTAACTTCTGAAGATATGAAATCCATCAATTTGGCAATGTTTAACGACACCTTTTGGGATTTAGCCCCTTGACGTGGGGAAGATTGGATCTCCATTTCTTCGATAGGATCAAGTAGTCCCTCTGTAAAAATTCTTTCCTTCAAGAAGTGAGTATGTCCACTTTCCCATGACTTTAAGTCACTTTCTTCTTAGATGACACTATGTATGGCTAAGGGTCTATTCACTTGGTGAGGTTGTTGTTGCATAGGGAACACGATGTATGTAATTTGGATCTGCCTAGGTGTTGGTTCTAGATCCCTTGGGGTATCTTCTACCAAACTCCTTAATTGCTTGACTTGCACGATCTCTTCTGTAGGGTTTGAATAAATTCTTATCTTCTTTTTGGATCCTGGCCATTGTGGCTCATGAAGATCTTCCTTGTTGGCCCTTTCTATCTTAGTGGTCGTTTTGGTCTCCATGGTTTCACCTGAATCAAAATCCTCTTCAGTGTCGTTCATATATAGGGGGTCGTCACAAGTCCCTATGTTGGTCTTTGAACTGGGATCTGACTTCGTTGCTTTTTGCGATCTCTTCCTTCGTGTTTTCTTCTTTTTCTGAGATTGGGCAATTGATGCCGTGTCTCTTTCCTCAAGAATATATATTTTTTTTTGGAGCATCGATCATGTGAGTACGTTTATTGGTACCACAGGTGTACTTTGTGATGACTCCTCAATAACCTCAATCAAGTTTAATGGTGTGATCTTTGGTGCATTTGGATTATTTGGACATTGGGCAATCAAATGATCTATGCCACATCGATTATACATGAGTATCGGCATTGTAGACATTCTGACTTGATTAGTTTGCATTAGTGTGGTATTCTTTTGTAGCCTAATAGGACACTCGGCTACACAATGTGGACCTCCACACTCATAGCATTGAAGAGGTGGTGTCTTAGCAGTGTAATTGATATTTTGGCCTCTTGCCGCAAGAGCAACTACTTGATATACAGGTTTGACTTGTCCCCAATAGTCCTCCATATAGTATTGTGGACTTTCTTTAAGCACATCCATCCCATAGGCAATATTAGGGTCTATATCTTCCTCACAGCTTTCCAAAAAAGTAATAGATCACTCACAACCCACTTGATTCACAAAAGTGATTCTCCGATGTGGTGGTTGCAGTCCTAGCACTGGAGGTGGTAAGGGTGTTGTTTGGACAAAATTTTGGGCCCTAGGGACCATGTGTTGTGTTGTTTGTTCAAGAGGTGGGACGGGCATCAATGCAGGCACTCGAGAGGTGTGTGTCCATGCTAAGGTTGGTCTATTGGCCATCGTGTGCTTAAATACTATGCAATCCTTAGGTTGATGACCATACCTCCCACAGGCATTGCACTTCCCATTTAATTTTACTCTAAAAGTAAGGCACTGGTACTATGTAGTCCATAGCATACTGAGAACCATTGTTGCTCCCTTCTTGGATACATACGACTGTTTTGCGGAGCACGATTGTCTCTAAGACTCTCTTGAATAGCCTTGGTGAGATCTGCTAAAGTCATCCCAGATATCTTTGGCTCCTTAGCAATAGGCTTTATGGTCATTGGTTGATGCCCTGATGCTTGCGAGCTAATAGATTTAGACTCAATGAACACTCTTTCTCCTTGAATCATTAAATTATCCTCCAGTTGGATTGCATTGGTGGTGACTGCTTCCCAAGTAGTGATACCTCTAATGACTAGTCCATTGTAGATATCCTCATGTCATAATCCCCTAATGAATCTATCAAGAAATTGATTATTGGGTGAAAGCATGTTAACCTGTCATGCTTTTTCATGTCCCGGACAATGCTAACTAGCATAATTTTGACATATGCTAACTAGTACAATAACTTGAGCTACATCTCCAAGATCTATGACATATGATATATCAATAGAGAGCACTTGAAACAAGGAATCCAAATACACAACCTCCAGAAAATTTTGATATTATTTGTAAAAAATTTACCGGATGCCCAACCTTTTGAAGATGTGCTAACTTGAAATTGCTAACTAGCACAAAAAGCGCGACAGATTAACATGCTTTCACCCTATTATTGAAGTGCTCATTTGGATTACAACGAGAATTCAAATGCTTCAAGTGACTAATAAAGTCTCTCACCGACTCTCCTTCCTCTCGTTGGGCTTTCTTTCTGGAGCTGAGAGGCTACAGCCCAAAGTACTCCCTCTTGTATGTATTCTTTCAAGAACAATCTCCTAAGAGTGGGGTAAATCATTTTTTCTTCCACCCTCAGGGTTCTATACCAATTCCCTACCTTCCCACTTAAGGTTAGGCTTAAAGCATTACTCTTATGTAGGTCATTGTGTTCTCCTAGAGAATCGCATGTTTGTTCAAACACTTGGATATGCTTTCTCACATCCCCGTCTCCACTAAATTTTTGTGTGAGCTTGGCTATTTGTACTGCCTTACTTCTAGGTTCTCTATCAGGCGTGCCAAGTCACCTAAGTGAGCAGGGACCGTGGGTGGAGGTGCTCCACAGACTACATGTGGAGTAGGTATTGGCATTGGACTTGGCGCGTAGGAAGCCCTTGGGCTCCACGTTTGGTACGGTGTTGTGCCATGTAGCGGTCCAAACTTCATATGTGTGGCCCTAGGCATAGCAGACATTGGATATGACATGCTAATGCTAGCCGGTATCGTCCCATGGAAATAAAAACTAATTGGGTGTTCTGGTTGTGGAGCATAGGTAGTTGAAACAATGGGAGGGGTAGGAACTACATGAGTATGAGGACCATGGGTGTATATGATTGGTACACACTTGTAGGTACTGTTGCAGACATTGAGCTACCATGTAGTGGTGCTTTACTAACAATGAGGTCCGTGGCATGTTTCTTGGCATGCCCATCATTGTGGTAGGCATGGTAGATGTAGTGTCATCAAGGGAAAGATGAGATAGACTTGGAAAGGTAAAGCTATGACTTGTGGGCCCAAATTTCAATCAGACCCCTGGAAAAACAACATATGGAGGATCCATTGGACTTACCGATGGAGTCTCCATTTGCAATAAGGTCGGTTGTTTAGCCTTTCCTACATCCAAGAATCTCATGAGACCCGTTGAAGGCATGTGGATCCCATTGTTCTGTCTCTCTAGCTCAATAACCCTATGGATGACCTCATAAACTCTTTGTTGTTGATCCTCCACACTAGTAGCACCCATTGTGGATTGTAGGACATCTAACCGAGCAATGTGATAGGTGTGACCTTTGTGTAGGTCAGTTAAAGTTTTCATTTGTAGTTCGTACTCCCAGTTCTCATTTAGGAACGCTCCATCTAAGCTTGAGGTGCTAGGGGTGTCCTTTGAACTAGATGCAATGTGGATCTCTATGGGTTGACCCTTAGTGGTCTCTAATTCAAGAGCACTCGATTGCTCTCTGATGCATGGTTTTTAGGACCCCTTCTGAAGATGCAATAAAGGCATAGTCAGTTGTTGGGGAGATGAGGATACACTAGTCCAAGGGATCTCGAAAGAGAAGAAAAATCTACTTCACCAGCACCAAAGAGTAAAAAGTGCCATGGACAGAAGATACGTGGGAACGAGCTCTTATGCATGCCTACAACCGATATCTTACAGAATAGCCCATTCTAGGTGTGAATTTCTAGTGAAATCTACACGAGGATGTTCGTGTGGACTCACAGCACAGCATACTCCGTTTTCACTTTTTTACCGACAATAAATATTTTTTACCACAGTAAATATTTTTTACCTACAGTAAATATTTTCACCTACATGGTAAATAAAAATCACTTTTTACCTACAGTAACTTTTTTTACCCATGGTAAATATTTTTTACTGCACCATAAGTATTTGGTAGGTAACAGTTCACTGTTACTAGAAGCAGTGATTGGGCATCAACAATGCAGTTACAGGAGGAGAAAAGGGGAAAATCTTATGGTAAAGGTGAGTCAACAGGGATAAAGACTTTTGAGTTGAAAAGAGACATGCTGATTTTTTCAAAGAACACATGTCAAAAGAAGCCATGGTTGAGGATTTTTGGAGAGTTTGATATTCAGGAGGACCCCGCAGGTCCCCCCCTGACATGTGCACAACCTCCAGTTTCAACAGCCACCTTACCTGCTCTTAAATGCTGGTCAAGGCCTTATCCCCATGTGTCACAATCAGAAAAATCAGCATTTATCCTCCCCTCTCACATCACTCTAGAGAATATCTTGATGGTGACATATCAGGTGACCTCAATCTGTTGACCACCCTAAGCAAAAAGTAACCCCAATGAGCGGATTTAAGCATGTTTATCCCTAATCCTAAACCCTCTCAGAAACCTATATAAGGAGGACTTCTCTCACTCAAAAACAACACTTCACCCACTTCACCAAGCAATGAAGCTATGACGACATTGCTCACAACGAGGAGCTATGGATGGAGCTCTACTCTCTCTCCCTCTCTCTCTCTCCCTCTAGTATGCTACATTACTAGCCCTAAAACCTAAATAAGGAGTCTTCTTTCATGCTCCATGGCCACCATCCTCGCCATCATTCTCTAAGGTATTGATGTGTTGCAAGTAGGATCATACCTACTTGCTGGGTTGATTGTTTTTGACAAGGGATTATGCCATCCTTGGCTTGCTTCTCTATATCCTTGTTATGTATGATCAGATGTCGTTGTATTGTTAAGCTGATGTCTTGTGTATATATATGCTACATAAGGTCCCTAAGCTTCGTTTCTATGTATTTTGCCATATGTTTTGATGCCATCATAATGCCAGAAGTCTCACGTGCCTATGTGCACTATGTGTGAGGTCCCTAAACCTCTTAATTTAGGGTGGTGCCCCCTTTGTTTTGTTCTTTGCTTGTTTGCATGAGGCGTGGTTTGTGGAGTGTGCACGAGTACAGAGGCCACCCGATTGCACTGCTCTTTTTCCTGCTATCATTTTGGTGCCCCCACTGAGGAGGGTGTGCGCTCCTTGCCGCACTGTCGAAGCAAGGGACTTGCCAATACACCGTGTGCGAGCCACAAACGGCTCCAAGCACACAACAAGCCTAAACTAGCAAGCTCAAGAAAACAAAGGGTGTGTCACTCACCGCTCTACGCTCGCCTTCGTGGTGGATTCCTCGCCGCGATGAAGAAGAAGCTGCAGTCGTGCCGCGCTCAACCGCTTCGCCGCCATCGTGCCTTCGTAATGCTCGATCGCACACACACTCTCCCTCTCTCTCTCTCTCTCACACACACACACACAAGGAGGTGAAGAAGAAGAAGATGGAGATGGAGCAAGAGCACTCTTCAATTGCACAAATGAGAGAATGAGTAAAAATTAGGTTTAGTTGGCTTTTATAGGAGCTCACCCCATTCACACTTGGGCGCCCATGCTTAACCAACTAATCCCTTGAATGTCCAAGTTAAAGTGCGCCTCTCATCGGCGATCACTCTTACCCTTTTCCTATTGGTCCGACAAGCCCGGTACCTGACTCTACCAAATACATAATACGCGTCCATTGTAGGTGATGGGTGTCCGTGAGCCGTGAGGGTTAACATGCCCCCCTTCCTGATGTAGATTCCGTCCTCGGAAGCTATTGAGTTGAAGCTGGGTCGTCGAGGTGGAAGAGCATTTGAGATGAATGTCCTTAGCCTTCTTCAGTCACTGCAAAATCAAACAACATTGGCACAGTAATTGCATTCTCTTAAAAAGCATATGTAGTTTTAGGTAGACACATTGATTGGTCAAAGAATTTCAAACAGTTTGGTAGCAATGAACATTAAATTGCAATGTAATCAAATGCATAAACATATGTAAAGGTAGAAAATTAAACAAGTTTGGGGTCGCTAATTTGACGGTCGAAAAGCACTAGCGATCGAATATTAATACCATGGGTAAGCTTCTTAATTTTTTGTGGTCAATTAAGTTGTTTAATCGCGAGAGCCAAGTATTCATGTTCGAGGGCTGACTAGAGGCTATATCTAGAAAACCTTGTAGTTAAGCTACCATAAAAGGAATTTCTCATGAAATCATCGCCTGACTGATTACTTTTTCTTTGACCCCCCAAGGTCTTTTCACAGTGATTCAATTATGATGTGTGTGCTTATTTTGTATGCCTTGGGTTTTTTGCTTTTCAAGGAAAAGCGCCCACACTGGGAACCTCTAGGGCTCTAGTACCATAGGCAATACATGTGAGTGAAGTACCAAATCAAGCTGAGATTTCTCTTCCAGCTTAAAATTTTACATTGTGGCACTTTGATTTTTTGCTTGTTCATTTTCAGCATTTTAATTTTGTAACTTTGGGGGGTCATATAACACTGTTACCCTCCCCAGGCTCATCACATTAGTAAACTCCCTTTATAATACTTACGCTAAAGGTCAATAGGGTTAAGCCCACTAGAAAGCCCTAGTACATTTCACACAATGCTGCCTAAATCGGATTAAGAACCTAAGTAACCATTGCTTATTAGGAAGGAATTCCCCATGGTATTAAGAGAAGATCTCTAACACCTAGCTTGGTCAAACTAGCTTAGTCAGATTGCTTGATTTTTAAACCTAGACAAGTGATTATGACAAAACATTACATTGAATTAAATGTTTGATACTAAGCCAATGCGTTGAATATTATGCTACCAGTCACAATCAAAGCAGACAATCATAGATGCAAAAAGATAAGGGCAATGCTAATGGACAAGAAACACCTGTTTGTGTTGATGGTCGCGCTTGATTTGAAGGTTCCATGAAGGTCCAAATCCTATCAATAGCAACACGTTCCTGTACACACTAGGAAACAAAAGGAATACCTCCAGGAGGCACATCAGTGGGAAAAATTAAAACTCCTAAAAAACAAACTCAAAACACCATCTAGACCCCTAACCTACCTATCTGTCACCCCTTTTAGAATCAAGGAAAGAGGATATTATATAAACCGGGTGGCCACCCTAAGGCTAGGCCTCTATCCTCATCATCTAGATAAATAAAATCGTTGTCCGTGAGGCCATAGTCTTCCTCGGTCTCTATTAGTTCCTCTTCATCATCCTCTTGTGCAAGCATGCTAATCAAGAACCTCGTGATGCGTGGATACTCATCTTGTGCAAAAGAATAAGCATGTGCCATTGGAGACACATTCGCTACTGGGTAGGGATCACTAGTTAGCCATAGACGTATCAGCCATTCTAACTCCTCAAAATTTCTCTCACATGCAAGGCTCTCTATCAAATCCCATTCGCAAGAAAGTATAGGGTAGCATACGTAGAACACTTGTTGAAAAGACAAGGGGTACCTTTCATCAAAAATAGAAGTGCATGCCTCTGGTGAAGTAGCCATTTCTGACAAGACAGATAGATTTGGTTAGGCCTTTAAAACATAAGAGTTGTTTTTGTGTGTTGCTTGACTTGACACGGTGAATTTGGACTTATATGTAAGATCTGATAGGGTGCTCTCTCATTGCTAGGCGCTCTTGCTCTTTACTATTTTTGTTTTTTTGCGAGTATAAGGCTATATATATACATTCCCTAAGATCGGAGATTGAGAGGTCAGGGAAAAAGGTTGAGAGGGAAACAAATGAATGATGACTGTCAGCAAACACTCCCCCCTTCCTTGGGTAGATCATACCGTTTGAAATGAGCTTGTCACCCTTTGAAACCAATTGTTCCAGTTGGTAATAGGTGAGGATTTTTGCCAGTAGTTTTCTATTACCCTAGGTGCCTCGTCAAGCTGCAAGGGTGGTAAGGTACTCTCCCAGGATTTTATTTGCAACGTTGTTGTAGGTGGTGAACTTACCCCGAAGGTGCAAACTCTTTCGTGCTTGGATGGATATGTACAGTGGTAGGTGGAGGTTGTGTCGAAGCTTCTATTTGCGTATAGGAACTACATGAAGAGCAAGAAGCTTCATTTGATTTCCCTGTTCCTGAGCTAGGTGGGACAAATCGTTCTTTCTTTGGTACCCAAACTAGCTCTAGAACGGGTGTGTAACGTTCCATGATTTTTTCCTTTCCGCAATTTTCAATTTGTTTTGGAGCCACAGGATTGGGTTTACATGGGCCAGGTGACAGGTAAGAGTACACTTTACGTTTGGGCACCCAGATTTGATCATTTCCTTCATAGTATCCTTGGGCTTCCAATAGTCGTTTAGGAATCCAACGCAGCGTTTCTTTACATTTCTTGGAGTGAGTGGTACGGTTCTTACTAGGTTTCCGTTTTTTTGCATCAACCATGCTCACTACAGAGGTTTTAGGGACCCACTTGTATGTTTTCTCTGTTATATTAGGATGGTTCTTGTGTGTCTCAAGCTTTCTTTCAACTACATTAGTTGAAGCTCTAGAGAGTTGGGCTATGGGGACGTATGGTTCAACCTCCTGGACATGCAATGTCTTGGGTTTTATTTCCTTGGGCAATATCTCAGGGACTATGGCTTGAGTGGTAGGGCTAAGAGTTGGTTTTTGCATTGTAACACCCCCAGTCCCCCAATCAATAGTGCATTTGGTGGCTATCATCCACGTGCGGCCTAGGTTTATATTACCCTCCATAGTTCCAGTAGGCATGACCAAAAAGTCTTGAGCTACCACCCCATTGTCATAACTGACAGAAGTGTGCCAGATTCCAAAAACCGCAGTTTTTTTCTTGTTGACACCCTTGACTTGGATAATACTCTCAGATAGAGGTGGCTTCCTTAACTGACACCACACCCCATAGGATAGCAGATTGTATTTAGCACCCGTGTCCAATAAGGCGTTATATAGCACTTTTCCATAGGCACTATTTAACTCAATGGGGTATCGTAGAGGTGTGTCAGAGTCCAACCCATCCTCTTCGATTTCCACGTGGAATGCATTTGTGACCCCAAGGTTAGCCTCTCGTTTTTGTCTTATACGTTGTTGTCGCTCCTTAGCCTCAGGTTGAGCTTGTATCTTGTTTAACTCGGTTTGTGCTTTGGCGGCCTTCTTTTGATGAATGGCCCGTAGTTCTTCTTGGCTTAAAGGATCATAATATCTTTTGAATTTACTCCCATTGAGGAATCCAATGGTTTCAACTCCATCAAGAGTTTCCACACGAAGGGTACCTTGTGGGGTAATTTCACATACTCTATATGGTCCTTTACCAGCATATTTCAACTTTTTCTTCTCTTTACGTACTCCATACATAAGGACTTTATCACCAACTTTGATATCCTTGTCCTTCACATGGCGATCAAACCACTTCTTTCTCCTATCCTTTTCCACAAGAGCATTTTGCACAGCCAACTGTCTCTCTTTGTCTAGTTTTTCTAAGATAAACAAACGCTCGGTTAAGGGGTTACCATTCCATCCTTCTTGCAAAGCTACCCTAAGACTAGGAATGACAAACTCCCAAGGCATAACCGCTTCTTGGCCGTATACCATTTTGAATGGCGTACAATTAATAGCCACTTTATAAGCAGTACGATAAGCCCATAGAGCAGATGTCAACTTCAAATCCCAATCAGTGCGATGAGCTTCTACCGTCTTGGTTAAAATAGAGATTAGAGTCTTGTTGGTGCTCTCGGCTTGTCCATTAGCTTGCGGGTAATAAGGTGTAGACTTATGGTGGGATATCATAAAGGTCGTGGTAAGCTCTCTTATTACCTCATTTATAAAATGGGTACCATTATCACTAACAATTTCAAAAGGGCAACCAAATCTTGTGATAATGTTCTCAAAAAGAAACTTAGCTGTTGTCCTCGCGTCAGCTTTTTGTGAAGCCTTAGCTTCAGCCCACTTTGTTACATAGTCCGTAGCAACTAGAATATATCGAGATTGAGTGTTGCGAGCTGCGGGACTAATTGGACCTACAAAGTCTAAGCCCCATTTTTCAAATGGTTGGGTTACTTTAATAGGATGTAAGGGCATTCTGTCCTTGTGTTGTGTGGTCTTGTAACATTGGCACTCATCACACCCTTTTGTAAAAAGTGATGCATCCTTAAATAAAGTTGGCCACCAATAGCCTGATTGCAGCACCTTTCTAGCAGTCAGGTCCCCTGAAAAATGTCCTCCTGCTATGCCCATATGTGCTTCTTGCAAGATATACAAATATTCATCCTCGCGGGCACAACGCCTAAGAATATCGTCCTTGCCTAGTCTATACAGAGTTCCGGCAATCAAACAATAGGGTTCACATTCTTTTACTAGCCTTCGAGCGATATCCTTACGAAGTTCCTTGGGTGGAAAACCATTAACTAAAAAGTTAACAATGTTCTCACTCCATTCAGGCATAGTCTCAACTATGAATAGGGAAGTATCGGGTAATTCATCATCAACTCCTGTAGGGGCTTCACCATTGGGTATGCGAGACAAATGATCAGCCATGACATGCCTTTTACCGGGTCTCACTACAATCGTGAAATCAAACTCAAGAAGAATTAACAACCATCGTGTGATTCTTCCTGTGGAGCATGGCTTGTTTACCAGATACAGCAACGCTTGATGATCCACATAAAATACAAACTTGTTTGCCAGAAGGTAGTAGCGAAATTTCTTTACTGCATAAACCATTGCCAAACCTTCTCGCTCTGTAGTGGTGTAGTTCCTTTCAGCATCGTTCAATTGACGGCTTGCAAAGCTAATGGGATAGTCCAATTTATGTTCTCCTGGTTGAGTGAGAACACACCCAATAGCAAAGTTTGATGCATCAATATGCACATGGAAAATGACATCCCAGTTAGGTGTCCTTAAAATCGGAGCACTTGCTAGTGTTTTCTTCAATTGTTCATAGGCCTGGTCACACTCTTCAGTCCATTTAAATTCAATGAGAAGCTTGTACAAAGGACGTGCTATCTCAGCGAAAAATAAAATAAACCGTCGATAATAACCCACGTGTCCCATGAACCTTTGAACTCCCTTGTAATTGGTTGGTGGTGGTAACTCTAGAATCACTTTAATTTTGCTCTCATCGGTTGAGATACCATTCTTGGATACTATATGCCCTAAAATAACTCCATGCTTGACCCAAAATTGGCATTTGAACGGGTTCAATGAGATACGATATAACCTACATTTTTCAAACACCTTCCGCAAACATGATAGATGTTCTTTCCAAGAAGAGTAAACACAAAGGTCGTCTAAGAAAGCTTCACAAAACTCTCTCAAATATTCTTTAAAAGCAGTGTTTATTAATCGTTGGAATGTAGTAGGGGCATTTGTTAAGCCAAAAGCCATCACACGAAATGCAAACACGCCAAATTCTGTGATGAAGGCAGTTTTAGCTTGGTCCTCTAGCGCTATCGTGATTTGGTTGTAGCCTGAGTACCCATCTAGAAAGCTATAAGCTTCCTTGCCTGCAACTCTTTCGAGTACATGTTCGGAATATGGTAGGGGGTAATGGTCTCTTCTAGTAGCTGCATTAACTTTTTTGAGGTCCACGCACACCCTGAGTTTCCCATTCTTTTTTGGCACGATAACTATTGGCGACACCCATTCAGAGTGTTCAATAGGATATATGAACCCACATTTGATAAGCTTTTCTAGTTCTTCTTGAATGATCTTTGCGTACTTAGGATTCATCGGGTAGGGTCTTTGTTGTACGGGCTTCGCAGTGCTAATCATAGGGATTGTATGTTGGACCACAGAAGGCGGAACACCTTTCATATCATGGTATGTCCAAGCGAATACGTCCTTGAATTCCTTGAGAAGCTCTTTGAGGACCGCCTCTTCAACTTCTGTGAGGTCTTGGGCAATAAAAACAGGTTTTGATTCTTCACCGGGGTCAGCTAATTCTATTTCTTTAACTATTGCCGGACCATCATAGATTCCATTATTCCCATCGATAGGTATTCTTTGGGCTTTTGTGTACACAACCTTTGCTTCCCCTGTGGTGTAAGATTTGAAATGTTCTGGTGCAGGGTGCAAGTCTGTGGATTCTAGTTGTGCGTTGGTTTGTGCTTCCATTTCTGCTTTCTTGTGTTGTCGAGCTAACTCTTGGTTTTGACGCCTCCTTGCAGTGCGGCTCAACTTTGGCTTGTCTATGATCTCTAATTGGGCTATGTCATGGGGTCGTGGTCTACACGACATAACATTTTGGAGATATTCACCCCAATTTTCGATGAGCATCACATGCTCCTATATAACTGAGCCATTCTGCTGAGGATCTCTTCTTGTTTATCCTAGCACGTACATTGGCTCGATATCGACGCCTCTTAAGGTTTTTCTTTTTCTTATTTGAGACCTGCTTTTGATTTGCATTTAGATCTAGATCACTAAAGGAGTCCTCGTTGGTGTCCTCTTCACTCTCGGAGGAGCTATCATCGGTTGATGTGCTCGATCCTTCCGAATGTTTTGACTGTGAACTTGCTCCACTCTCTAATTCATGAGATTCAGAATCCGTTCCACTCTGGGAGTCAGTGTCCAAGTCGTGTTGGTCAAAGTCTTCTATTGAGCTATCAGTGTCACTGTCAGATTGGTCCACAATTGCCTTGCCCTTAGAAGATGCATGTATGGCACTTATCATGTTCAGAGGTGCAATTTGTGGTACCTCTTCCCCCTCTGGTGTGACCCAAGTGGTTCCTCTATTTCCCCAGGTATCTATGGTTGCAGCTAGGTGTACCCAATCCACATTGTCCGACTCAGTCATCCCAGGTAGGATATCCATATAAGGAGAATCTTGGCCAATGTCTGTATCCTTCTTACAAGTGTAACAATATTGTAGTGGGGCCGAGTGAACTGTGGTGTCAGAGCGATGATCAATAATGGTTTTACTCCCTAAGGGGTGTACCTTACCAGTCACCAAATCCACTCTAAGGACAGAGTCTTGGAATTGCAAATAGACATGATTTTTAGACCAATCGTGAACCATTTGTGCTTCCCTCATGAATGGTCGTCCTAAAATCATTTCATATGACATAAGGTGTTTAGAGAAATCCATTACAATGAACGTATGTCGTACCTTGTGTCCTAGAACTTTGATCTTAAGATCCTTGAGCATCCCCATAGGTTTGGCTATGGTACCATTTGCCATCTTTACCACAATGTTAGTAACACTGAGGCGGGGTTTTCCCATGGATTCCCAACAATCTTTTGTAACGATGCTAACTCCCGCACCACCATCAAGAATTCCCTTTATAGTTAATCCCTTGGTAGTGATGGGTAGGGTCGCATTAGACTCGTCGCCCTCAAAATACTGCCCTAATTCGTTAATGGGTACCTCGATCACAGACTCGTGTCCATCTAAGTCAAGTGATTGCACATGATTTTCCTCATCAATCATAATCGAGTCAGGCCTATTTGGTTGCGCAAACTGCGGTAATCCCGTTCGTAGCTCTCCGTTAAGGAATGCTCGAAGTGCAAGGAATAACTCAGGATCTCCATACAGCTTTGCTATGATCGTGGTTCGAACCTCAGAAGACATGAAGTCCACGAGTTTGGCAACATTCATTGGTGTTTTGCAGGGTGTAGGTCCTTGACTAGGAACTGGTGAGGATGGAATCTCATATTCCTCAATGGGATCAGGTATTCCTTCGTTAAACATCCTTTCCAACAAGAAACGTGTATGCTCACTTTCTGATGTCCTGTCCTCACTCCCTTCTTGGATGATACTAGATATGGCTAACGGTCTATGGTTCATGTGGGGTGGATGAACTTGCGTGGGAAACACTGTGTCATGAATTTTGATATGCATGGGTTCTGGTTCTAGTTTCCTTTGAGTCTCCTCCACTAAACCTCTTAGATGTTTCACCTGCTTGATCTCGTCTACTGGGTTTGGGTACGTCCCAATCTTCTTTTTACGATTCTTTCCTTTTTGCCCCTGCGGTTTATCTTGGGGGTCTTGGATTGGATTTGGAAACACTTGTGGTGTTTTCAGAGGCTCCTTATGGTTTTCTCTCATTCGGTTTTCATTTGGTTCCATGTTACGTTTTTCTTTGTCGGTCTTTCCCTTTGTGGTATTGGTTCTAGTCTCCATTGTCTCGACTGAATCTGAATCATCCTGGAGGTCATTCACATACACGGGGTCATCTCCTGTTCCTATGTTTGTTTTGGAACTTGGCTTTGAATTTTCCGTATTCTGCGACTTCTTCCTTCGTGTCTTCTTTTTCTTTGCTTGGATAATTGACGCGGTATCTCTCTCTTCGAGGATATGTCCTGGCCCTTGAAGCATGGACCGTGTAATCGCATAAGCGGGTGCGACGGGTGGTATTGGCGATGTCACACTAGCAATTTCGACCAAGTTCAAGGGTGTGATTTTAGGCGCATTTGGGTTATAGGGGCATTGGGCAATCAAGTGATCTATGCCACAACGATTACATGTGAGTATTGGCATTGCAGACGTGCTCCCTTGATTCATTTGCATCTGTGCAGCATTCTTTTGCAGCCTAATAGGGCACTCCGCTACTCGATGTGGTCCACCACACTCGTAGCATTGAAGAGGTGGCCTCCTAGCCTGGGTGTTGATATTTTGACCTCTGGATGCGAGAGCAGCAGCTTGATAAACCGGCTTGACTTGTCCCCAACAATCTTCCATGTAGTATATAGGACATTCTTCCAATGTATCAAGACCGTAGGCAATACTAGTGTCTATTTCCTCCTCACAGCTATCTGGATAAGCATTTGATGGCTCGCAACCCACTTGGTTCATAGGGGCGACTCTTGGATGTGGGGGCTGCGGTCCTAGCACAGGAGGTGGTAACGGTGTAGCTTGTACAACATTTTGAGATCTAGGGACCATGTGTTGCGGTAGTTGCTCAACAGGTGGAGCAGGCATCAATACAGGAGCTCGAGGCGCATCCGTGTAGGCTACATGTGGTCTATTTGCCATCATACGTTTGATCATTAAACAATCCTTAGCTTGGTGACCATACCTACCACATGCGTTGCAAGTTCCATTAAATTTTACTCTAAACGTAGGGCACTCACTAGTGCTATGTGGACCTAAGCAAATGGAACACCATTGTTGCTCTCTTCTTGGATACATGTGACTATTTTGAGGGGGTCGATTATCCTTAAGAGACTCTTGGATTGCCTTGGTGAGGTCTGTCAAGAATGTCTCAAATACGTTTGGCTCATTGGCAATGGGCTTTGCAGTCATGGGTTCATACTCAATGGCTTGTGAGCTAGTGGATCTCGTGTCAGTAGACACCCTCATGCCTGCTATCATCAAGTTGTCCTCTAGTTGGATTGCATTGGCAGTGACATCTTCCCAGGTTGTGATACCTCTAATCACTAGTCCATTATAGATTCCTTCATTCCTCAACCCTCGAATGAATCGATCAAGCAGTTGGTTATTGTTGAAGCGCTCATTTACAGGGCAGCGAGAGTTTAAGTGCTTTAGACGACTAATGAAGTCCCTTACTGACTCTCCTTCCTTACGTTCGGCCTTCTGTAGCTGAGATGCTACACCCCAAAGCACACCTTCTCGTATGTACTCCTTTAGAAACAACCTTCGAAGGGTAGGGTAGATTGTTTTCTCGTCCACCCTTAGGGTCCTATACCAATCTCCAGCCTTCCCACTTAATGTCAAGCTTAAGGCATTGCACTTATGTAGTTCGTTGCGTTCCCCTAAGTAATCACATACTTGTTCAAACACTTCAATGTGTTTTCTAGCATCTTCGTCCCCATTGAATTTTTGCGTGAGTTTGGCAATTTGCACTGCCTTACTTCTAGGCTCTCTATCAGATGCATGACGCATATTTTCCGCGATAGATCGACCTATGGTTTGAGCAAACGCTGCCAAGTCACCTATGTGAGGAGGCAGGGCCGATGGAGGTACTCTTGGAATCATATGTGGGAGAGGAACGGGTACCGGTCTTGGCATATGTATAGATGATGCAGGATATGGAACATAACCGGGCATAGGTCCACTCGGATAAGAGCTAGGGAGCGGCACTCGAGGAGCATAAGCAAGTGGTACTATTGGAGGTGTGGGGGCCATGAGTGCATAAGGGGCTAGAGGCACATACGGTCGAGGCCCCATATTAGGTACTACGACACTAGGTAGTGGCACTGCGCTAACCGTAGATGTCATCGGTACATTCTCTGTCAGGCTTATCCCTGGAGTGAGCACTGTGTTTTCCTTAATAGAGGGTTGAGCCAAGTTAGGGAAGCTAAAGTTTTCGCTCGGAGGCTCAGATTGCATAGAGACCCCAGGTGAAATGACATAAGATGGGTCCATGGGACTCATTAGAGGAGTCTCCATTTGTGATAGAGTAGGCTGTTGAGCCTTGCTCGTATCCAGAAATCTCATGGGGCCAGTTGAGAGTATATTTACCCCTCGGTTTTGCCTTTCGGATTGAATAATGCCATGGATAACATTACAGATCATTTTCTGTTGATCTTCGATGCTCGTGGCACTAGAAGTGGACTGTACAATCTCTATCCATCCTACATGGTAGGCGTGGCCAGAGTGTAGATCCGTCAACACCTCAGTGTGGAGGTCGTATGTCCAATGATCATTAATGAACAATCCTTCTAGAGTCGACGTGTTAACGGTTTCTTGTGAGGTAGAAGCAATGTTGCTCCCTGTGGTTTTACTTGCCACCAACGGTACTCTAGAGGGAACTTCTGAAGGAGGCAGCTCAACAGGGCCTTCTTGGTAAGAAGTTGGTAGGATATCCACATGGACACTCTTTGGGGGTGTGGGGTCCACGTGCGATGTGAAAGGAGAGTCCACTTCCCCACCCCCTTCGCGTGCTTCATCTGCATCAGGTTCCGAGCGAGTAGCTCTACCTAATGTTTCCATGAAACGGCTAAACATACTAGTACTAGGCTGTGGAGCTTCGGGAGGTGCATGGCCTTCTCTCTCAGTGTTTTGGGTAGGGTATGCTTCCATGATTTCTGAGTCGGAGGAGGAATCACTAGCGGCTATTTTAGGGTCTTGGGTGGTGCTACCTTGTGTCCCCGCTGAGGGTCTAGATCCTATCGTGGATGGGTAATGGGTGTCCGTATGAACAGAGGCACCCTCAATATGCTCGTGTTCTAGCACCCGCCCAGAGCGTAAGTGCATGTGCTTTTGATACCCTAAGGTGTCAAAAAGCTGCTCTAGGAGGCCTTGTGACTAGTTTTTAGCGTGTTTTTTGTTTGTTTTTTTGCTAGATTTTTTAGAGCGTGTCGTGGAATGGGCCGTGTGATAGCTCGAAACGAGCGTATCGGTCAGAGGGTCGTGCCGTGCTTTACAGCCCTCCGTTTGGTCACTCTATGCCCTCGGAATCCCTAAAACTGTCAATTTCCAGTAGGGAACTAGGCCCAAACTAGAAAGTCTAAGGGTGCAAGTGGGAAGAGAAAGGAGGAGAGTGGAGGACTTGTCCCACATGCTTTCATTCTCTCTTGAGGGAGTAGGGTATATATATAAGAGTGAGTCTAGTATATATCGTAAGACTGAGGACTGAGGCCTGGGCCTGGGCTTGGGCTTGGGCTTGGGCTTGGGAAAATGATCCCGATCCCGATCTATCTTTTATACAAACCAACCCGTCCGTTTTAAGAGTCACGTTTTTTATTTTCGAAAAATATCGCCGCCCGCTCGCTCGCGTTTTTTATTTCCGAATTTTTTTTCAAGAATTAATTTTTTTGTTTTTTTTTTTTTGGGAAGAAAAAATAAAAAAATTTTTTTTTTTTTTGGGTGCAGAAAATACAGAAATTGAAAACGCAGGTATGCAAAAAACGCAGAAATGCAGAAATTTCAAAAAAACGCAGAAATTGCAGGAAAAAAACGCAGAAATTGCAGAAAACGCAGAAATTGCAGGAAAAAACGCAGAAATTTCAGAAAATGCAGAAATTGCAGAAAATTAAAAAAACGCAGAAAATGCAGAAAATTGCAGAAATTGAAAACGCCGAACTTGAAAATGCAGAAATTGCGGAAATTGAAAAAACGCAGACAAGAGCAGAAATTGAAACTTGACAGCAATTGCAGAAAACGCAAAAAACAGAAATCTCCACACACTCCTTCCCTGCCTTTCCTATGATAGAAATTGCACCACAAGGAAGTGTAAAGTGCTAACCGAGCTTAGTGTAGGGCATTTCCCCGGCAGCGGCGCCAAAAATGTGCGCTCCTTGCCGCACTGTCGAAGCAAGGGACTTGCCAATACACCGTGTGCGAGCCACAAACGGCTCCAAGCACACAACAAGCCTAAACTAGCAAGCTCAAGAAAACAAAGGGTGTGTCACTCACCGCTCTACGCTCGCCTTCGTGGTGGATTCCTCGCCGCGATGAAGAAGAAGCTGCAGTCGTGCCGCGCTCAACCGCTTCGCCGCCGTCGTGCCTTCGTAATGCTCGATCGCACACACACTCTCCCTCTCTCTCTCTCTCACTCACACACACACACAAGGAGGTGAAGAAGAAGAAGATGGAGATGGAGCAAGAGCACTCTTCAATTGCACAAATGAGAGAATGAGTAAAAATTAGGTTTAGTTGGCTTTTATAGGAGCTCACCCCATTCACACTTGGGCGCCCATGCTTAACCAACTAATCCCTTGAATGTCCAAGTTAAAGTGCGCCTCTCATCGGCGATCACTCTTACCCTTTTCCTATTGGTCCGACAAGCCTGGTACCTGACTCTACCAAATACATAATACGCGTCCATCGTAGGTGATGGGTGTCCGTGAGCCGTGAGGGTTAACAGAGGGCTACACAGACCTTCGGTTCACAAGCAATGAAGATGTGCAATCTACAACATGGACGAATGGCGTGAGGAGTTTACAAATTGGAGAACAGAAGAGGAGGAGGCTTTAGAGGCCTTAAAAGCTTTCATCGAGGTCTTGTTACCAGGTTGTACTGTCATTGAAATTCAAGAAGTAAGTTCTTCTAAGTGCCTTGTTCGTGATCGTCGCCAACGAAGGAGAGTGAGAAGAAGAGCTTGATATACCTCTGCTCTCAACCTATGAGTGCTCCAGAAACCTCCAACGCACACGAGCTTGAAATATTTTACATCAACATACACGAAGGTACTGTGACACACATTAAGGGAAGAGAAAGCATCACCAGACCTCTCTTTCCTGAGGAGCCGACTAAGAGGAGGAAGATTACCTCTACACCTAAGTGGCCCAAGGCCGCAGCGCGTGCTCAAGCGTAAGGTAACATTTGGCTTAATCTCATTAATAAGGGATTACATGACCACTACAGGCAAGAAAAAGGCTAGTGAGCAACCAACTTCAACCTCCAACTTGCAACCACGACTCTCACCCCTAAATCCTCCTGAAGCAAAGAGGCGAAGGCTTGCCTACCAGATTACCTCCCGTCTGCGAGTGCTCCCAGTGCACTTTGTGAATCCAGACACCACCAATCCCAAGCCAGCCTCCTATCCGCGTGAAGATCACTTTGGATATTGTCCAAAGTGCTTTGGAGACCGGGTGAAAAGCCTCCCTGCCCTACCTTTGCTGCTAATTTTCAAGAATTTATCTCAATCTAAGGAAACTATCTTAGTTGATGATGTGCTGCACATTAATGGTGTCACTTTCATTCGTCATGCTGATTATGGTAATAGAATCCAATTGTTGCTTGCTAAAAGGCTCAGCATTGTACAAAGTGTTGCCATCACGCCTTACGTAATCACAGATGCATCAGGAAGAGTCGAAGTGATCCGAGGTGCTGACCTTCTGTGGCTGATCAGGCTCATTGGTCCCAAGGTGGTGCAACTAAGCTAGGCTCTTGTGTGTAAGTATGGATGCCAATAATGAGAATGATGATCCCCGCATGTTTCCTTTCCATTTTGTGCGTCATATTCGTGTGAATATTTGTATTGATAGAAAAATCTTTTATCAGCAAAGAATAGCCCTGTTGTTTGGAGCCGAGAGACTTGGGGAAATTTTGTGCTCTCCTCATCCTGTCATTCTACCCTTACTAGACTATTACCATTCCTTTGATGTGTCGATCTTCATCCTATTTTGAGCTAAGTTGTGCTAAAGCTCCAAATTGTAATTACCATACTCTATTTTAAAATAAGTTGGAGCTGTTTGTGTAATTGTTTACTCTCTCACTTATGGCCTTCCCTAATTTTTATGGTAAGCCTGGGGAGGTTGCTCCAGACTTTTTGGATAATTTGGAAATGGCCTTTCTGGTATCGGGAAGGGATGACGAAGCTACTAAGTTAAGGGCCTTTCCTTTGGTCTTGAGGGAAGGTGCAAAATTATGGTATCAAACTTTGGCACCTGAAGAAAGAAGAGACTGGGAGTCCTTAAAGATGGCCTTCATCGAAGAATTTCGCCGCCATGAGCCTCCAGAGGAGATATGGAGAGAGCTCTTAGAGCTACGCCAAACATCACCCAATGACTATAAAAGCTATGAAGGAAAGTTTTCCAACTTGTGGAAGAAATGGTGTGCATCACTAGGTGAAGGAGAAAGGGCGCCAGAATGCCTAAAGAAGGACTGTTTCCTAGCAGGGCTTTACCCCATCCTTCGAGAAAAGGTAAAAGGTAAATTCCCAGATACCTTTGATAAAGCTATGACTTATGCAAGGGAGAAGGATAGGAAGTTAAAATTCCAAGCTCAACTACAAGGGGGAATGAAGCCTCCACCGCTAGCTCAACCTACGGCAAGGATAGTAGCAGGGACAGGAGCAACAGACCAAGAGTCCTCTCAACAAGAATTACTTCAACAAATCACCAATCAACTGGAGAGCCTGTCCATCAATCTGGTTCAAGGTGTAAGGGCTCCCTAGCCAGGAAATGAACGAAATAGACAAGAAGGACAAAGGCAAGCACGTGAGTACATTTGCTACAGCTGTGGAGAGGTAGGTCACGGCATGTATTATTGCCCCCATCCACGACGCTATCAAGGAAATGGTAATCAAAGACGGCCTCCTCGCCAGCAAGTCACTCCTCCTCGAGCTAGGCCACTAAATGGACAAAATGCACACGTGGCTCCACCAATCCAAATATTGAGACCCCCTCCTCCACCACCACAAGCACCAGCAGAGATCCCTCCACTACCATCGAGAGGGGAGGACAGGACTGTCTCTGTCATAAGTCTTGACAATGGTAAGGATAAAGGGAAAGAAAAAATGGAGGAAGCTGTTGCCATGCCAATAAAGAGAGTTAGGAGACAAAGAACTGATGAAATGGAAGCTTCAGAGCCAGATAAAGGGAATGAGGGTTCCTCCCAAGTGATAGGAGACAAGAAAAGGAAGAGTAGGTCAAGGAGGCACATAGGAGTAGAAGACTTTCCACTTGGGGTAGGATCCATACCTTACGACCTGGTAGCAGATGTGAGTAAGCAAGGACCAAATATTTCATGGCAGCAACTCCTCCACCTTTCCCCAAAGATGCGTAGAACCTGGTCTAAGATGGTCAGCACAAGGAGGGCTAAGGCAAAGTCAGTTGGGTCTATTAGTGCAAGAGGCATGAAGGATATCGTGCCAGTCATTGATGCAGAGATTAAGAGTCGGCGAGTCTCCAATGTGTACGTAGATGGTGGAGCCGAGATTTGTGTTACGACAAAGAAATTAATGCACGAGTTGGGTTTGGAAGTAAACGAGCAAACTTCCTTACAAGCTAAGATGGCAAATAATGTAAGGGTGGATTGTGTGGGAAAGGTTAATGGAGTGAAGGTTTCAGCTTTTGGTGTTGCAATCTCAATTGATGCTTATGTGATCCCAACTAAGGGGGAGGGCTATCCGCTAATCCTTGGAAGACCTTGGCTTATGGCTATGAAAGCTAGGCAAGATTGGGAGACAGGTTCCCTTGAGTTGCGACCAAATCATAAGGTAGGTGGCAAGCAACAAAAAATTGTGTATGACATGAATCAGGGTAGACAACAAGACCTAGAGATGGAGACTTCTATGGATGAATGGAGCACAAGCAGCTTCTCTTCATCTGAGGATGAGTCATCTGAGGAGGATGCTAGCTCTTTGGAAGTCATGGGTATAATACTGCAAAACCCAGAAGGAGAAGGTGGTCAAGACTCTCTAAACAAGGAAGAAGCCACAGGCTTAGAGGAGATGCTAGCTAAGGACCTACTAGAAGAAGAGAGAGAACCCTATTTGCAGGTACTAAAGAAGCATGCTGGCCTCTTTATAACTGATTACGAGCACATTAAAGGAGTGACGGTAACCCAACACCATATCCAATTAAAGGAAGGTGCCGTCAACATTGTTGGTGATGAGGTATTTGCACAAGTTGAAGCTCTAGTAGGTCATATTTTTGAGTATAAAGAGATGGTTGTGGAGACGTTTACAGAGGGTTTGGATACAGGTTTGAAAAGTGATCAGGTTTGCTTGGCTATGCAGCAAGTGGAGGCAAATGGCAGGGTCTTGCTATATTATGTGATGCTATGGATACATGTGTTATTGGAGGTTGCTTTACATATATTTCTGTGTCAATGGCAAGGTTTTTTTGAAGTGGACTATTCCATGGAGGGTTCTGTAGCAGATGGTAGGATAGCTGCTTATGATTCAGGTTTCTCAAGTGATGGCAAGTATGCTTATAGTGGACACGAAGGATTATGGATGCAGGGTGACGAAGCTCCGTGCTATAAAGAGCTGGAAGGGTGGCCTATCTATTGGCCTACAAGTGCAAAGGAAGGCTTGGATATACATGTTTTACAGGTTGATGGCAATGAGCAATGCTTTACTTTTGATCCAGGTGGATTCTACACCATGCGTGGGGGAGCTTTGAGCTTTCCATTTGACCCTGGAGGGTGATGCAGTAGCAGATGCTTTTTTCTCTATCTCTATCCTATCTATATAGCCACTATACTATCATTTTTCTTATACAGTCTATAGCTCTATGTTATATAATTCTCTCTATACAGTCATCTTTTACCTAAATAATACTATGGTTGAGCATGAATGCTCAACGAGGGGTTGAGCAAAAAAAAAAAAAAGGAAAAAAAGAGAAGAAAAAAAGAGAATGCTACCAGTGAAAGCGGATATTGACAATGGATGGGGTATGGCTTTCAAGGGTCTAAGAGACCAGTTGTTAGTCATGGATGGATACAATTATTCATCAGAAGGACTAAACAGGGTGCATCGTTTACGACAGAAGGAAAATCGGTAACCACTTCTAAAAATATTTAAATCCTTTACCGAACATAAAGGTACGAAACCAAAATAGTTGAAAATTTGGAGAGTCATGCTCATTGTGACGAAGCCATTGGCGCAATCGAGGGTTGCAATTGGTTGTAGAAGATGAGCATATGCAAAAAGACAAGTCGATAATCAAGGGTCGGATGTTGTGTACTAGTGTACTGGGCATATAGAGATCCTTGACGTCTTGCATTTTTTACCATCATAGATTTGAGTTGATATGCATTGTCACTGCACAATATAAGATCTATAATCCCTAATTTTAGTAAAATTAGCTTTTATATATTGAATTGGATGCTTAAAGAGGCTACAATCCTTGATTGGGTACATGTAATCCTCAATTGTGTAATTGTATTGAAGATTTCATTGCCTTGTTTTATGCATTGGTTTATATAGGGAGTGCATTATGTATTATAAAAGATTTTTAGTGTATGAGATGGTAAATCATCGACATTATTGCTTTCATGTGTGTTTTGCAAATAGTTATCATCATTTCAATATGTATGTAAATGTTTATGATTCTTTGTAGCATGTGAAAATAGTTGTGTCTTACTGTTTTTAAATCACAGAGGATGTATGAATTATCATTATAGTTATAATTGCATTGAAAATTTCAGTTTATTTTTGTATCCAAAATGTCATGTAGAGAGTGCATTGCAATGTGTATGTTCGCTCAAAACATATGTGGTCGATATGTGGAATGGACTAGAGTGCATTGCAGATCTTATATTGTGTAGATTTGATTGTTTTCTTAGTGATTGTGTTTCTAATATATATTGAAAATATTATTTTTTTTTAAAACCTGAGCATCTAGTTCTTATGTCTTCAGTATTAAACTGAAAGCAATAGAGAAAAATGTTGGCACAAGTAATACGAAGAAGGAAAAGGATTAAAAAGCCCCTAGAAAACATGGGTTTGAAATATCAAATAAAAAAAATTATCTGCCAGATTTGGCATGACAGATAGACTTAGTATTGGAGTATAACTTGGCCTAAACAAGTTGAAGGTTTAGCCAGACAATTTCTACAAAATCGTTACAAAGTTGTCGCTAGTTCATAAGCTCTAAAAGCCAGTCATTCAATTCTACATATTGTAGAAGTTGTTTTTGAGAACGAGAAATGCTCAAAATTGCAAATTTATTGAAGCAAATGATGGATGGAAGTAAAGTGATCATATTTATGGAAAAAAGAGAGGTTGTGATCAAGTTACTAGACAACTTTGAATGGATGAATTTGCAACTTTATATGTCCATGATGATAAGAGTCAAGTTGAACGAGATTGGCTTCTTTCTGAATTTAGATTTGGCAATAGCCCTATAATGAAAACAATAGATGTTGCAGCTCGGGGTTTGGATGTGAAGGACATAAAGCACAAGAAAGAAAAATGACAACAAAGACCGCACCGACATTGACAATGAGCTCATGTCAGGGGGGGGGGGGGGGGGGAGTGTTGACCCATGGGTCAAAAACACGACATAACTCAATTTCCATGCCAAAGTCTTATTTTTTGATAGTTATGAAATGATGTAGATTATGGTTAAAAACATCATCTATAATGAGTAGTTATGCTAGTTGTAGAAGCCAGGGTGCAATGGCACTTCCAGATTGTAAATACAAATCCGTTTGACCCCTTGAAGTCTATTTTGATTTCACCTATGGTAGCCTTAGTATATAAGGTACCTAAGTCATTTTGTAAAGAGAATTTAATCATAATCGAAGTTATAAGCTGTCATTGACCGTGTGTGAGAGAAAGAGAGAGAGTGCATGAGCTTCATCCTGACGCTACTTCCTTCTTGCTTGCTCATCACATTGGAGATTCAATTGCACCATCACGATTGGATCGAAGAGAGCTACACAACAATGCCAAGTATTCGTCATGAACCGGAGCACGTGTGCTAATGCATCTACGAGCTATTTGTGGTTGTAAGTGTATCAAATGATGTCTGATTTTTTCCTACAAGTAGTCTTTATAATTGTGGCGACACTAGGTGGCTCCCACAACAAAGGTAGTCATTGACATCTATCTCTCTCTATCTCTCTCTCTCTCTCTCTCTCTCTATGTGTTTGTGTGTGTGTGTGTATGTCAATAAAAAACACCCAACGGGCCCGATTAGGGCCCTCTATATATTAAGTTGCAGCCCATTGGGATTTAGGGTTTTCTCGGCGGGCCCGCAAGGAAAATGCAAAATCTTGGCGGGCCCTTAGGGAAAACGCAAAAGCCCGGCGGGCTTTTTGTTGGTTTTCAGGTCACTCTGAACTGGGTCGTTTGTGATCATGTTAAGTGTGGTTATGTAAATATGTCAATAAGACCTTGTGATCACACAATTTTTTTGGTAATTACATAAATATTAAATCCCTAGATCAAACTCCAAGTGTGGGAGTTGGTTCAGTGTGAATATGATTTATGATTAAGGGGTGAGATCCCTCATGGATTATGGTTGTGATTTTTATGGTGGAAGCTGGTGTGGCTCTTGGTTTTTTTTCCAGATACGGTTATGCTACTGAAATGCTGTCAAATTTTTTGTTGTCATGTCATGTTCTAAAGTGGTTATGTAGGGTTGGTTGTGCCTCACCCCAAGTTAGGTAGAGTGCTCACTTGTGTGATGTGATTGGGTTATGGGTTATGTTTTGGAATTGCTCATGAAGTGATTTAGATGGTTTATGGTATACATGTAAGGGTAGAAACCTTATACATTCTAGTTTCTTGGAAAATATTGTTTGTGCATATGGAAGATGCTATTATGACTGGACTCACATGTTATGTTTCTCATGGTAGCATCGCTACAAACCTAGGATCACCTACATCGCTTAGTCTTAGATAAAAGGGTCGTTGACCTAGGGCTTTTAGGAGTGTTTCCTAGGTCCATTTGGTTTGTTAGGCTCATCTACATGGTTAGTGTGTAGACGGTTGAATGACCTTCACTGCTAACATGTCGGGGATCTTGCCTGGTTTTACTTAAACACCCGATGTTGGGCATCAAAGAGGCGTGGCACCTAAACTGGTATGGTTGGTGTTAATACCCTAGCACCTGCTGGTATTTGGGATCCTTTTAGAGCTCGGGTTCATGGAGGGAGACAAAGCGGCCTCAGTCCATGTCTTGCTCAGTTAGGTTAGAGGCGGGTGGACAAGTCAATCCTTACACAGGGTTCGGTGCTCCGCTAGTTATTTTGTTATACTTCTTTTTGATGTTAAGGTATACCCACATTTTGTTATTGTATTTATACATGGTTGCGTGTTTCATTTAGACGGGGCATTTAAAGATTCTCCGTTGTCTATTTCACCCTCCACTATATTTTCTCTCTCTCATCCCACAATGCGGTATACACATATATTCACCCTGCACAATGCTAATTTTTCTTGAATATGCTTTCGTCCATAACACACTTTCAGGGGTAGCACTAGTGGCTAGGTGCCTCTGGATACAATCTGGTACATGGTCTAAACTCCATGCTAGGTTGAGCGCTAAGACCTCCTCCCCTATGCAAATTCTTCTGCAACTCTGCCGTATATTGAAAATTGTATAGTGAGAAGTTGTACATGGAAAATTGTATAAAGGTCTAAATTGTGCATAGACCCCTCGGGAGGGGTATCTCTCACATAGCACACAAATGAAATTATTTGACCTCAAACCAGTGCATCAATCTCCCATGCATAATATATAATAACACCTTATCACATCACTTTGTCCATATGAAACTCATGCAACAAAAGGTAACATGAAAAGGAAGCCGCTTTATTCATATCTGCCCAAACGGTTCGTGTTGACTAACCATATACCCCCATATAAGTTTATGGACATCAAACACTTGAAATCAGCTCAACAAAATAAATTCAAAATAAAAAATGAACAACTTGCAACTCACACCGTCATATGGTACTCCCCCAAGGTAGCACTCCTACATGCGTAGGTAAACCCATACATAGATCTATTAATAACTCACACTCACGAAGAGTTCTCAAAGGTCTAAATACATATATCAGCAACTTAGATCAAGTTTTTGATTTGGCTAAGTGGTTTATTCATCCGATGAGTCTACATAGTGGTTCTTCAATGAGCCTAGGATCCAAATTTTTGACTAAGTGCAATGGGCAGCAAGCTGTTTTTTTACCATAACTCTCCGCTCATGCGGAATTTTCACATGACACACGAGAGAGAAAATTTTCTAAATGATTTTTTTATCTTTGGTATAAAGGTTTCAACCTGATTCATAGCGGTTTGTGAGATATGACCAAAACAGTGTTCCTATTGTCTACGTGATGTGAAACAAAAAGCGTTTGTTATGTACACATGTGACCATAAACACATCGTGTATATAAATCAATGTGCTAACACGATGAAACAAATATGAGAAACCTCACACACACCAGGAAAGTTCATACATGCCCTCATATACAGAAAAACAACCATCGAGAGGGTAGCTACTCAAAAAACGACATAGAGAGAGAAAGAGATGATGCCTATGGAGTTTAGAGCCTCTTATGGTGCTTTAGAATTTTTTATGGGATGTAAAGAGGATTCTTGCTTTGGCAAGGCATCTGTGATGAGAGATATGTAGAGGTTTTCACCACGAAGACGTTGGAGAACGTGCACACCGTGAAAAGAGAAAAGAAGATAGTAAGCAAGTACAGGGAGAATGTTCTTCTTCTTCTTCTTCCCGCGAACAAAGGAGGGGATGGTGATGGAGATCTTACACCACTCCGTATAATAAATACATATTGATGTACAGTAATAGACGCAATTGTTAGCACTGAAAATTAAGCTCTCTAGGACAATTTATGGGCACTCTGCCAGGCTAGAGTGTGCCCTAAGCTGAGACAGGGCACCCCCTCTTCTGCCAAGATTAACGGAAAGCTTTTGGAAAAAGACTCCAATCTTTTCTAAAAACATGGCTTTGCTTTTGATGGTCAACTCTTATCCATTTTCCTTCAATCTTTTGCCATAAAATTGATTAATTGGAACGATATCCCAGCAATTAATTGAGTTCGTGACTAAACTATACTGCATTGTGATGTCCCAACATAATTATGAATTTTTCGTACTGCTTGGGCGTATTTGGGTGTCACTTTTTATAAAAATAATTTCCATAAAAATCTCATTTAATCACGTTTGTTCACAAGGGGTGGTCGTTTTTAAATCCAACGGTGACTAAAAATAATATTATTATATCTAGATCATCCTAAAAAGCACATTGCTTTTTAAAAATGCCGAAAAGCACAAAAACCTAACAATGGCGTAAAAAGAAAAATTTTATAGAATTGAACCACGTAATTTTCCTTGTCCACCCAAACAAGAAAGTCGGATCTCTTTTGAATAAAAAGCACTAAAAATCAATAAAAGATAAAAATGACGTGAAAAGCATTTAAAAAGTAAATGTTTTAAGGATTCGACCTTGCTTTTGCAAAAGAGCACCTAATAGTACAAAAAGCATAAAAAAAGCTTTTAAGAGCAAAAAATTTCAAAATTGAACTAGACGTTTGTTTGAGATACCAAAACATGAAAACAACCTTGCTTTTCACTTTAGAACCTTACAACACTAACAAACAAGCATTCTAAATTTCATGAAACGGATATTGAAATCTTTTTTCTTATTTTTAAAAGAGACCCAAAAATTGTGAATTTGACATCCTCCCACACTTGAAAAATTTGAGTGTCCTCATCGCGACAGGAATAACAAATAATTAAGTCTAAAATCTTCTATAAATATAAGCTAAATTTGATATTTCATTATTCAATTATGATCCTCTTTTGGAGAGGTTGTAATTGCCACAATACTAAATAATGTTGTTGCGTTAGCAAGTCCAAAAGGCACAAAAAAAAATTCATTCTCTCCTTTATCAAGGCAATGATCAGGTACTCTTTCGTGTTCTTAGAGCTGGTTTTTGGTGGTCATCTATTGTACAAGATGTGCACTATTGGTGCAAGATGTTGGTGCAGCCAAAGTTGATCGACCATAAAAGATGACACAACCAAGTATGGATGGGATAGTAGGTGCATGGCAAAGAGCTAAAGTAGATGGGAAGATCCTTGGCAGACAGGTATCAACTGATGTGCATGGCTGATGCGGTTTTATAGACCAGAAGGACTCCAGGAAAGGCTTGACGGGATGGTAGGTGAAGGAGAATCACATGGCTAGTTTTTGGCTTGGATATGTAGAGCTTGAAATGCCGAGGGAGCTGTTCTAGGAATATCTGCAATTAGAGTTGTGGATGTCATGTTATTGCCAGATGAAGGTTTGACGGGGGACTGGTTTTGAGCCGAATTGACCGCTCTGGAAAATGTTCTATCATCTATTTTTTTTGAAGCTTGACAGGGTTTTGGGGTGTAATATGCATCATATGGAGTTAGCAAAAAGTGCCAGCATGCCATTCGGAGGTTGAAGGGTGTTAACCCTCACGCACATTCCTATCACCTAAGACCGACGCCGTATCATATATTTGGGAGAGTCAGGTACCGGGCTTGTCGGTCCAATAGGAAAAGGGTAAGACTGATCGCCAAGGGATTAGTTGGCTAAGCATGGGTGCCCAAGTGTGAATGGGGTGAGCTCATATAAAAGTCAACTAAACATAAAATTCACTCATTCTTTCATTTCTGCAATTGAAGAGTGCTCTTGCTCCATCTTCATCTCCTTGTGTGTGTGTGTGTGTGTGTGTGTATGCGTGAGAGAGAGAGAGAGAGAGCGAGAGAGAGAGAGAGAGAGAGAGAGAGAGTGATCAAGCATTGTGATGGTGGCACGACGACGGTGAAGCGGTTGAGCGCAGCATAGCGGCATCTCCCTCTTCTTCGCGGCGAGGAATCCTCCACGATAGCAAGCGTAGAGCAGTGAGTGACACACCATTTTCATCTTTGAGCTTACTAGTTTAGTCTAGTTGCATGCTTGGAGCGATTTGTGGCTCCCACACTGTGTATTGGCAAGTTCCTTGCATTGACACGTGCAACAAACGCGCACATTTTTGGCGCCGCTGTCGGGGAATGCCATACACTAAGTTTGAATGGCACTCTGTGTTTCTTTGTGGTGCAATTTCAATTGTAGGAAAGGTAGAGACGGAAGGTGTGTGTGTTGAGAAGGATTTTGTTTTGCTGCTGTGTATTATTTTGTTAATAAGGAATTGAAAGGTACTGTGTTTTCTTTGTTAATAAGGTTTTGAAAGGTACTGTGTTTTCTCTGTGATGATAAGGTCTTAGTATTAAGGTTGTACATCCATAATGTTAGTTGTGTGTAAAGTACAATAAGTAGTTCTGTTAGCTAGTGAGTTGATGTAGTAGTGTGTTAGTGTGTAACAGTAGTTGTATTAGTGGTAAGTAGGTAGGTTAGGTGTGTGTGTGCTCGCGCGTACATCGCGACGGCAGCGACCTTACCCCCAAAAAGAAAATAAAAAAAAATAAAGGTAGGACCGAGATTGGGAATATCCCCTTGACCTAAGCCCAGACCCGAGCCAAAGCTCACACTCAGGCTCAGGCCTCAGTCGCCCTTTAAAATTACGTATTTTAGCCTCACACGTAGCTAAAAATTGACCTTTTTGAGGACCAACGGAGCTTCAGGTGACCGAACGTTGTGTTGCAAAGCACACCGCAACTCTCTAAGTGATACGCCTGTTTCAAGCTATCACACACTTTAATAAAAAAACGGATCATTAAAAACCATCAAAAAACAAGTAAAAACGGATGCCTAAAAGAGTAAGCGATTAACCTTCGAGGTTTTTCACCAGCGCTTGTAGGGTGCCAAAGGCACATGCATCTGCACTCTAGTTGTGTGCTAGAGACAGAGAAACTAGAGAGAATTTCGACTTACGAGACTTCTCAATATCCACCTACCGTAGGTTCCGGGTCCTCGGCGGGGACCCAAGGTAGTACAAACCAAGACCCAAACATAGCGGCTAGTGACTCTTCCTCTCACTACGACGTCATGGAGGGTTTACCAATGCCTAATCCTGATAGCACAAGCCAAGACATGCATGCCATGGGCCCGCGGTCCGGGCTGAGCGTGCTTAGCCGCTTGAAGGAAATCTTTAGTAGAGCCACTCGCTCCGAACATGGAGCTAATGATGTAAATGAGCGGGGTGGGGAAGTAAATTCGCCATTCATGACCAATGTAGACCCTATGCCCTTAGAGAGTGTGCACGTGAATACTCCATTCACTGCACCTCCTGAGTCTTTAGAGCTATTCGCTCTCAGGTTATATTACCTGACGGTAGAAGCCTTGCCGAAGTACAAGAAGTTGAGTGGTATATCATTGCGGTGAGGAAAAAGGAAATTGAGAGCTTACGCAAGGCAGAGCAACGAAGAGAATTAAAATTGAAATCTCCTATGTCAATATCCTTTCTAGGAGAGTGATAGCGGAAAAAAGAGCAGTGCAATCAGGTGGCCTCTGTACTCGTGCACACTCCACAAACCACGCCTCATGCAAACAAGCAAAGAACAAAACAAAGGGGGCACCACCCTAAATTAAGAGGTTTAGGGACCTCACACATAGTGCACATAGGCACGTGAGACTTCTGGCATTATGATGGCATCAAAACATATGGCAAAACACATAAAAACTAAGCTTAGGGACCTTATGTAGCATATATATACACAAGACATTAGCTTAACAATACAACGACATCTGATCATACATAACAAGGATATAGAGAAGCAAGCCAAGGATGGCATAATCCCTTGTCAAAAACAATCAACCCAGCAAGTAGGTATGATCCTACTTGCAACACATCAATACCTTAGAGAATGATGACGAGGATGGTGGCCATGGATCATGAAAGAAGACTCCTTATTTAGGTTTTAGGGCTAGTAATGTAGCATACTAGAGGGAGAGAGAGAGAGGGAGAGAGAGTAGAGCTCCATCCATAGCTCCTCGTTGTGAGCAATGTCGTCATAGATTCATTGCTTGGTGAAGTGGGTGAAGTGTTGTTTTTGAGTGAGAGAAGGCCTCCTTATATAGGTTTCTGAGAGGGTTTAGGATTAGGGATAAACATGCTTAAATCTGCTGATTGGGGTTACTTTTTGCTTAGGGTGGTCAACAGATTGAGGTCACCTGATATGTCACCATCAAGATATTCTATAGAGTGATGTGAGAGGGGAGGATAAATGCTGATTTTTCTGATTGTGACACATGGGGATAAGGCCTTGACCAGCATTTAAGAGCAGGTAAGGTGGCTGTTGAAACTGGAGGTTGTGCACATGTCAGGGGGGGACCTACGGGGTCCTCCTGAATATCAAACTCTCAAAAAATCCTCAACCATGGCTTCTTTTGACATGTGTTCTTTGAAAAAATCAGCATGTCTCTTTTCAACTCAAAAGTCTTTATCCCTGTTGACTCACCTTTACCATAAGATTTTCCCCTTTTCTCCTCCTGTAACTGCATTGTTGATGCCTAATCACTGCTTCTAGTAACAGTGAACTGTTACCTACCAAATACTTATGGTGCAGTAAAAAATATTTACCATGGGTAAAAAAAGTTACTGTAGGTAAAAAGTGATTTGTATTTACCATGTAGGTGAAAAATATTTATTGTAGGTAAAAAATATTTACTGTGGTAAAAAATATTTATTGTCGGTAAAAAAGTGAAAACGGAGTATGCTGTGCTGTGAGTCCACACGAACATCCTCGTGTAGATTTCACTAGAAATTCACACCTAGAATGGGCTATTCTGTAAGATATAGGTTGTAGGCATGCATAAGAGCTGGTTCCCACGTATCTTCTGTCCATGGCACTTTTTACTCTTTGGTGCTTGTGAAGTAGATTTTTCTTCTCTTTCGAGATCCCTTGGACTAGAGTATCCTCATCTCCCCAACAACTGACTGTGCCTGTATTGCATCATATAGCCCTCCCCCTTAATCTAGAGGTATTTGACGCATGCACTCCCAAGTGTACATGGCAATGCATGTAGCGGGAAAAACCCCTTTGCCTCGTTTAGTTCCATAGTTTCTTCTAGAGGGAGAGGGAGAGAGATAGAGAGAGTTTTTGTCCTTTTCACACAATTGGTCAACCAACCTAACTCTTTCTCTATCTACTATCTATCTCTCTCTCTCTCTCTCTCTACTTCTGTAGCTATCTCTAGTTAATTCTCTCTCTCTCTCTCTCTCTCTCTCTCTCTCTCTCTCTCTCTCTCTCTCTATATATATATATATATATATATATATATATATATATATATATATATATATATATATATATATATATATATATATATATAGATAATATATATATATATATATATATATATATCACTCTCTATCTCTCTATTTCTCTCTCTCTGTTTACGTACCCTATCTCTCATTCTTTCTCTCTTGATCTCGCTCTCGCTATCTCTATTTCCCTATTTCCCTATCTCTCTCTTTGTCTCGCTCTCCACTTCCCTATCTCTCTCTCTCTATTCCCTATGTCTTTCTCTCTCTCTATTTTCATCTCTCTCTCTCTCTCTCTCTCTACTTCGAGCGACTGAGCTAGGGAGATCCAGATGCCCACGACTGCGGAGGACTACAAAACATCGACAGAGGATGCATCAGAGGATCCAGGTCACTTTGGCTCGACATGCACAACACCCGGTCAGACTACTGACCATGGAGGAGCTTGATGAGATCCGCCAGGGACAGATGCTAGATCTCCTATGATCTAACTATCCCAGCTAGCTGTTTTAGCCGTTTAGTCCACACCCAGCAGTTTAGGATTCCATAATATTTTATTTTGTCATCTTGTTACTTTGACTTTGTATCATATCCACCACATTGTAACTTTCTTGTCTCATAGGTCACTTTGGCCTTTTGAAGACGTTAATATAACATTTCATTTCATTTCTCTCTTTAATTTTTCTTTCTTTAATTTTAAGTTTCTACGCATACATTAATTCTCTCTCTCTCTCTCTCTCTCTCTCTCTCTCTCTCTCTCTCTCTCTCTCTCTCTCTCTCTTTAATTTCCTACACGCACACACACTTCTCTCTCTCTCTAGCTTTTTAATTTTTTATTTACACACACACACACACACATTTCTCTCTCTCTCTCTCTCTCTCTCTCTCTCTCTCTCTCTCTCTCTCTCTCTCTCTCTCTCTCTCCCTTTCCTACATACACACACACACACATACACACTTCTCTCTCTCTCTCTCTCTCTCTCTCTCTCTCTCTCTCTCTCTCTCTCTCTCTCTCTCTCTCTCTCTCTCTCTCTCTCTATGTATCTCTTTCACACACACACACACACACACACACACACACACACGATGTAGAGAGAGAGAGAGGGGGGTTGGGAGGGGGGAGAGAGTGACATAATACCTGCGCAGTAGGTTTTGGCCAAGATTTGAGCTCGCGCGTTGCAGGTGAAAATAGCCCCTGCACGCGGGTTTCCCCTTTTTTCCCCCAAATTTTTTTGCGTCGCAATGTGCGTTGATATACCCGTGGGAATTTCCGTCGATATATGCGTGGCAAACCATGCCTTTCTACGCGTATATCAACACACATTGCGACGCGTATATCGATGGATATATCGACGGGCTGCAATTACGTTGATATACGTGTGGAAAGGCATGGCCGTCGATATATGATGCGTCGATATCTTCATGTTATGTTGTAGTGTTCGTCACCCCTTCGTAAGTCCTACAATTTTCAACTAGATATAGAGCTTCTCTAGTGACTTGCTCAAATGTCATGCATCCTTTCAAAAGTAGGTCCTTTTTTAGAGTCTCGTTCTTCAATCCATCAATGAAGAGAACTGATAATATCTCATGTTTTGGTAACTCTCGTGCAAGCCATCTCTCTATGTATTGTTTGAAGGATAGAAAATCTTCCTTCACTCTCTCATTATTTTTTTGTTTGAAAGCGTAGATTTGTGACAGCGTGTTGTGCTTGATTCCCCTTTTTGAGAACTCCTCTAAAAATTTGTGTAAGAGTTGTGCCATGTTTGGAAAATCGTCTCTATTCAATGGTTGGAACCACGTCAAAGATGTCCCTTCTAATGTTAGCCCAAATCCCTTGCACCGTGTGTAGAAATATGCAAAATTTTCAGCTCACAAAAGTTTCTTGAAGAGTGAGACATGAGCATATGGATCCCCTGACGCACTATACTTTGTCCTGACACATTGGGCCACTCATATATGGTCTTAATTGTTGTGGTCTAGTCGCTAACCAATTTGTGATCTCTTGCAAAGATGTCACTTGCTCTCTCCTCTTGTCTTGAAGAAAATCTTGGTGGAATCCTCTCTCATATGTGCTCTAGCATCATTTTTGGTTGGAAGTAAGTAGAGATCAGAGTACCCTTGTATGTGTATCATTCTAGTTCCATTGGATCGACAATCTTGTACTCATCCATACATATCTACCATAAAAATTTGCACTCTATGGGCATCTCTATATGTGAATCCATAGATATTTTTATGGGTTGTCAATTCTTCAGCATTGGGTTCCACACACTTGTAGAAGGTATGTTAATCCCCGTTTGTGAATCTATACAAGCCCGCATGAGTATAATCCATTAGAACTCGCATGGATTTTTTGGTTTTTATGAATCTCACATTTGGTCTGTTGATCAAAGGATTCCTCTCCTCTAGGAATTCATCGATTCTCACTATCGAAGGTATTGCCCCATTTCTTGCGGTTTGCCTATATGAATTCTTAGTACTCCCTTTTGTACTTACAATTGCATCGCTAGACAGGCTCTTCAAACCTCATTGAAGTTTCATGAGAGTGTTCTTCGAGGACATTATCATCAGCTCAAAGACTATTGAGGAACATAAGCAACATCTTCAGGTAATATTTTATGTTTTGAGAGATAAGAAGCTTTACATTAATCAAAGGGAAAGCAAATTTTTCTTAAAAGAGATTCTGTATTTAGCTCTAAGTATCTCTCAAGCAGGGATTCAAATGGACCCTGCAAAGTTGGAGGTAATAAAATAATGGACTATACCAACGAATCTACACAAATTAAATAGCTTTATAGGAATGTGTGTATACTACAAATGATTCATAGAAAAATTCTCACTCATAGCAGGCCCATTGTATGATTTGACTAAGAAAAATATTAAATTTGTATGGACTACAAAAGAGAGTGAATCTTTTGAAAACTTAAAGGCAAAGCTTTCCTCTTCGTCCATGCTAATATTACTAGACCTTTCAAAGCCTTTTGAAGTACAATGTGATGCTTGTGGACAATGCCTTTGAGTTTTTTGTCTTCAACAAGCCCTGTCATACAAAAGTAGGAGATTGGATGACCAAGAAAATAATCTAGGTATATATGAAAAAGAGCTTTTTAGTTATCTTACATGCCCTAGATTCTTGGAAACATTATCTCCTAGGAACTCCATTTGTTTTGCGCATAGACCATCAAAGTCTTAAATACTTTTTGACGCAAATTAAGTTGAGTGATAAGGAAATGAAGTACGAAAATATTCTCTCACAATTCATGTCATGAATATTAATTTCTAACCTTCTAAAAATATTTTTCAACTTAAATTGGTCAGTTAAGTACGGGGAAAATAAAAGAGATCGAGTGAAAATGATGAAGTACTAATGAACCAACTGGTCAAGGCTAGGGACCAAAAGGAGAAAATCCGTAAAAGAGCAAGGATAATTTCAAACTAATTATCTCAGGCATAGATACTCGTCAAGGAAGGATAGTTATATCCCGAGTAGCCTTGATCAAAGGTACAAGACAAAGGAGATGACTGAAAGCAATTATAGGAGTCTAAAAAGTAGAAAGTGACTTTGTTGCTCGTCCTTAAAATAAATGTCTAGAATCTAAGTATGAAGTTTAGGAAGCCTTAGGGTGAAATCATAACTTTCCATAAATCATCTAAATTTAGCATGTTTTGGGAGTAGCTTAGTGGCACCTGCAAAGCACTGTGCTAAGGTTTTGCATAAGAGGTGAAATTTAAAGCCCAAAGGGTGAGTTTTATTTTTTCTTCAAAGATTATCCTAATTTAGCAGGTAGATTGTAACCTCGGGTCAGCTTCATAAGCCTCCAAAGTTTGTGCAAAGGTCTTTGTTAGTGGATCGGCGTGCGATGAACGTCTGTAGCATAGCTATCTGGCACTAACATATTATGTCAATACTTAGGGAAGTGAGTCGGATGGGGCATGAAGACTCTTTATGGTTGTCAATCTCAAGAAGTGAACCTAACAAGGAAACATACCAAGTCAACAAGCAAACCACCACTCAATGATCAGGAAATCTGCATATGTCCCTTCTCACTGCTTTAGGTCCTCATGCCATTTTGGCACTCGAACGGACTCAAAATGAAAAATAAACTTTATCAGGAGGTCTTAAAAACTACAGCAGAACTATCCAAAAAGGTCTCCCTATGGTCTAGGAGCACTCTCTTATGGTCAAAACCTCAAAAAATTGATCTAAGCACTCAAATCTGATGATAGGCTCACTAACACATTGTCACGAACCTCGACAAAATTGACAATGCTTACACTTGAATGAAACAGCAAAGAGATAGGAACACAATGCAAGTTTTGGAATTGAAATTGGATTATCCAATCATTAGAAAAGTTGATTACAAGTTGGAGTAGCTTAGTAGCTTGAGCGTATGTTTTATGGAGCTCCTTGTTCTCCAAAAGATAAGCCTTCCTTTACATTAATGGTATTGACTTTTATACCTAGGACTTCCTAAATGGACCACATGAACCTTTACAGATATCATGAAAAAATTACAACTCTGGGAATCGGCCTACTACTCTAAAATTAGGATTTACACACAATGTAGCTACACTACCTTGAAAAAATAACAGAGCACAAATGTGGTATGTGGCTACATGTTCCGCCAGGTGGGCGTTCTTTCGGTCAATCCGCTAACAGTCTTGCATCCAAGCTAACTAATTAAAAGATAAACTTATGGTTTTTAATAAATAAAAGGGAAAAGCTAAAGACTAAGGCTAGATATTCCCTTCATCAATTACTCATTTAGTAAGTTGACTCTAATATTGTTTTACTACGCTTGACTAGGCCACTTGTGCAAGGTAGCATGTGCTTGCTTTATGTCAACTTAAACAAGTGTGTGTGGGTGTGTTTGGTGTTTCAACTTGCCAAGATGAGTCCCAAGAAGGGGGGGGGGGGGGGGGGGAGTCATCCTAGCATGCAAATCAAGCGGGTACAAGTCCTGGGCATGCTTGGGTTACATTAGGAGGTGTTTTCACCTCATTGGTCAAGTGTGAAGCATTTTAAACTAGTTGCAAACTAGCATATCTATATAAGAGAGGGATCCTCTCACACTCTCTCTCAAGTGTCCAAGTTGGAAAAGCAATCTCTCTCTCTCTCTCTCTCTCTCTCTCTCTCTCTCTCTCTCATGGGAGCTCTAGAGACGGACTCTATTTTTAAGCTATTGTCTATGAATGCAACTTTAAGCCAATGAAAGTTTCTTCTTCTCCACCTCTACTATTCTATTATTAAGCTATGCTAAGAGATTTCCCATGAGCAAGTATACATGGATTATAAATTCTCTTGCTTGAAAATTACTTCTCTCCATCTTCATCTTCCTCTTTTGTCGTAGTTCCTTTCTCCCTGTTGGGGTGTTTAGGGTTTGGGAAGGAGGGTTATACCATGGAATCTTGAAGACATCATCTTCTTGATTCAAGCAAGGCTCCGCAAGGTCACAACTATCTATTGTAACAAAGGTCTCTTTTGAGAGGATTATAATACAAGTCCTTTTGGAGGGGGGACCGTGGAGGGGGGACCGGCTCCAACAAAATCCTGTCCTCATCGAGTTCTTAATCTTAATTAGTAGTTCTCTTTGATTATGTGTATGGTTGAAGTGTTTTCATGTGTGTTTGTGTAAGAAATCAACTCAAAACAACCTATGGTCTTCTTGCCATTTCTCTTAAAGGAAAGCTCTCTCGTTTCATGGTTAATTTTTGCTGAATCTAAAAGTAAAGGTTAGATTCTCTGATGGCTCTAGTCACAAGGGTAGTCCTCAGGGTGAAATGGAGGAGGTTAATGAAAGAGAGCCACCTATGAATAGCTCATCAGACATGGAGGAGTTTGTCCCACTCTCCCCTTAATGGAAAACTTGATAATTTAGTCATGGAGTGTGAAGAACATAAAGTTGACCCATATAAGAGCACGTTGTTTTCGGAATTGTTGGCTAATTTAGGAGAACCTTTTTGATGCTTCTAGTTACATAAAGCAGGCATTAGAGATTAAGGTAGTGTTTTATGGAAATGGCACTCTTGAATTTAGTGGGGTGCTCTCCATTATTGATAGGGAGCTGGAGCCACAGGTTGTCATGAATCATGCCTCATGGAGATTCCTCGGGGTAAGAGTGAAGTGGGCAGGGTAGTTCTTGACCCTTATTAACACTAGTTTGGTACCAAAACAGGACACTAAAGTGTCCTTTTTTTACAAATTTAAAATAAATGCTACTTGGGCATTAGACAGTTTATTTAAGAAAACCCTCTTGATATGATTAAATATGTTTGCTAGAGGGTCTTTTAAAAATATAACCTTGCATTTAGTATCTACTATGATCACGAATTGTATTCATCAAGTTGACCCATGTAAGACTACGATTGATGGTTTGAAGAAACCGACTTTATAAGCTCAAGACAAAATGAAGCAACCTTGTAAAAAAATTTAGGTGTCTTTTCCACAATTTTTCTATAGATAATTGAAAGTTTTATGTGCAAAAAAATTTACTTGGGAGTATATAAAATAATGGAAAATTCTATGCGTTTGATATAGGCATTTCAAGCATATCGTTATATACAAAGAAAAATATGTTTTTGATGTATTTGTGAGTTTTAGAAAGTGATACATTGCTTACCCTTTCCATTGAGGACTCAAGGTGGCAAGTAGAAGGGCTTTGATATGCAACAATTATTGGATTAGTTTAAATATTCAAAACCACACAAGAGAGAACTTTGATATTTTCATTCTTGAGACATAAGCATTCAAAACCTCGAGTAATATCAAACTTTCTATGTAGATTAACTAAATGTATCAAAGTACATGGTACATACACAAGTGGGGTGCCCAAAAACTTGGTTTTAATGTTATTATGGAGAACTCAAGATTTTCAAGAGTTTTTTCACGATAAAAAATTCAAGATAGAGTTCAAGGAATGAGATTTAATTGAGTTAGGAGCCCAAAAAACACATAGTTTCTTGGTTTCAACATGTAAGTCATTTGTAGTTTGTCAAATTGCACTAGAATAGCCCCAATTTTATGAGGGGACCTTTGGAAGACCAAAATTATGCTCTTATTCAGCAGTGTTCAAGTATGAAATTATGTCTATAACTTGCGTGTGACATGGAAACTTGTCTTTAAAGTGCATTCCATTGTTTTTTAACACTAAGTGCTAACACTTGGATTTTATAAACATAAAAAAGGCCATCTCTACAAAAAGATATAAGGATTTTATGATTTTTTAGGCAAAAGAGCTTAAATTTTAATAAAATTTATGACTTAAAACTTACCAAACTTCTATCCATACGGATTGTATTTTGACATGGAGAAAATTCTAGTATTTTATTTCCCTCATAACCAACCTATGATAGAAGCAAGGTATAAAAAACTTCTTTTTAGCTTGACAAATAAATTGCCAAAACTTGGAAGGAAAACAGGACACTTAAGTGTCCAATTATAGAACTAGTGTTAATATATATGCACCATGTGATACTAAGGGGAGAGCCAAATTCTGGGTGGATTTGAGGGAGCAGCTACTGAAAGGATACTGGTGCATCATGGGGGATTTCAATATGGTGGAGGCTAAAAAGGCCAAATCGGACTCATCTAGAATTTTGGGCAGGTTCAAAAAAATCTAAGTGGTAGGCATTGTGTGAGAAATGGATGTTACTCAATTTTTTGATTGTTGGTCCATGAAAAATCTTTAGGTCCTTAGTTAGAAGGCTCTTGACAAACTTGAGTGTGATGCGGATGCTATTAACCCTCGCGCCTGGTCCGCCTTGGTGAGAAGCATACAATCAACGATCAAATGAGCAAGGCCTCTAGTTAAAAAAAGATCAAGAGGACACAAACAAGGAGTTGAAAGAGTAAGTAGAGAAGCTCTCTAAAAGCATGCAAAAAGGAGAATCCTTGAAAGAGGAGCACAAAAGATGGCTTGACGACAAAGTTCTACTTGCTCAGCTACAAGCTGAGGAGATAAAAAATACCCAGTTGTTGGCTAAAGATCTTGCCCTCAAACCTGACACTGCCAACCAGGATCATTTCTTTGGAGCTCTGAAGGTCAAAAGAAGAAGAGATTCTATCACAGCAATCCCTGATGAGATGGAAAATGTTGTAAGTGACCAGAACACTATGGGCCATGACCATCTTAGTCAAATTATTGGTCAGTCTAAAGCATATTCACAAGAGGTTGAGGAGGCAAAAGCCCAACTGCTTGGTACTGTTAAGTGTAGTGTGTTGCCCATTGAAGCAATAGCATCGGAGAGATCAATTTTAGTCGATGAATGTTGGTATGCCTTCTTGCAGGAAATGTGGAAGGAAAAGTCCGCAAGGTGGGACATCACAAACAAGACTCTCCTGGAGGGGCATTTGGTTGTTGGACTAAAAAAAGGGCTATTCAAACCTATTCCCAAATTGATCTATTTCTCTCTGCTAAAACATTGACGCCCTATCTCAATGGTGACGATGGTGTACAAGCTCATTGCCAAGGTTGTAGCTTTATTGTTGGCTCCAATCTTGAACAAAGTCATCTGCTCATCAACATGGATTTTTCAAGGAATGTCCTATATATGGTGTTAGAAGCTGGACACACCCCACGGCATCTAACTATTCGGAAGATTATTCTTTTTGTAATTATTCATTCATTGAGGAAAAACCTGATTTTTCACCTTGTAATTATTGGGATTTACAGAAGCTTCTAGATTGTATCCTAGTTTTGATAGTTAGATTGAGTAGATGGTTGATTTTGGAACTTTAGGGTTTGAGAAATTGTAAGGGATATATACCACTTTTTGACCTTAATGAAAAAACCTTTTTGTCATTTTAAAAAAAGTTTGAAGTCTGTGAGTGAGCGTACTATGTACGAGAGAGAGAGAGAGAGAGTGTGTGAGCTTCATCTTGACGCTACGTGTGCTCCAGTGGTCGGAATCGAGTGCGGAAAAGTGCAGCGTGTTGACCCCGACGAGAGCTACGCGTCGATACCTACATTGCACGCGTATGGTTCGCTTTTGCGAGCTCCTTCTACGAGCTTCATCAGGTGTTTGGGTGAGCATACGTTGTCCGATTTTGCATTGCAGCATATCCATGCGTTCACATTGAGTAGAAATACACATTAGTCACTTTAGATTTCGGAAACGAAGACTTGCAGATTTCGGCCAGACATCCTACATGTTTCTACACCAGGTGTTTTGGGTCGGAATTTTGGTTCATGGACCTTAGGGAGAGCTACCTATTGGTATTAGTAGGGTCTCCTTCAAGTTCTATGGTGTTTCGAGATTTTTTGATGGGTGTTCGGCTCTAGAAAGCATTGTAGAAAGTTTCCTCTTTTGCACTCTTGAAGGCTGCGACTTAGACAATTGGTAGAGACCTCTGTAAGAATTAGTTAGGATTCGGTCGAGTGTAGGTTGACACCTTATGCTTGCTTCCACGCGCCTGCGGGTCGAGCTTCTTCCTTAGCTGACATTACATGTTAGGTGAGTTCTCGCTATGCTGACGTCCATCGCGGCATATCCGTCCAACATTGGCGCCGTTGCCGGGGACGAAAACCATAGGTAGGTGACCGAGACTAATCCTTGAGGATTGGGATTTTTGGCTTGCCAAGAGTCTTGCTTTACATTTGGATAGGATCAGAGGGTGCAGGACTCTCTAGGTCTTAGAGGGAGTCTAGGAAGCGTGTGCCTGGCCTAGATCCTTCGACTTAGGTAGTTTTAGGTAGTAGTTGAGTTCTAAAGTAGGAGTTGGAGTGGTAGAAGCGGTGAGAGGAGAACTTGAGAGTTCGGAAAGGCCAAAAAGCAACCAAAAACACCATTATCACCATTTCACATTATAGGTAGGAGTAGAGTAAGTAGGAAATCATGATTCAGGATCTAGAGCATTTTATGCATGTACACTTGCTTGGTAAAGTCATTACAAGTTAGTAAAAGACGCAAAAAGACACAAAAAGGTGTTTGGAAGCCTAATTGAAGTCCAAAAGTTACTGTGAGTGTTTTTGATAGATCTACAGATCAGCAGGAGCATTCTTGTCAGAAAAAAGTTTAATTTCAAGCAGGAGACATCCTACACATAGGATGTCTACAGGCTAATCTGGGAGGAATTTTGGGATTTTGAGTTGACCAGTGTGTTCCGAAGGTAGGGTTTACCCTAATTTCAACTAGAAAGTGGAAATTTGGCCATATCTTGACAGGATAAGGCCATATAGACTGAAATTGCCAGACATCCTACCCAAATAGTGCCAAAACATTATTTTGAGACCAGCTACATGAGCATGTCTTGCATGATATATTGAGTGACTGAAAGGGTTTCACCTCATTGGGGTGAGAAAATTGGATTCAAAGCGGACTTTAGCACTTTTGACTGAAAAAGGCAAGAACAACTAAAATTTGGGACTTTTGACATCCAAACTAATATCTAAGCATACCACTGGGTTACTGACATCAAGGGGAAGCTGTGGGAAAAGTCTGGGGTCAAACAGGCCAAAAAGACATCCTACGCGTAGGATGTCTTCTGTGTGATTTTTGACTCCAAACTAAATTTTGAGTATACCAAAGTGATCAGTAACTCAAGGGGAGCTTGGGCTTTGAGTTTGAAGCCATTTTGATGAAAAAGACATCCTACGCATAGGATGTCTAAAGCAAGAAATTGAAGCCAGCAGACTTTGACTTTGAGCATAGTAAGGTGTTATATAGCCTAAAGCAAGCCTCCTAGTTAATTTTGGTCCAAATTAAATTTGATTAGACTAATCAATATTAGCAACAAGCTGTCGGAACAGATTTCTGACTCATTGACCAGCTAATAGGTGTCCAAACCAAAAAGTAAAAGCAACTGTAAGCTCAGCACAACAAGGGAAAACTATAGTGCAAAAATCCAGGAAAAACACAGCAGGAGACATCCTACGCGTAGGATGTCTATTGGGGCATACTGCAAAAGAAATTTGACTTGGCATAGACAGTGATATTCCATTTGGCTTAAGGGTGCCAGAACTTCTTTCAGAAGTGAAATTGGACCTTGATTGCCCATTTGACGAAGCAAAGACTGAATTCAGACTTTTTCGCGTAAATTGACCAACATTTGAGGGCAGTACTGTTTCAGATTAGCAGACCTAATCCAGAACATCAACAGTGTATAAAATACAGTAGTGGTTGAGATTAACTTTCCAGTTATACCTAAGATAACCTCTAGCAGATAAATGCTTTGATTCGATTGCCGAAATTAAAATGCTTGTGTACAGGTATATCAGCAACAAAGCAAGAAGTTGTGCAGAAACTGACCCTTTGCCATGTGAGTGGTTGGATTTGTGATAAATTACATTGATAAGTTTGATGAATTTAAGATCAGGAAGATACATCGTTAGAGACCAGAAGGTGGTAGGTGACCAAGGTAGCTTAGTGTCCACCGAAGAGAGTGTGACTCAAGCAAGGCTAGATCCGCTAGCACCGATTATGGAGGAGGATAGTGATACTGACACTTCGTCAGACAAATCCTTCTTCATGATGGGTAGTCAATAGCCAGGAGGTTTCACCTATGATGGACCTATGCGAGGAGGAAGCACCTCCAAATATCCTTTGAATGATTCTAAGCTCACGATGATCTTCTTAGAGGGAACAAACTCGAGAGGAGCCCTAGTCTATTCTGACTATTGAGGCCGCAAGTGCATTTGTATTGAAGAGAGGCCAGCTCAAAGTTTGGAGATAATCCGAGTGTATGATGATGGAGATAGATTCTGAGACGAAAAGGGGAACCACTATTTAATAGTTAGTAATCCTGAAGATTACAATAGATATCGAGATAACGTGGCGAAAGGGAAAATGGTTTCAGAAGCTCAAGAACCGCCACCAAACATTGATCGTCCCGGAGCTATTTTTATGTATGATAAGAAAACAACCAGGGTTCCAACTTATAACGAGAACATGGGAATCTACAAACATGAGAGTGAGGATATAGTCTCTTACTTTTGCAGCAAAGAACCATACATAAACGAATTAAGCGAAGACAAGGTTCTTTACTTATTCTCTTATGAAACTGCTACGGGGAAGGGCATAGTTTTTGTTGATAGATACGGGCGAGAATACCAACGTATTCTCCCAAAGGAGGTAGAGAGGGCAACAGGTCCAGGAGCATCAGCATATGCCCGTGAGGAAGTGCCCAGAGCCACCTACACCCCAAGCAAGTCAAGGACTCCTTTTTCAGATGAGTATGACGCAACCTCACATTCCACCCGAACGCAAGCATTCAACAACCAAGACCAACCACCAAACCAGCCATCATTGCAGGCATGGCTTCGGCAGAGTGCAACAATGGAACCAGACCGAAACCGAGATGGTTATCAAGCCACACGAGGGCTCAGTGATTTGCAAGAACCATCACTCTATTCAAGGTATCAGGCAGAGAGTAATCCAAAGACTCAAGGGTCAACAGAGCCTGGAGGACCACCCTTAGAACGAGTTCGAAGAGAATAACCACCTCCAGCGAGAACCGTTAGAAATTATGGCTTAGGAGCACCATTGGGAGAGGAACCAGCCTATTACAGAAGACTTGAGGAGATGTATTGATTAGGACGAGGGGATCCAATGATGAGGTTTGTAGACCATCAAAGAATTAGACCTTCTCAAGTGCAAAAATGGGTAAACAAGAAATATATAAGAAGCAGAGACCCAAGAGATCATGTAGCAACCTTTGTGCGTGTAATTAGAGCCGAAGAGGTGTTACATTTTCCTACCCAATTTGCAGGGTTTGGACTAACCATAGAGGATGATGCTGCCACTTGGTTCGACTCTGTAGAGAGTAGAGACTTTGAGTCGATGGAGGAAGTGTTTGACAAGTTTATCGAGGAATTCTCTCAAAGGGGAATAGCTCATAATACCGTCTCACAAATCCATAAATTCAAACAAAAAGATGGAGAATTTGTACGAAAGGCAGCCCTAAGACTAAAAAGATATGTTAAGTTCTGTCCTGTTGAAGAATTTCCAACTCAATCTAGACTTATGCTGATATTCATCCAAGGACTAAGGAATGCAGACCTCCAGAAAGACTTACATATGAAGAGGAGCACGACGTTGAATGAGTTGACCAAGGAGGCTCTTTACCTTGTGGACAATTGTGCGGTCTACAAAGAAGGAGAGTTCAAAGACTTTGACAACGATTTGTCTTCATAGCAAAGTGGAAGCAAGTCTTCTAAGACAGCACCGAAAAGAGAAGTAGCGGTCAACCAGGAGCAGCTCGTAGATGAAGTGCTAAAAAAGATCAACTTGTACGCCAAACCCTAGGCTAAACAGCCCAAGTGGTGTGCTATTGAACAAAAATGGACAAACCATGGGACCGAGGAATGTTTCACAAGGGATATGTGAGAGAGAGAGACCTTACGCTCCCCAAGCTTCAGTAGCTTCCCCTCAAGTTCCACCGATTCCTAGATATCGAGCAGGAAACTTACCAGGACCTGTAGGTGTAGAAAGACCACAACCGGTGTTGGGACAACAACCACCCCTACCAGGATTACGACTAGTTGGTATAAGATACACACCAACAGTAATTGAATCAGAGGATAAGGCTTTGGTGCCTATGCATGCATATTATGAAGATCCCAATGGATATGCGGCAAACCCTGTCTATTATCCACGGAAAGAACCCTCGACACCAGAACCATGGAGCATGATAGGAAATACAGGACCACCGACTGCTGCACAGGCAGTAGGAGAAGGAAGATATAGCTTAGATGAACGAACATTGTTGTTCATAGCCAATGGAGGCATGGGCGGACAGAGACATGGTTACCAACAAAGAGGAGCTCAAGGAGCACCTCAACAACCCAAGGGACCCTATTACAAGTGTGGTGGAGACCATTGGCTAAGAGACTGTCCTCATGATGAAATCATTAGAGACAATGCGTATTTGCCAGGATGTGGAATTACTCATTTGATTCCCGATTTCCCTAAAAACCCAAGCAACGGAGCAAAAACCACCTTGAACATGTTAGAAACAGTACCGTCCAATGGAGGATCGGAAAATGAAACAATCATACCTATTTAGGCAATAACACGAGCCCAAGCTCAGAGAAGGACGAATGAACCCATAGTTGAAGAACCAAAAACCAATGCCCAAAGTTCAAAAACAAAGAATCAGAGAAGCACTTGGAAAGCTAGAAAGGCGCGTAGGAAATCCAGGAAAGAACGAGAGCAAACAGCCCTATCCGAGGAGTTGAAACATACAAAGGACAGATTGGAGCGGTTAGAGGATCTAGCTAGCTTAAGCTCACACACTACAGCAACCATAACACCCAAGGAAATAGCAGAGCCCAAAAGTGCAGGATTAGGAGGATCTGTACTGGCAGACAAGGTAAATGAGCAGTTGGATGCGCTTCTAAAAGCTTATGAAGCTCGACTTAAAAAGAACCAAACCCAGGAGCAAAGGTGGATGACTTATCTATATGAAAAAATAGAAAAAAAGAGGTTGGATGTGTGTAAAAAGATGATTGAAACGGCTCAATCATTGATGGAAGACCCGCTGGGTAAACCTGCAAATTGGCATGAGGCACCAGCTCCAACCCTATCCAACCAACTTTTGAGAAACATGTGGAAACAAAGGAAAGACTCACTAATGCCTATGAGTTCAGAGGAGAGCCTATCATAGTTCCAAATACCACAGATGGGGCAAGTGATGGGTTCCAACCTAAAATATTGGCAGAAATGGGTAAGGACTGTAACGGTCTAGACGATTTGTGGAAGCAAATCCGTGAGGCCAACTAGGCTAATAGGATAAGTAACCACCTGAATAGCACGAGAAAAGAAAAGAATGTGATCTTACCTCCTATTGAAGAATTTGAGGCAAGGTCGCAAAGGAACTTTGAGATACATTCACAAGGGGGAGACCAAGGATCAATTAGTTCGGGGCATAGCCAACCAAACTCGTTGAGAACTTTACCCTCTTACCTAGGAGAGTATGAAGCTAAGTCGGAGGTGAGAGCAATACCATCTCAAAGACTTTCTTCTAACAAGATGATGGATTCGCAAGGATTGATTGAGTTGTTATCCACCTTGGTGGCATGCACAATCATGTTAGCAGAACTCCTAAGGTTAAGGCCAAACATGTGGACCACAGTAGGAAAATGCCTAAAAAATTTGGAGTGAAAGACCCCACGTTGAAGCTACAAGAAGGGATCAGAGAGTTGGATAGGCCTCAACTAAACACTAGGCCAGTACCATTGAATAAGGTTGGAGAATATTGTGAGGGAGAAGATGGAAACACCACGCTACCGGTAGAATTCCAAGGAGTAATTTCCAAAGCTATTCTTGACAGGGGAGCGGGAGTTGCTATCGCCACCAAGGAAATCTGGAAAAAATGGGGAAAACCAGCTTTGAGGGCTACCAGAATGAAACTGCAATTGGCAGATGGGTCCATGGAGAAGCCTCTAGGACTCTTATAAAAAGTGATTGTCACTTCGTGCGGAATCGAGTATGAGCATACATTTGCAATAGTCGATTTCGACAACGAGAACGATTATGAGATCATCTTGGGACGACCATTCATGCGACAATTGAAGATGGTCCAAGATTGGGGTTATGACCACATATACTTTAGACATGGAGAGACAACAACTAAAATACACCTGAAAGACCATAGTTACAAAGATGTGAACCAAACACCTGTGGAAGCGTTTGATTCGGCTACAGTAGCAGGATCAGAACTACCAGCATGGTTAGGGAAACCAAAAGAGCTATGGATGTGCGGAGCTTCACATTGTGGAAGCTTAAGAAGAGAGGAATGCGTCTTAGAAATAGCAATTGGGGACAAGGAGTATATTCCAGAACCTTTCCTTGAAGATGCCTTGGAACCTCTAGAATGGGAACACATACTAGCAACATTGGATGTCTGTACCATTATCGACAGTCCAACAACAAAATTTTGCGATAAGGATGGTTATGATGTGTTACCCTATTACATGCTAAGCGTTATACCAGATAAAGAGACGGTAGAACCACCAGAACAAGAAGAGTTTTGCAACTCCTCTGAACATTTGGAAGTAAATGATGATGCAGATAATGAGTGTTCAGACACCTCAAGTGAGCGTGGAAATGGAACCGAGAATATCAAGTTTTATGATTTTGCTAATCAACACCCTAGACGCCAAGAACTCTATAGGAGGAAACGAGCAGGAAACAAAGCTAGAGAGAACCTGATGCCCAGGATAAAAGGTAAAACCCACTATTTGATGCTTGTAAAAGCAGAGAATTGTGTAAAAGATCAAATATTAGGAAGATTCTCAAAAAATCGAATAGAAAGAACGCGAGAGGAAATAAAACAGGTACGAAAAGCTAAAATCGAAACAAAATCACAAAAATCTCAAAAATAAAAAAAAGAAACAACAAAAGACCAAGAGTGGACCAAACTGGAGCGTAAACAGAAATACCAAGAACTGAAATGGTCTATGAGAGAGATATGGAATACTGAAGAAGATAGTGATGGTAAAGGGGAGTCAGAAAAGGGGAACATGAACATACCATCACACTATCGGAAATTTACTATCCAGGACAGAAAAATCATCATGACACCACCAGTCAGGGAAAGAACCAACCAAGAATCTTGCGATGGGCCTGAAAATGCAAAAAAGATAGACCTCGCAGAACCAGGTGAGAATATATCCTCAGCCGGTCTATATAGCTAACGATTTAGAGCCTGAGGAGGAAGAACAACTAACACAACTTCTCAAGAAGTATAAAGATGTGTTCGCTTGGTCCTATAAAGACCTCAAAGGAGTTGATCCATTGATATGCCAACATACAATTCCTTTGAAATCGGACGCAAAACCCTGCAAACAACGTCCTTATACATATAATGACACATTTGCTAAATGAATCAAAGAAGAGATTGATAAACTGATGGAAGCTGAATTCATCTATGAGATTGAACATACAGATTGGGTGTCACCCATTGTGGTAGTTCCCAAAAAGAATGGAAAACTGCGAGTGTGTGTAAACCTCAAGAAGGTGAATGAAGCAACCATAAGAGATAATTATCCCTTGCCAATCATAGAACATGTACTTGAGCTTATTCCTTTCTGGATGGGTTTTCAGGATACAACCAACTGGCAATAGCAAGGGAGGATCAAAACAAAAGAGCGTTTGCCACAGAATGGGGGATTTATGCGTATCGAGTTATGCCATTTGGCTTAACTAATGCACTAGCCACTTTCCAAAGGTTAATGACTCACGCATTCAAGGAATACCTAAGAATATTCTTAGAAATTTACATGGATGACCTGTGTGTACACTCTCTTCTACGAGAGGAACATATTGACCATTTGAAAAAGGTCTTTGAAAAGTGCAGGATATATCGAATATATCTTAACCCGAAAAAGTGTGTATTTATGGTTAAGCAAGGCCGAATATTAGGACACATTGTCTCAAGAAATGGCATAACCACAGACCTAGACAAAGTCAAAGTCATTGTAGAACTAACCAGGCCTACTAATGCGAAACAAGTTCAATCCTTCATGGGACACTACGGATATTATCAAAGATTCATATACATGTATGCGGTTATTGCACAACCTCTGTATCGTTTGCTAGTCAATTTCGAGTGGACCGAGGAGTGTGAAACTTCATTCCAAAAGTTGAAGGAAAACCTTATATTAGCACCTGTACTAAAGGCCCCAGATTGGGAAAAGATATTCCATGTGCACATTGATGCTTCAGCATATGCCATTGGAAGTATTCTAGCTCAACCTGGAGACGGAACAATGGATTTTCCGGTTTGCTATGCGAGCCGACAGTTAAACAGTGCAGAAAATAACTACACAACAACCGAGCGAGAAGAAATTTCGGCATTATTTTCTTGAAAACAAATTTGTGTTCTTCACAGATCATCAAGCTCTTTGTACCTAGTAAATAAACCTTGCAATAGAGGGAGAATCGTACACTGGTTTATTATATTGCTAGAATTTGACTTCACAGTGGTGGTCAAAAAGGGTAAAACCCATCTACGAGCGGATCATCTTTCAAGGATACATAACGGGGAAGCTCCTGAAGGAGTCGATGATGACATACCAGATGCTTATCTTTTCAACATTGAAATGGTACCCAAATGGTCTCAGGAAATTGTTAGCGTTCTTTCCTTTGGAAGTGGGTTTGATAATACGGAATGCAGATCCAAACATCAAACAATTGGACAAACAAAAAACTTCCAGTTGGTAGCAAGACGGTTGTATCATTTTGGATCGGACCTAATCCTACGATTATGTATAAATCTGGAAGAATTCGAGTGCTACCTTGAAGAGGCACATGTCCAGGGTTGTGCATTTCACTGTTCAACAGCAAAGACACACCAGAGACTGAAACAATTAGGGGTTTATTAGCCAACCATGTATGCGGACATGCATTCTTATGTTACCAATTGTACTATATGTAGTGCCAAACGACCAGTGGATCACGCAACTTTGTTTCAGATAAACATAGCACCTGCATGGAGTCAATGTATCATTGACCACCAGGACGTTCCTTGAGAACATCACAAGAGCACGGGAAAAAGCTATAGAGTTGGAAGCTCGTGACTTTCAGTTAATTGGGAACCAACTCTATAAGCGAGGAAAGGACAATCAACTTAGAATCTGTGCAAGTGAAAGCGAATACCTACTGATTCTTGAACATGCACATAGCGGAATAAGTGGAGGCCATTTTTTGGGCGATAAGATGGAAAAAAATTTCTTAACCACAGGAATTTGGTGGCCTACATTGTACATGGATGCTGAAGAGTTTGTAAAGTGTTGTGACGCATGTCAACTCACCAAGGTGCCAATACAAAGAGATGAGATGCCATTACGGCCAATGATGGGAGCAAGAGAATTTGCAAAATGGGGCATTGATTTTGTCGAACCTATATCACCCCCTGCATATCGTACCCATACCCAATATATAATTGTGGCTACGGACTATCTCACAAAATGGGTCGAAGCCAAAGCAACACAAAAAGCTGATGCACGCACCACGGCACAATTTTTGTATGAGAATGTTTTTGTACATTACGGTGTCAAGAAGTAGGCGGTCTTTCCAGGAAGGCACCGGGCCTCTTGCTGTGAGAGTTTGTGAGGAAGCTCAAGGGTTATGAGAAGGAGCTAAGATGTAGATAACATAGCTTCTAGAGCTAAAGAAGAAATGTAGCCAAAGAAGCTGCTCACTTTCCCTTACAAACACATACGTGATGGAGAGAACTCATGAAAGATAGTCAGAACAAAACAAAAATGAAAACATCGAGATTACGATCATATCGTATCATGGGTAGGATAAAAGGGTTAATGAATGAGTTAATGATATTTAATCTTTGTTGTCCAAATAAGCTACAAATTGCTCTTTGGAACTGTAGCTTTGTGCTTACTATAATGTATATGTTTTGTCTAGCGATTGGGATTAGTTGTGAGTACAAATCCTCTTGATTCATAATAAAATAACCACATTCACATCAAAAGAGAATTCATAGTCAATAATAGGTAGTATGATGGGATCTGGTGAGAGAAGTATTTCGTTGAGCCTTTCAGGACCAAATAGAAACACTATACGTTGTTGAAAGTGAATCTTTCGACTAATCCAAATGTTGACCCTAATAGATTTCACTGAATGGAATTTAAATAAATTACCTCTATGTGGATTATGGTTATTCATCAATGATATACTTAGTATGTTCAAAGATAAAGGTGTGAAAGAAGTGAAAGGAGAAGAAGAAGAGAGTTTCTCTCCCAAGCCCTATTGTTGCCCTTAGGCAATAAGGATACTGCGGGGAGAGAAGTACCTGTAGCAAGGAGATTCTAGAGCTTGTGGAAGAGAATGAGAACCTTAAGAGAGAGAGATACTTGTGGAAGATGAAGATATGGTTACTAACCTTGTGCACATAATTGTTTCCCGCAAGAAGGTTGTACCCATTACATTGACAAGGTTGTTGCTTGAATACCTTCCAATGAAACAATTAGGACACAACAAGAGAGATCAAAGGAGGAGTACAGATAGAATTAGAGATAGATCTAAGCGTGGTGGTGGTATTAAAGATAGATAATGAGAGATAGAGATAGAGTTAGAGACAAGTATTGGACTAGATATGAAAATGAAAGTAAAACTAGCAACATATATCTTACATGAGAGCAATCGCCACCACCTTAATGGAGAGAGAAGATGAGGCACTTCAGCCTTTCTTCAAGAGAAAGTGTGGCACTAAGATGAGTGTGTCACAATGGAATTGAGCTATTCTCACTCACTCATAACTTACCTCAATGAAGAGAAGGTTGCCCTTTTTGTAGGTGAGGGAGCCATGTTTTACATAATCACTTGATTAGGCTAAAGAGTTAGCCCAAATCAAATGTTCTTTGGATATTTCTTAAAATGGGCAATATTAGAACTCAAAATATCATGAAATTCAGCATTTTTGGTCGTTGAGGCTCCATGTGGGTGCATGATGTATGTGGGCCCCACCTAGGCATCTTCTATGTGGCTCCAGCAGGGGGTCCCAACTTGTGTGTCTTTTCCTTCAAGGCATCTTTGAGGTGTCACATTCACATGCTTATTTCTTTTATCCTCCAAATATCTTATTTTATGGAAAAAGACCAAGATTACCTCTTTTCATTTGATTCACTTGTTTACCATCTCTTCTTGCAGTGTAGTTGTGAGAGGGTTTTTCACTGGTTTCCCTGTAACTTTTTACCTGTAACTCGGATTGACATACTTCAAAAGGAAAAATTGGCCTACTAAAAGAGATTGAATTGGTTTTTTCCTTTTCTCCACACCCTTCGGTCGGGATTTTCAAATTGGGATGGTCCAAGAAGCTTTGGATCTTCATTTTCATAAAGTCTTCTAGTAGGCCCTTCCCTCTTGTATGTATCCAAGAAGGTATGCATTATTGAAGGGTTATATTATTAAATAAATGTGAAAAGAAGAAAATAATTTTTATATGGTAAGGTATAGCTGAGATATTAGAAGAAATATACAAATGCTTTTCCCCCAGACAAAAAGAGGCACAATCATTGATACTTCTCTTGCAGTACTTTCTAATAGTAATGTACATTTATATTACTTCAAAGGTAATACTAAGGTATGGTAGAAAGATTTATGCATATGAGTATTATATGAAGTATACTTATGCGTCAAAAAGTCACAAGATAAATCGTTTAATGCCCGTTTCCACTATATACGTGCCACAACACGACAACGGGTTACCAAGAGAAATTGTCAGTGACCGTGGAACACATTTTCTCAATGAAGTCATTGAATATATGCTAGAGGAATTCATGGTCATACATAGGAAATCTGCACCATGCCAAACTGGATTAGTGGATGTTGATTGAGGAGGTATCATCTACCACTCACACAGGAGATGCTCCAACAAATTCATCAAGGAAAACAAGGAATGAAGGAAAAACAGAGAGTACAGGAGGAAGCTCAAGCCGAAGCACAAGAACGCATTGCAAAAAGACGGCTTCTGCGACAACAACAACAAAGTGGACCACCATTACGAATCAATGCCATTCGACTGACGAAGTTGGAGGAAGAAACAGTGGGAACAATAGTTGCAGTCAAAGTGGGCAGCAATCAAGTTGAATCAACAGCCTTGCTTGATTCGGGTGCTCAAGAAAATTTGATCTCTTACGGATTATACCAACAGCTCAAAGTCATAGGTCAACTTCATCCTACTCCTCAAGTGCTGGAAAGTAGCACATCACACCCGTTGAAAACATTGGGATGGACTATATTGCATGTACAGATACATCAATATATTTACCCACACAAATTCTATGTGGTGACAGATGAAAGTACACAACACCCAATGATGCTCGGGCAACCTTGGCAAAAAGCGTACAATGTGCAGTTAGATTGGAAAGCAAAGGCAGTCAAAATTCAGCATGAACATGAACAACAGGTGATAGCTTTTGCTCAGCAATACCAGCATGATCAACTGCAAGCCATGCAATCACTGGAAACAAAGCCAAAAGCACAAATGCCATTAAAGAACAACATGATACCCGAGACCAACAATCAGGTAAAAGACAACCATGCTAATTATAGACATATGAAGTCACCACCCACAATGCAAAGATGTAGGTTACCAACACAAGGAAAACAAGTATGGATGCGGAAGGATAGAAATGCCAGGGCCGAAAAACAACAATGCAACAACAAAATTCCAACAAAGAAGATGGTTCAACCACAAACCAAGGGCACAAAACAGATATGGATCCCAAAGAAAATGCTTTTCCATAACCCAAATGTCACTCACATTTGGGTACCAAAGCAAAAGCAAAAGGAACTCCCTTCAGTACAAGCAACAAAGTAAGGCAGACAACTGCATTTCAAAAAGGAAAACCGACTTATGTGGACGCCAATAAACAACAAACCAGTGGCCAACAAGAAAGTGACAAACCATTTACAAAAACTGGCAGCAACAAAATACCAATGGAAAGCAAAGGCAATACGGCCCATAACCATTACGGCCCAGCCACCTATGTCCTTAGAAACAGATACGACTCTATCAACAGTGTCGGCAAAGCAATTGCCGTTTGCACAAAAGACAATTAAAAAGAGAGCAGTAGAGTTACAACTGTTACTTACAAAGAAAGTAGGAAACCTCAACGGCGAATACCAACAAGTATCTTGCTTATTCCCTTCTCTTGCACAACATTAATTTTTCCATGCATTGACCGAGTATGCATAAAGTAGGGCCACATTAATCGGCTAGGCATTAGCACAACTGTTTCAACCTATGCACGGCACATACTCCGAGGCGATACCTTGTCGTCTGGGAGGACTCCGGCTAGGAGGGGGGGAGGAATTCTTGAGGCACTCTCAAAATGCGGCACCAATAACAGAAACAGCAAAAAAGGGCATGCTTTTTGACTATTTTAAGGGTTGTTGTTTGATTGCAAATTTTTTTGGAGTAACCCAAGTACATATTTCCTTATACAGCATGAAGCTACAGGTATATGGGGCCAAAAGCCAAATCAAGCCCCTAGTTGTGTGTATATAAGTAGAAATAGCCATTTTTCAGGCAAAATATTGGTAAAACGGAGAATCCAGCCATAAAAATTGCATGTGAGTGTATATACTGTGTTGTGGTGATGTTTGTGATTTATTATGATTTTTGGGGATTTTTTTGGGTTTGATTTGCTATTTTTCTTTTAATTTTGCTAATTTTCGGCAGAAAAACTTCAAAAATACAAAAAACCAGTGAAAAACAGTCGTAATGAAAAACAGAAAATATGGGGATGATCAGTGACTATAGGACAACCTATGGTACAGTGGGGGTGCAATTATGAGACTGGAGCGGAAAGCGTTTTTTGGCCAGATTTTGACCGAAATGCCAAATTTCTGGTAAACAGAGAAAATGGAGTCCAAATCAAGAAATTTTTGAGCCTAAACCGCATCTCACAAGAAGATAGGAGCACATGTCAAATTTCATGAAAAGTGGTTCGGGGACCTCCATTATAAGAAATTTTCACTCCATTTTTAGCTCATTCTCACTATTGACTTTGTGGAGAGAGCTTCTGCTACCCAGAGCGGATCGACCTTCCAGTAGCTTCTACGATGCGCACGACACCCGACGAGCTCCAGACATGAGAGGTAGGCTCACCACCTTGAGCTTTTCGCGCATGTGTGTCATTATATCGCGAAAACTAGCGTAGGGGTCACACACAAAGCGAGCGGTGGAGACCTACAAGAGAGACGGCGGCCTAACGGCTAACCCGAAAGCAACAAGACTTCATCAGCAGCTTACCCTAGTCTAGGAGACCAGTCCTGGATGGCCAAAGACAGTAGGAAACCATCGGGAAAAACCCTAATTCCCAGAAACCCGCAAGAGGCCACCAAATGGGAAATCGGCGAAACGGCGACCAAATGCTACCAAAATTCATGGGTAGGAGCATCTCGACATGCTCGACAAGTCTATATGACCCTCATGACCAAAAAGTGACCCCAAGCGGGACTGTACTTCAGAAACGGCATCAGACACACAAAGCGTCAAATTGCACTTGCGGCCAAACCAAAAGTCCGTTTGCCACCAAACTTCACGAGCGGCTTTCCTAGACCATCAACAACCAAGTCCTATGGTGGTAGACCACCACAAATCATCAAAGGTATGTAAACGCAACCACAGGTGCTTCTAGAGTGACAAATTTCTAAATGGAGCTCCGGTGAAGCCAAAGTCGAAAAAAACCATACGGCAGGGATCCCCAAGGGATCGAGAAGCTATGGAGACCAAAAAGCACTCCAAAAGTCAAAAAACGGCTTGGAGGCTCTGAAGTCCACACAGGGAGTTATTCTCTATCCATTTGACTTTTTTGTTGAAATTAGGCTCAAAAGGGACTTAGAGGGGCCAAGGGCAAGCACTGGGAGCACCAGCACTGAAAAAATCACCAGGAGACATCCTACGCGTAGGATGTCTTAAGGGAACTTTTTGGCACAAACTCCAATATTTTTCATCATGCACATGTTCTGAATGACATTTACAAGCTATACACCAAGTTTCATCACATTTGGACCAAATTTAACCTCATATGCATGGAAAAATGCAAAGTTAGGGCATAGAGGCAATAATGGGCCATGGACCTACCAAATCTTGTCCAAATCCCATGAAACTTGCACAGCACATTCACCAACACATCAACAAACAATCTGTGTGGTCAGAGAGAAAAAATGATGAAATAGACATCCTACGCGTAGGATGTCTATTTGACCTTTTTGACATGCTAGGGATGTTTTATAATTCCATATCCAATGACCTCATCATCAGGAGCCCATATATCAAGTTTGAAGCCATTCTAATCACTTTTGACCCTCAACACCTTCAAGATACACTTTTTGAGCCCAAAAACACCACACAGAGCCTTACAAGCATCAAATCTTGTCCAAATTCAAATCCAATAAAATGGCCATGTTCCATAGGCCAAGGACAACCCACATAACAAGTTTCATGTCATTTTGATGAAAAAGACATCTTACGTGTAGGATGTGTCCACCATAAATTTAGCCTTATGTGCAAAGAATGACATCATGGGAGCCAATACCATGGTGCAATGAGCCCATATACCAATTTTCAACCCATTTGGACATCAATTGCTACCTATGATGGACATTATACCCAAATTGTGACCTAAAGCCTGAATCAGCCCAAAATCCACTTTTTGATATCCAAATTCAAATCCAAACATATAGCCATGTTCCATGAGCCTTACACTACCTGCATGTCAAATATGAACCAATTCTGATGAAAAAGACACCCTACGCGTAGGATGTCTAGATGGAAATTTTTAGCCAGATTTGCAATGTGAGCACATGCACAGCTTCACAAGTTCCTTTTAAGCTTTATTTTCAATTTTCAAGTCATCTGGATAAGTAAAACTCAGTTTCGCAGCTAATATGGAAAAAATGCTAACTTCGGACTACTGAGTGCAACAGGATCTATGGCAGCCTCGAAGTCACCGACAAAGAGGAAAAGAATGACCATCAAGGATTATCTGGATGAAGTGGAACCCTTTGTCATTCCAGAAGGAACACTAAAGCCCACCAGCACCTGGATACAAGAGGATCTGTTAGAGTCCAACGACCTAAAGATCTACCAGGGGGTGTTCAAAGACACGGAAGGAAATGTTATAGAGCTACCAATGCTGCCGAGAGAACTCAATGAGTTTGTACGAAGCAAGATGGCCGGCTACTTGGAGAAGATTGATCTCCACAACTACTTCGAGGCAATACCGGCAGGGGTGGACATCAAAAGAGTCTGGGAGTTTGTAACAAGTATCAAAGAGGATGGAGTGGCCAAGGTAATAGATTTACAAGGCAGACCAGAAACAGAGATAATAATCACTGAGCGGGTTGTAGCCCATGCACTAGACCTCTCCAATGAGGGGGACAATGTAACAAAAAGAAGGGATGAAGTCAAGGTGTACAAAGAGAAAAAGGAAAATTACACCTTTGAAGACATTGCCAACCCAAAAGTGGCAATCATGAGCCAGTTATACAACCAGTACTTCCACATGTGCACGAAGAGGCCACATAAGTATAGGATGCCTCCAGGTGCAATTGCCACAACGTTCACTTGGGCAATGACGAAAGGCACCCCAAAGATAATCAACTATGCGGCATATATACATGACAACTTAGTAAGATGGGCAACAAAAAGCCAACCTATATAGTGCCAGGAGAACTGATCAACAAGGTGGTTTATGGGGCACTACACGCTAAAGGAAGGTGTCCTGACCCCCCATCTTAGAATGATTGGCTGAGAGTAAAAGAAGACAAGGAAGATGAGCCGCAAAGGGCACCAAGAGTGGCTACGATATTGAAAAGACGGCTAGAACCAGTTGAGAGGAGCAACCCGAGCAGAAGAAAGGAAAGAAGGAGTTTGCTCAAGTGCCGGCCAAAGAAACAAGGTCACAAAAAGAGGCAAGACTAGAGAGGCTGATGGAGAGTTTCCGAGCGGAGAGAGCCCTCAAGGGTGATTTAAACCAACTCTGGAAGCCATCTCTAGAGTCTTTGTCCGGATCGTCCAGAAGAGTGCAAAGGGACCGATTTGAAGATTATATCAAGAATTTTGAGATTCTTGATGCTGCAGCAGCAGAAAACATTCCTCATGTCCCTTTCAAAGAGGAGGAAGTACAACAGATAAGGCAGAAACTTCTAGATGAACAAGAGATCCAAGAAAGAGAAAGAAAAACAAAAGCAGACAGGGATTTAAAGGGCAAAGCTGCATCTTTACTAGCCAACCCTAAACCCAACCCACAGCCATCACCACCGCCCTCACCACCTCCTAGCAGCCCCCCGCAAGAAGATAAGGAGGCTGAGGACAAACAAGAAGAAAGGCAAGCAGAGGAGCAAGAGCAAAGACAGGAACCTGAGCCAAAAGAAGAGGCCAAGCCTGAAACTGAGCAAAAAGGATTAGATGATTCTTACTACGCATTTTTGGACCTGCTAGCTGCAGGCTATACAAAGGAAGAAGCCGCCACAGTCGCATTCGACTTGGCGAGGACAGGGCCTAAAGAACAGATGCAAGGCATCAAGCTAGTGGAGTTGAAAGAAATTGCTACAGACACGGTAGACCTGCACCCGCCCTCCAATGACTGGGACGTGGTGATGACAAAGCTAGCCGGATTGAGGGCACAATCCATGGCTTCAGAGAAAGAGATGACAACTCTCAAGGCCACCGAAGAAAAGATCAAAATGGAAATAGATTCTCTGCAGGCACAAAGCCAAGGGCAAAAGGAGAGAGAAGCTGACCTACAGGACAGCTTAGCAAAGGCTCTACAAAACTGCCAAGCAATGGAAGAAGCAAATTAGGAAGCAGCAAAAAGAATACAAGCAGCTGAAGAAGAGTGTTAGCAGCTCAACAAGTCATTACGAGATGCCGAGAAAGAAAGAGATAATCTGACACTACAGCTGACAGAAGAAACGAAAGAAGTAGAGGCCATGAGGAATGCCAAGGAAAGAGTAGAGATAGAACAAGAAGCAAGCCTGGATGAAGTCCTTTAGCTCAAGGACCAACTAAAAGTCAAAGATCAAACCATCCAGAGGCTGCGAGCATCACCTGCTAGAGTGAGAGCTACGAGCTCGACTCAAATCATGTCTGAGAGCCAACTCTATGAAGAGAAAATGCAAGAACTTCAGAAAGAGCTGACTCTCGAGAAAAAGCAGAGATTAATGATGGCCGAAGGTTCTATAGTCATGCAAACGAGAATGGAAGAGGGCCAAAAAGCCGTGCAAGAAGAAGTGGAAAGCATGAAGGTAAAGCTCGAGGAGGCGGAAAGAATAAACGCCAAACTTAATGACCTTCTCGTGAATATGGGCGGAGAAGCTGAAGCGGAAAAGAAAAAACTCCTCAGGCAAATTGGGGAGTTGAAAGGCCAACAAGGAGGAGAGGCAGAAAGCTTAGGGCCAGCTGCCAATGAGGGCATCGACCTCGAAAATGTGGCAGATCTTGTGGACACGCCTATGCAAGAGGAAATCATAGCAGGATCTCTCAAGAGCCACAGGATCTAACACAAGAAGAGGAGGAAAAATTGCGTTAGGCAATAGAGGAAGAGCTCAGAGAAACCACAAAGGAAGCCTTGGAGTGGGAGCAGAGGGTCTTCAAATCTATGACCATTCAGAAGATCGACGCCAGCAATCTCAGGCGCGAGTGGCTTCAACCCTCTCTCCCATATCCATTGTTGAAATATGAGGCAGCTACAATAAACAAGCGGATCAGATAAGATCCTGTTGTACCTCTCTACAATGCAGACACCTCAAAGCTAGAAGGAGTTAAGCTTATTGTGGATTCTCAGCCAAAGTGGAGGAAGGCTTGGCTCACAAAGTACCCACAATACCTAATCCACTTGGTAGAGGCACCTAAAAATATCAGAGCCAACCTCAGCTTCTGTCCTCTACCAAGGGTTAGGACGTGGAAGGCACAGGAAATTTTGCAAAGAAGACAACCCACTTGGCTGAACTACCCAAAGTTGTCGGGCGTGAAGGCAGGTGAGAGAATAAGTGTCCAACACATGGTGAAAACCCTAGCGGGCGCCATAAAGTTGTTCATTGGCTCACCTGACCTTACATGCATTATGATGAGGAAAATCTGCAGAACCATCTTAGCAGTGTTAGAGACCTTCAAGCCAGGCCAGGTGACCGACATCATCTTCTTCTTCCAGGATACATACAGAGGCGCCTATGATCTGTCAGGTCAGCCTTCCAAGGAGGTGATACATGCGCTGTATCAAAGGATCATGTTTCTACCATCCTATCACCTCCAGGATTTTGAAGAAGCATTCTATACAGGGTTCTTCACCAGAAATACGGACATCTTTGGCCCAACAATGTTGAACCTACATGCCAGGTACGAATCACTGCTACAGATGCAGGAAACGATAAGATGAAGCAGCAGATCAAGGCCATGTCGGGGACTACATGAGCAAGGAGGGGGAGAGTGTTAGAAGCTGGACACACCCCACGGCATCTAACTATTCGGAAGATTATTCTTTTTGTAATTATTCATTCCTTGAGGAAAAACCTGATTTTTCACCTTGTAATTATTGGGACTTACAGAAGTTTCTAGATTGCATCCCAAGTTTGATAGTTAGATTGAGAAGATGGTTGATTTTGGAGCTTTAGGGTTTGAGAAATTGTAAGGTATATCTACCACTTTTTGACCTTTTTGTCATTTTAAAACAATTTTAAAGTCTGTGAGTGAGTGTACTGTGTACGAGAGAGAGAGAGAGAGAGAGAGAGAGTGTGTGAGCTTCATCTTGACGTTACGTGTGCTCCGGTAGTCGGAATCGAGTGCGGAGAAGTGCAGCGTGTTGCCCTCGATGAGAGCTACGCGCCGATACTTACATTGCACGCATGCAGTCTGGTTTTGCGAGCTCCTTCTACGAGCTTCATCGGGTGTTTGGGTGAGCATACGTTGTCCGATTTTGCATTGCAGCATATCCACGCATTCACATTGAGTAGAACTACACATTAGGCACTTTAGATTTTTGAAACGAAAACCTGCAAATTTCGTCCAGACATCCTACGTGTTTCTGCACCAGGTGTTTTGGGTCGGGATTTTGGTTCATGGACCTTAGGGAGAGCTACCTATTGGTATTAGTAGGGTCTCCTTCAAGTTCTATTGTGTTTCGAGATTCTTTGATGGGTGTTCGGCTCTAGAAAGCGTTGTAGGAAGTTTCCTCTTATGCACTCTTGAAGGCTGTGACTTAGACAATTGGTAGAGACCTCTAAAGGAATTAGTTAGGAGTCGGTCGAGTGTAGGTTGACACCTTATGCTTGCTTCCACGCGCCTACGGGTCGATCTTCGTCCTTAGCTGACATTACATGTTAGGTGAGTTATTGTTGTGCTGACGTCCGTCGCGGCGTATCCGTCCAACATATGGTAATATCTTGGCAGTCATGGTCGGCATTGAGTATATATGTGGATTTTACCAAGCAAGAAATTATCCTCCTTCAACTTGACCTGGATAAGGCCTATGACAGAAGCTCGTGGTCATTCATTGCATCGGTCATGAATCCTGCTTTGGGATTTGGACCCAGGTTGTGTACATTAGTGCATACACTTGGAGAGGGCATCTACTCTGAGCTTCTTTTCAACAATAGAGTAGTGGGTATGTTTGTGTCAAGCAATCAATCAAAGAATCTTTCCCCCTTGCCCCACTCCTCTTTGTTGGTTCTCACCCATTGGTAATCTTGCTCGAGGATAGTGCTTCAAGAGGGGAAATTCAAGTTTGTCACTTCCTAGAGGTAAAAAATTGCTTGCGTAGTTGTTTGCAGATGATTCTTTGCTATTCCTCAAAGCCAATCCACAAGTGCTAAGAAGAGCCCTTGAGCTTGTCCAGCTATTTGTCACGGCTTCCAGCTTAATGTGCAATATGGAGAAGTCAAGATTAAATTCTCTGTTTGAAAGCAACTCATTTGACCCCACGAAATGGTCATGGAAGTGGTGGAAACGGCACTGTATTTAGCCACTTGGGTGCCCCATTGCGGGTGGCCCTATTGGATAAGAAACATTTTGATTAGGTACTGAAAAAGATTAATAGCAAAATGAGAAGATGGGATTTGGTGCTCCCCTTCCATAGCAGATCCATTGCAATCAATTCTTTCATGATCCCTTACATTTTCTTTCATGTCGCCGCTCCTTAAACTAAGCAAAGACAATTGCAAAGAGTTTATGAAGCCTATTAAATGATTCTTGTGGAAAAGTAGCACTAAGACCACGACCCCTTGTCAATGGGAAAAATGGGAATGGTTAGCAATGCCAAAGAAGGAAGATGGCATTGGGGTCTTGCACCTTATGCTACATCTTGAAGCATTGTGTGCCAAGCTAGTTGTCTTGCTGTTAGAGCAAAAGCAAGAATGGGTCATCATGGCCTCGGATATGATAAGCAAAAGCAAGAATGGGTCATCATGGCCTCCTTGTAGGGATTGAATATTTGACATTTTGACACCTAAAGCCCCTCATGCATACGCCCAATTTCCACCACAAGCTTGGCCCTTAAGCACTTTAAACTTGGGCTAGGTTCTCACCTCAAGTGCAACCCTAGCATCTCAAGCATGTCAAGCACCTCAAGCATCTCAATCATTAAGCATCTCAAGCATCTCAAGCACCTCAAGAATCTTAGTCATCAAGCATTGCAAGCAAGACAAGCACCTCGAGCTGGGTCGGGTTCCCACACCTCAAGGTGAGCCCTAGCTTACCTAAGGTTAAAGGACTTTTACACACGTTATTGGAGGTCTTCAATGAAGCTAACCCTAAGGTCTTATGCTCCATTGGTTAGACTTGCTCTTTCATAGACCATCTCTCATTTGGGCCCCTTTAACATTGGCCTCGTGTTGAGATAGATCTATAAGCACATGTCTATATCTTAATCCTTGTTCCCGTTTATTCTCCCACATTAAGTGATCAGTTTAATTTGAGAGAATCATTTGGGTTGGTTAGATATTAGATATTATATTTTATGAAATTACCTCTCTCTTGAAATCATAATCGTCCTCGACTATGAGGTAGAAGAGATAAAGCCTCAGTCATTAGTCAATTGTACTTAGTGGGTAGAGGATCCCTTTTTACCCTACGACATCTTTCGAGGATGGATGACTAATCGATTTGGTGCTTGGGAGACATAGCTGCCACAAGCATGCCTGCTCTTTAGTCCATTTCATTCTCCCAAAGTAGAGTGACAAATTCTACTTGGTGTTTGAGAGACATCGTCATCATAAACATGATTCTAAGCATGCATACTAGTTAAATTTGTGCACAATTAAAAAGAGGACTAGTCTTATAAGACAAAAACATGAGTCATTTAAAAGAAATTTGTACATTTTCTTATTGTAATGTAGCATTGTAAGCATTGACAAGGTTCATACTATCCTTAAGCTGTATTCCTTGCATCCATCTAGCATCTTCAAAAGGATAATTTTTGAACTTAATAAGATACCGTTGGATAATCTTACCATGTCGTAGTACCTTGTTCATGATGAAGGATAGCTTCGGGTTGTAGCACCTCTTCTTGGTCTTCAACTTCGGGAGGGTCTTCAATAATTGTTTCAGTTGGTGGCTCTCCTTTGTAGGGCTTAAGTAGGCTTACATGAAAGGCATTGTGTATGAGCCAATGGTTGGGCAACTTGAGTTGTTAAGCCGTCTCATTGATGGGCTTCAAGATTTGGAAAGGGCCATAGTATCTTTTTGCTAGTTTAGCATAATACTTTTGATGGCCCATAGGATTTTTGCTCGTCGTTTGCCTTAATCGAGCCTTGAGAAACTTGAGTAAGACCCAATCATTTTCGTTGAACATTAAGGCTCTTCTTTACTTATCAACATCAGCTTTTTTCCTTTGTTGAGAGATGGATATAGCCTCCTTAATCTTTTGAAAATATTCTTGTAGGTCACAGCTATACTCATTGGCGGCAAAGATCTTCCGATGTACTTTGAGTAGCAAGGGACTTTTAGGTCTTCCCTCAATGATCTCAAAAGGTGCTTTTCCCGTAGAAGTATGTACAGTATTATTGTAGGCATACTCTACAAGAGGTCAGTAATTTCCCCATTGTGAGCACTGATCTACTTCATAACATAAGTCTTGAGTAGATCGAGTATCATAAGATTGGCTATCTCACTTTGGCCATCCGTTTGTGGGTGATAGGCCGAAGAGAAATTCAATCTTGCTTCTAGATTTTCAAAGAGACTTTTCCAAAAATTACTGGTCATTGTAGGATCTCTATCTGACACGATGGATGTGGGTAATCCATGGTGCTTGAAAATCTGAGATATGAAGAGAGTTGTCATTTGATGTGCCTTAATAGTCTTTTTGACAGGAATAAAATGTGCTTGCTTGCTAAACTTGTCAACTATTGTCCATGTTCCTGTTTTCCCATGGATAGACTTGGGTAATCCAAAGATGAAATCCATGGATATACTCTCCCATGGTGAATTTGGGATAGGCAATGGCTGGAGTAATCCAGGTTGCTTCCCTCCATCATACTTGGTCTTTTGGCATACTACACATTTTGAAACATACTCTTGTATGTCCAATTTCATGGTAGGCCAATAGAAGTACGTCTCTACTCCTCGGAGAGTAGGTTGAATACCTCTATGCTCCGCATATGGAAGAACATGGGATTCATACATAACTTTCTCACAAAGGGAATGGGTAACACATAGCCTATTTCCGTGGAGAAGATAACCATCCTGAAAGGTGAATGGTTCCTCTTTCTTCCCCAAAGCAAGGGCTGAAATTATTTCTCTAAATTTAGGGTCAGTAGCATACTCATCTATCATAGAGGATAGATCATTGTGAGCAGCTATAGACACCATATTAACTTTTGGTCGTCGTGAAAGTACATTGGCCACTTGATTGTGCTTACCAGCTATGTGAGCAATATGGAAATTAAATTGCGAAAGAAAATTTGCCCACCTCATTTGTTTGTCAGAAAGCAGTATTTCATGATTTGCGTCATGAAATACTTGAGACTTTGGTGGTCGGTTCGTAGGATAAATGGAGTCCCCGATAGGTAGTGCTTCCATGTGTCTACGGCATGTAGAACAACTGAAATCTCTTTGTCATAAATTCCCAAGACTCGTTCATCAGTATTGAGCCTTTGGCTCTCATATGCTGTGGCATTCCCTTCTTGAAGCAAAACTGCTCCAAGGCAATCACCGCAAGCATCATATTGGACCTCAGATAACTTTGAGAGATTCGGAAGCACAAGGACTGGTTGGGAAGTAAGCTTCTCTTTGAGCTTATCAAAAGAATTTTGCTCCTTAGCAGTCCATACATACTTAACGTTCTTCTTAGTTAAGTCGTGTAGTGGTCCTGCTACTTGAGAGAATTTTGTTATGAAGCGTGTATAGTATGTGCACATACCAATAAAGCTTCTTAGCTCATGTAGATTTCTTGGGTTAGGCCATGATTTTATTACCTCTAACTTTGATCGATCCATACGGATACCACCGTGAGAGATAATATGACCTAGGTATTGAATCTTTTGAAGGAAGAATTCGCTTTTCTTTTGGTTGCGAAAAAGCTTGTTCTCCCTCAATGCTTGAAAAATCACTTGGAGATGTTGCTTATGTTTCTCCAAAGACTGGGAGTAGATGCTAATATCATCAAAGAACACTCCAGTGAATTTGCGATATGGTCTAAATTTTTTTTCCATTAGACGATTGAACATAGCTGGTGCATTATTCAATCCAAAAGGCATGACTAGATATTCATAAAGACCAAACGTTGTGCGAAACGTGGTCTTTAAGATATCTTCATCCACTATCCTTCCTGTTTTTGATAGTGATATGGTTTAGTGCTCGATAGTCCACACACATACGGTATGTACCATCTTTCTTTTGCACTAAAAGGACTAGAGAACAAAAGGGAGAGGAACTAGGCCTCACCATGCCTCTGTCTACCAATTCCTGTACTTGCCTTATGATCTCCTCTTGTTGAGCTTATGAGACTCGATAAGGAGGTTTGTTAGGCGGTGAGCTTACTGGAAGGAGCTCAATGCGATGGTCATCATCCCCTCGTGTTGGAGGTAAGTCCATAGGGATATCATCGATGAACACATCTTGGAATCCTTTTAGAAAATTAGACAAGTCTAACTCTTCTTGATTCCTACCATTTACATTTGATGAAACATTAGTATCTTCTAGAGACTCTTTGACAAAAATCATGTATGCAGAAACTGAGCTCTTCATTGACTTATCAAAAGCAAGAGGATTTACAAGTGGAATAGTGCGACCACGCTCACTAGCATCTATATACATGTTATTTCCCCTACAGGTGAAGTAGATTCTCCTTTTAGGGAACTTCATGTTGGCAGCCACTACAAGAGGCTATTCATATTAGCGACGCTCACACAGCGATGCTCAAAAAAAAAAATCGCGTCGCTATGAGCGTCGCAAATTTACAAAATAAATTTGCGACGCTCATAGCGACGCCGGCTGGGCTCAAAAAAATAACCGAGCGCGCCCAAAAACTCAGATCTCAGATCTGAGTTTTTCGGCGCCCTCAAGCAAGGAGCAGGTAACGCTCTCCCTCACTCTCTCTCTCTCTCTCTTTTTCTTCTCCACACACACACACACACACACACACACACACACGAGGAGAGGAAGGAGAGCCAGGTATGCTCCTTCCCTCTCCTCATTCTCATGTTCCCTTCCCCTCTTTCTCTCTCCCTCTCTCTCTCTCTCTTTTTCTTCTCCACACACACACACACACACACACACACACGAGGAGAGGAAGGAGAGCCAGGTATGCTCTTTCCCTCTCCTCATTCTCATGTTCCCTTTCCCTCTTTCTCTCTCCCTCTCTCTCTCTCTCACACACACACATAGTGTTTTTGAGAGAGAGAGAGAGAGAGAGAGAGAGAGAGAGAGAGTACAAACAAAAACAAAAACGCACACACACATACATAAACAAAGAATGCACACACACATTGAGAGAGAAAAAGAGAGAGAGAGAGCATGCATAAACAAAAAACGCACGCATTGAGAGAGGAAAAGAGAGAGAGAACATGCATAAACAAAAAACGCACACATTGAGAGAGGAAAAGAGAGAGAAAACATGCATACGATCCAAAAAAACGCACACACATTGAGAGAGAAAGAGAGAGAAACTAATTTAACATCGTAGGAAACTAATTAAAATTAAAAGAACTAAAGATCTAGCCGACGAGGAGTTGAACTCAAGACCTATTATTCAAGAGGGAAATGGCATAATCAATCTATCATACTTGGCATGGGTGATAGAAAGGTTATACCATTTATCTCTTTTTATTGGCACACACATCCACACACGCGCACACACACAAGAAGAAGAGAGTTATAACGTCGTAGAAAACTATCTTAAAAGACGTTAAAGATTAGGTTATATGTAGACTTACATTAAATTAGATTTAGGTTTATTTTTAACTAGATTTACGTTTATTTACGCTAGATTTAGATTTACGTTATATTAGATTAGATTTAGGTCTCCATAGACTGCGATGCCTGCATGAAGCGGGTGAAGAAAGCACTCAATGGAATATAGGGTATTGCTGCCTTCACTCATGGTGGGCTCCGTCGATCCAAAAGTACTGGTGAAATGTCTTCAGAAGATAGGGAAGAAGGTGGATCTTCAGGGCGGCAAGAGTCACTACATCCCCGACACAATGACCATCTAGACAACCTCTAGTCATTCAACAGCAACTTCAAAGTTAGTAACAAGATCAAGAACGGTCTAAAGGGCCAATTGATGTCGTCAGATGTGGATGGAGATGAGGCAGCGTCACCGTCGGAAGTTAACTCTCACATCTTTAGTGATGAGAATGCCAACTCTTGCCGAGTTATGTGAAAAATTATGTGTTAAATCAGTTTTAAGGTTCTTATAATCCATGTTAGTTTAGTTCTTTGTTTTTAATATAACATAATTTACGTTAGATTTAGATTTATGTTATATCATATTAGACTTAGGTTTATTTAGGTTTACCCACACACACACACACACACACACACACACAAGAAGAAGAGAGTTTTAACGTCGTAGGAAACTATCCCAAAAGACGTTAAAGATTAGGTTAGATGTAGACTTACATTAAATTAGATTTAGGTTTATTTTTAGTTAGATTTACGTTTATTTAGATTTACGCTTATTTACGTTAGATCGAGTCCACGCAAGAATTACTAACGGTTTAGGGTTTAGAGTTAGACGAACAGTGAAAAGATCTACTGTGAAAAGATGTTAAGATGCTGTGAAGTGCTACAGCTACAGAAGAGGCAAAGGGGTTTTGTCCACTACATGCAGTATCATGTAGACGTGGGTGTGTAGATTTCTTGTACCCACAAATATAGGTATTGACCAATAAAGACGAGATTATAACCCGGTGGTTCTGATCTCCGTGCACCTCTAGACCGAGGTGTGCGGGGATTGGACATGGCTAGAGAATGTGAGGTAGAGAGAGAGAGAGAGAGAGAGAGAGAGAGAGAGAGAGAGAGAGAGAGAGAGATAAGACGAAGAATGCCAATAGAATATTAAATTTGTTGTCCAGGTTATAAGTTTTTTTTCCTCATTATGAGTAGCGACGAGGATGTGGGACCGTCCAACCGAAACACCTATCTCTCAACGAGGGTTTTATGTCCTTGTAATCAATGCAAGCATGCTGTGCGACGGACAAGACGTGTTTCTTTGCAGCATGTTTGTGAATTTGGCGAGTTCAATCCATCTATTATAGATCGAGTTGTCGCCAATTATAACTCGTCGGACTCTGACGCTGACCAACAAGCAGCAATCTTGCAACCCAATAGACGTGTTCGCAGGCGCTTTGGTCAAGCAGCATATGTGAGGCCACAAGATGTAGCCTCTGACAGCTCGGGGGATGATCATGCAGAGCACATTCCCAACGAGGCAATGTTTGAGCCCGGGATTGATGAAATGATCGAGACGATCATGGATTCAGAAAGGCTTATCTATGATGATATGAAAAGTGAAGCCGATACGCCATTGTATAATGAAGCACGTATGTCTAGATTGAAAGCACTCCTGGTTCTTCTCAACATGCAGGCAAAGTTTGGATGGAGTGACACTAGCGTCACAGCGCTTTTCAGGCGATCTATTACAATTAGTTTACTTTAATAAAACTCTAAATGTATAATGATCTGATAGATTTTTACACGACTGTATCATATTTTTATGTTGTGTATATTGCTGAAAGAGCACATACTACCAGCTGACAATGTGATGCCAGATTCCCGAGATGAAGCAAGAAAGATTTTGCGAAACTTGGGGATGGATTACAATTCTATCCACGCTTGTCCTAATGACTGTATTCTTTTCAGAGGGGAATACATAGACATGGAGAAGTGTCCGAAATGTGATTCCGAAAGATATCGAGTAGATCTCCACGGGACAAAAATTCCACAAAAGGTTTTGCGACATTTCCCTCTGCTTCCTCGCATCAAGCATTTCTTCGAATGTAAGTCCATGGCCGCCCTAGCATCATGGCATGAGGAGAATAAATCTTCGGATGGTGTGGTACGAATTCCTGTAGATTGCGTAGCGTGGAAACATATAGATGGAACATGATCGGATTTTGCCAGGGAAGCTCGAAATTTGTGCTTAGGCCTGGCTATGGATGGCGTAAATCCATTTGGTCAAAGATCAACATCTTACAATGTATGGCCCGTTGTCATCGTCAACTACAACATTCCCCCGTGGTTGACTACGAAGAAGGGGCACCTATGGCTAAGCTTGATTGTGCCAGGGCGATATAAAGTGGGGAATATGGATGTGTATCTTCGTCCACTATTGGAAGAGCTACAACAATTGTGGATTGGCATAGAGGTGGTGGATATGAGCCGACACACAGGACGACGGAATGCTTTGATCAGAGGCATTCTAATGTGGACCATGCATGACTATCCCGGGCTAACAGAATGCTCAGGTGATCTATTGACACTCCTCACTCAGACACTGTAAATCTTGTTTTTTCCCATAGTTGATCTATTATCATGTGTATACATGCAGGGCTTCAAACAAGCGGATACAGAGCATGTGTCACATGTGGACCTAGACTGAATGCACGTAGGGCACCCTCACTGAAGAAGCAAATCTACGAAGGTCATCAAGCGTATCTTCCAGAGAATCATGTGTTACGCGACGGCTTTTTGGGAAGAGAGCCACCAAGGATGTCTGCACAAGCATGGTTAGAGCAGAAGGAGATGTGCGATGACGGATTGCCTCCAGGGATGAAGAGACTATCTCTATGGTACGAGTTACCATACTGGCCCCGACTCATGATCAATCACTTGCTTGATCCAATGCACATATTCAAGAATGTGGGTAATCTACTATGGGACCATCTGACCGGCAAGAAAGATACTTTGGGAGCCAGAGTTGACCTTAGAAATGTGCATCGTATGGAGCAATATTGGCCGCAAACAGCGTCTGATGGATCGATAAAACTCCCTAAAGCACCATGGATTTTCACAGGAGCCCAAGAACGCAAAGTAAAAGAGACCATTCGATCTTTGCGGACCCCCACTGGCGTAATGCACTCGCTCCGAACGTGTTTTACTAAAGAAGGAAAGCTTACTGGTTTGAAGTCACACAATTGGCATAAAATGTGTCAGGTACGTTCATAGTGGCCACTTTAATATCATTGCATAAAATGTGGACTTTAATATCGTTGCTGCACATACTTTACAGTTTATTTTACCGGTTTCCATTGAGGGATGTTTGTCTCTCGACATCCGTAACACAATCTACAAACTTGCAAAGCTGGTGCAATGGATCTCACAAAAGGAGATCAACGTAGACTCCATACCATTCGCCAAACTAAATGCTGCGGAGCTTGTGTGCATGTTTGAGAAACATTTTCCTACTACAATGCTAACCATTCAGGTGCATCTTCTTGTTCACATAGTTGATGAGGTGGAAATAGCTGGCACAGTTCATTCCAGATGGATGTTCTTCTTAGAGCGTTTCATGAAAACGCTTAAGGGATATGTGCGTCAAAAGGCACGTCCGGAGGGTAGCATGGCAGAAGGTTGGTTGGTATCAGAGTCCCTAGTGTACATTGGAGAGTGGCCAGAAGGATTTGATAAATCCCGGGACACGCTATGGCGAACCATAGATGATGAGCGCATATCTGGGATTGTCATGTGCAATCTCGGTGTTGAGAAGAAGATGACGGAAGATCTAGAGGCTAAAATCAACCTATTTTGCATGCTTCACAATCCAGTGATGCAAAAGTGGATTTCACAATATGAGGATGCAAAGCAAGAGCGACAAAGGACACGAATCGAGTGGAGACGGGGAAGACGACCACCGATGCACTATCCAGCGGTTGTGGAGAGCCTACCAACCTTCATGAGCTTAAGATGGTTGCACAACCAATTGAAAACCGCACAACAATGCGGTGACGAAGTGACTGAAGAAGAGTGGGAGTACTCTCGGGGTTGCGCGACCAAGGTAAGTTTGCAATGTACGACTAGCAAGTGACTTTATTTATAAACGTTTGAACGGCCACTCATAATCTTTGTTCGTTGTAGTATAAGTCATACACAGCAGCATGGTGTAAAGGTCGACATTTTAGGGTGGAACGAATCGACAAAAAGCGTTTTACTCAAGATTGTGGAATCATGGCTAAATTTGAACAGTCTAGTCGACGACGTTCCTCTAATGCAGATCCTGTGGTGGCGGAACTCACTTACTTCGGCACGCTGCAAGAGATTTTGAGGATCGATTACAGAGGATTTTTTGTCGACTTATTCGACGTGCAATGGTTCAAGATAATCATGGAGGGTCGCAACGCTACTGTGCGTAGAGGAGAGTCTGGTTTTCTTGAGGTGGATTCTACTAAGAAATGGACTGACCTAAGAGACACTTTCGTACTACCCGAGCATTCTGAACAAGTATGTAAATAGTTAACATCCCCCTTTTACAAGTTATGTGCTTGAAAGCTCTCATGTAAGTTATGTGGCTCTGGCAGGTAATATTTCATCCTACAAAGTCTACATCAAACTGGTGGTACGTCATAGAGGTAGCCCCTCATAGTGCAAGGACGTATGAAGGCTACCATGTGCCAATCACAACGACATCAATGGAGGAGATCAGAGAAGATGCTCAATCAGAAGCCGCTGCGGTGGTGCCAGACGAGCATCAAGATGCTACTACTCTATATGGGGTGCATGCAGAGGAGCTACAAAATGAAACAGAGGATATGTGTTTAAACGGAGAGCTCTATATAGATATAGGAAGTTATGCTGAGTTATGCGAGGATGAGAGAGAGATCTCTTAAAGCCACAAATGTAGTATTTGAACAACTTTGCTCCGTGTTGTAAAAGCTCTGGCTCTCTAAGTACCTTCCATGGTGTATAACGCTCTTTTCTACTCGCGCTCACATCTTTTGATTGAAAATTCTGAGTTTTCGACTTGCCTCTTCTATCACTCAATTCATTGCGTCATTGTATTTATATGCTTCATTACGTCATTGTATTTAATGGTCTTTGCGTCATTGTCTACTCTATTCATTCAATATTAAGTTTAAATATTCGTGTGTTTAATGCAGGTATGGATGATGAGGAGTTTCTTTCTTCTTTGTCACCGCAGCAGAGACAGTGGTACGTGGAGCGTCATCGCTCTGGCGCATCATCGTGCGTTCCTACTCCATCCGCATCTCCCTCTCTTTCGGAGCATTCGGCGCGCTCCGAAGCTTCGGCGTCGACGAGACGAGCTTCACACTCGTCTAGACACCAGCGCTCTAGTGGTGGCGGTGGCGGTTGTTGTGGGGATTCCGCCACCGATGCCTCCACACCGCCTCGTGTTCGACGAGGCTCTTTACCCTCCCCTTCTTTGCCTGCCCCCACACCAGCCACAGCATCGCCATCTACGCCAGGTTTTGCACGGCTGACTGTTCCTAGAAGCTACACACCTCTACCTACTCCGCCAGGAGCCACCCCACTCGACACTCCTCGCTTCGGGGCCCAGACGCCAGTGGAGACACCTGACGTCCGTACCCCCATCGGCACGCCGCTAGAGACCCCTGCCGGGACACCCAGGTTCACGCGTCACCGGCCAGAGGGCTTGCCTTACTCCGTCGACATCAGCGGCGGCATCATCATGGATGATGACGGCAAGAAGGTGATGTCGCGCATGCGTGGTCTTTGCTCTCAGCTGTTTAGACACTACATACTAAACAAATGGAGTGAAGTACCAAGTGATTTAAAAAACAGAGTCATCAGCATACTTCATGATGAGTTTCCCGTTCCAACATGGGATCAGCGCTTCAATGAAGACCTGATGAAGATTCGAATGCGCGAATACTGCAAACACAAGCGTTCCGAAGTGCAAAAAGCAATCAAGAATGGGTGGAACAGGCCAGATTGGCTGGCCAAAGAAGATTGGAAGAATGCGAAGAAAGCAGCGCGCGAGAATCCCGACAAGTGGAAGCAACAAAAGGATGCAGCCAGAGCGCGAGTAGAGGCAGGGAGCTCGCACCACTTGGGGAGCGGTGGATGGGCATCATTTGAGGCCGATTTTGTAAGTGTTTTCGCATTGCTCTTTATGTTCGATAGTTTAGGGTTTATGAGTTTTTTAATTCTAACATAATGAAATCTTTGTATGTTTTGACAGTGGTCGATGACAGGACGTGATCCCACACCGTACGAGCGCGAGTACGCAGGCAGGAAGGGCTTAAACGCCCTGATGGACATTCTGAGTTCTCGCGGCGGCATGGTTAGTATTAGGGTTTACTCTTTTTTATTTTTTGTATTGTTTTATAAATGTCGTTATATGTTTATACTTACTGAAAGCTGTCTTATGGTCTTTTTTTTGCAGAATCCGACAGATACGCCGCTTGGACGCGATGAGACGTCTGACTAGACGACGTCAGTTTAGCCGTAGCTAGATAGCATTAGTTTAGGGTTTCTCATAGCTTATGTATCATGAGACGGATTTTATACGTCTTTTTGAACCATGTATATTATTACATTTGTCACCGCAGTTCCTTTTGCCAATCAATTCTTTATGCCTATGATGTTGTACAATTGTCATTATTACATTTGCCAATCAATTCATTTTGCCTATGATGTGTACAATTGTCAATTTTGCAAACAATGCGTCTTGTGGGTGACTATTTTGGGTCTATTATCTACCCTTGCACTTTTTTTAAAAAGTGAATCAAGTACAATATGGTTGATGGGTTGCAGGGCATTCAATGCCCTGCCACCAAAAAAAAATTCTCTCGGGCGTCGCTATAAGCGTCGCTATTTATGGCTCTGTAGCGTCGCTATAGTCTTCTGTGTAAACGTCGCTATAATCGTCGCTATGAGCGTCGCTATCTGCGTCTCTATATAGTGACGCTCATAGCGACGCATATAGCGACGTCTATAGCGACGCATATAGCGACGCTCTTGTAGCGACGCATATAGCGACGCTCTTGTAGCGACGCTCGTAGCGACGGTTTTAGCGACGCCGGGGGTTATAAAAACCCAATGTATTTCCGTCGCTAACAGCGTCACAAGAGCACACAACCTCTTGTAGTGAGCAATGAGATCAAACCATGGCGCCCCTAGGATAGCATCCTCATGTTGGAGAGGAGAGATGAAGAAGTCTTCTTTGTCGACATAGCTTTGGACATGAAGCCTCAACTTCCCAATCAAGTGAGAAACAGAGGCTTTTAGTCCCTTGAAAGCTGCATCAGCAGCGGTTAACATATCTCCCATCTCAAAATCTTGAATGCCCAACTTGGTGGCCAACCCTATTGGTATGAAGTTGTGAGTAGAGCCAGGGTCAAACAAGATGAAGGCATCATGATCTCTTACCTTTCCCAAGCATAGGAAAGTGATGATCCTTTGCAATGAGCATCCTCTTTTGGAACTTCGATGGTGGAAGCCCTAGGAGTCTCATTGCGAGTATTCTTCTTAGGGCAAGAACGGTAGCCATGTCCTTGCTCCCCACACTTGAAACACTTATGGTCCTTGTGAAAATGTTCAAGCTCTTGAGGAGAGAGTTTGTTTTTACCTTTGTAAACTCCCTTCTCCTTGGACCGATTGTTGTTGTTTTTGGAAGTGACTTGGGAAGTATTTTGAACATTGGTTTTCCCCTTTGCATCATTTTTGTCTTTGTTTTCCATGGGCTTGACATTACCTCTAGCCCCTTTATGGAAATTGATGTGTGAAGCAACCATGGTGTGATGGATTACCTGGCTAATAGTACCAGGCCGTTGAGAGTTGATGTTTCGGCCATCTCTTCAGATAATCCTACACAGAATTGCTGCCTTTGCTCGGCAAAGTCTATCTTTTGAAAGACAATAGCCCTGAGATGTAAATCTCAAAACTTGTCTACATATTTGTGGATAGACTCATGGGAGAGAAGCTTCAAGCTGCACCATTCGGTAAGCACTTTTTCTTTTGCATTGCTTGCAAGGAATTGCTTCATGATGGAAACTCGTAGAGTTTTCCATGTCTTTGGGGCTTCACCATTGCCACAAAGGCTAGCCCACCATTGATGAGCTGATTTATGGAAGGGCATAGCTACATGGCGTAGCTTGCAGGACTCTGTGAAGCCCTCGTCTCCAAAGGCCGCATCAAATTGCTGGATGAAGGCCAACACTTTGTCGATAGCACCAAAGGTGCCATCATAGGTGAGAACAGAGATACTCTTTCCGCTCTCCTTGAACTTCTTTAGCTTTTGTGACCTTCGCCATGGAGGAAATGATTTGCGATGTCCTCCCCTCTTGTATTCTCTAGCAGAATAGCCATAGCTTTCGTCGAAAGAGGAGGAAGGTGAAGAAGAAGGAGAAGAGGGTGACCTCTTCCTAGCCCTTTTCTTCCTTTGTTTCCTCTCTTTCCTTTCACAGGGATGAGAAGAAGGAATATGTGTTGATCTTTTCCTCTTGGGAGAAGTGGGCGATCTTCTAGACCACCATCTTCATGGAACCACATCTTCAGAGGAACTTAAACTTTCATTGCTTTCTTGCTCTTTGGATTCCTCCTCTCGAATGGCAGAGAGTCTTCTTTTGGGGGTCTCTTCAAGAGGCCTCCTAAGCTCTCTCTCCTCTTGGAGAGGAAGGGAAATTCCATAAGCACGAAGTTGTTGAGTAACTTCAGCTTGCAAAGCACCGTTGCCCATAGCTAGTTGCAACCTAGTGACGAGATAATTCACAAACATGGGAGCATCATCATTAGCACCTCCATGTGCAAAATCAAAGCTATCAATGTTCATTCTACTCTCTTGATTATTGTCAGCCATGTTAACAAAATTTATGTATTTATTTAGTGTATGCTTTGGAAATTCAAAACCTTAGTTGCTACTCTTCTTAGCCTTTGAAAATCGGCTCTTAAGTATCTACAACCACGGGTCGAAGTGGTTAATTATAGAGAGTAAAGGAGTAGCGCTAACATAGCACAATTGCCGAGGCCTAGCTCCTTTCAGACTTCTTATGGCTCAATAATGGTAAACCCGTAGGCAAGTCTAAAAAGACTCCATTATTAAGTCCAAAGCTCCCGAGGTGTGCACCATCCCCCACATAGTGGGCTCAACAAAACCAATAATAGATCCTAGTTCCAATTACCCTAATATAATTAACAACATCAACCATTTATAGGCTACTTAAGGACCTCTCTTCTTAAGCAAGAAAAGAGAAACCAAATGCTCTGATACCAATGTAATCGAATTGGCCTATTTAATTTGAGAGTAGCGAAAATTAATGAGAGTACTTTTGAGAAATGACTTTGTGAGCATAGCGGGTGAACATAATTGAAGATAGCAACATAATCATAGCAATTAGTTAACTTGGCATGAACAATACTTTTGCAAGAGAGAGAATTTAGAGAACATGACAACAATTGAGGACCGGATTTATGTGGAGCCGGTCCCCCCTCCAATAGGCATTTGTATTATGATTCAACCCATTAACAGAGACTTGTTACAATACAATCTTTGTGTTCCTTGTGACCTAGGTGATGCAATGAAGATGGAAAGCTTCATGCATCACAAACATAACATAAACTTGAAAAAAGATTTAGCTATCCCAAGATCTCAAACATCTTTGAAGGTGGCGAGAGCTAGCAGGGAATGAGGGTAGGGAAGAGGAAGAAGAAACATTTTGTAGGAGAAAGAATTAGTTCCTCACTTATCACAACTCTTGTTGCTAGCATACATAATAGCATAGTAATGAGGAAGAAGGAGATGCAAGATTAAGCATTGAAGCATGGCTCTTGGTTGGATTTGCACTCCATAGCCAAGAGTGTTGGTGTAGGCTCTCAACCTCTACTTGCTTGGAGAAGGAGAGGGAGATCTTGCGCTTTTCATAGCACACAATGAGAGTGTTTTTGAGTGTGTGTGTGTGTGTGTGTGTGTGTGTGTGTGTGTGTGTGTGTGTGTGTGTGTGTGTGTGTGTGTGTGTGTGAGTATACCCCCTAAGCAACCCCCTATCTTGCTTGGGTCGACCCCCCCTTGTAGCTCATGCTTGAAGCTCATTGGACCCCTCCAGGCCTAGCCAACCATAAGCAGGAGGCATTACAAGCAGCAAGGGTAGCCTTGAGACAAGTGTCCCCCTTTCCCCTTTGAGAGAGAGGGCTAGATAAATGCAAAATCAATGAATTAAATCTCCTAAAATTATCATTGGACCCCTTGGGTGGCCAACCAATAGGCTTCAGGTACACCATGAGGGCAACATGAGGAGGAACTTGACAAGTGTCCCTTTTGCTTTCTTTGTACCATGCATTCCTTGTGTGAGTGTGTGGGTGTTCTCTCTCATCCCTCTTCATGTAGGGCTCGCCCCCTCCTTGTAGGGATTGAATATTTGACTTTTTGACACCTCAAGCCCCTCATGCATAGGCCCAGTTCCCACCACAAGCTTGGCCTTAAGCACTTTAAGCGTGGGCTAGGTTCTCACCTCAAGTGCAACCCTAGCATCTCAAGCATGTCAAGCACTTCAAGCATCTCGATCATCAAGCACCTCAAGCACCTTAGTCATCAAGCATGACAAGCAGGACAAGCACCGCGAGCTGGGTCAGGTTCCCGCGCCTCAAGGTCAGCCCTAGCTTACCTAAGGTCAAAGGACTTTACACACATTATTGAAGTTCTTCAATAAAGCTAACCCTAAGGTCTTATGCTCCATTGGTTAGCCTTGCTCTTTGATAGACCATCTCTCATTCGGGCCCCTTTACCATTGGCTTCGTGTTGAGATAGATCTATAAGCACATGTCTATATCTTAACCCTTGTTCCCGTTTATTCTCCCACATTAAGTGATCAGTTTAATATGAGAGAATCATTTGGGTTGGTTAGATATTAGATATTAGATTTTATGACAGAGGCCACATTTCACGACAAGATTGTAGAACCTCTCTGGATGTTTGTTAATCTTGTAGGCAATACAGGGGAGTTGACACAAAAGTGTAACAAAGCGGCCTTAACCCTAGAATGAGGGGAGAAGTTCAAATATTTCAAGGGTTCCTCTCACCAATGGTCCCCTTGGATTTCTAAACTTGAAAGGAGTTCTTTAAATCCTTTCCGGAGGGAAGTTGCCCGCCAAGTTAGAGTTTCTAAACTGTCTCACGTTTGGGATGACACAAACTTTTACTAGAACGATGTGGAATTTTTAGTGCGACAACATGATTTGTGCCTTTATGAAAGACTTTTGATCAGTAGACTCTTGGAAGTATTGTCAGCGTCATCGTCACCCATCTTCGGGGCGGTGTCAAAATGGAAAGCATGGCCTTGGCCAAAAGATAGAGTGTTTTCACTCCCCAAGACCCAGGATACATAGTGTGAGATAGCTTACAAAGCACAGTGTTTTGCCCCACTCACCATATATGGAAGAAAAATTGGTCGGAAGAGTGATGGCAAAGAAGCGTTAATGCCATATGGGAGATTAAATGCCGGGATAATGGATTACATGAAGTATTTTATCTTGAAAGTGTTGTGGGGGCCATGCCAACTGGGATTAAGGTTCATATTAGAGGGATCGGTTTGCAGGGCGACTTCTGAGGACCCTCTACATTTTGTTTAGCAAGTGCCATGACCTCGCGAGGATTGGCCGCCAAAGTATGAATGTGTACGAAACATCTGGAAGATCACCTTTTTTATTGATGACTTGATTCTGGGAGGGCGGGGCTATCATAACTAGGCTGTTATGGTGTGCACTAAAATCAGTAGATTTTGCTACCTTAATCAAGTTCAAAAATCAAGGAACCTTTTGATTTTTGAGGCAAAACTAGTGGTGGCCCAATTTGATGATATAGCGTGTCTCAACAGCGAGCTCATCCACGTTGTAGGAGCTAAAAGAGGGGCAATATGTAGAGAAGTTGGGGTTGGGCTCATACCCTATGGAATTGTTGACTTCTCAAGGTGCATGTTGTGCTTGAGGGCGATTATATTCTGTTCAAGTTACTATAATTTCTCTCCACTCACATTTGTGAGTATGGCAAAACAAAAAAAGTAGGCAAACTCTTTAACAAAATAGCGATAAGATCCTCATCGTGAATAGGAGCTTGAACTTGTAGTAGCTACATCTTTAAGCTTTAAGCATTTCAATCGATTTATCAAACTCGAAATAGTTTCATTAGCGTACATAACAATTTTGACACTCGTCTTTGAATGCTTTGCTATTGAACAAAACATTGTCTCCAACATTGTTCATGTAGCAGATGCAAACTGAAAATTATATAAATAATGAATAAATCATTTTTGAAAGCAGTTAAGATCATATCCAAGGTTTTCTTGTCTTTATGTTGTCATTTTGCGAGCATAGCTCGAGTGATAGCAACAGAAATTGTGGCCTCATCTGTTCATATAGGCTTTACAACACCACATAAATTCTTTCACATAAGATAACCTTTAACCTTTGTTTGCCAAGTACGAAAGCTGGTCCCACTAAACTTGTCAACTTTTAAGATCTTCTTGAAATACTATCAAGCTTTGAAGCGGATTGGTCCTTTGTCGACTGCTCGGTAAAGACGATGGCGATTTGCAATTTAAAGTTGTAGGTGAGAGAACCTGCAAAATTTAGAGAATTTTTGTGTAAAAGCATTCAAATTTAGTCAATTTACCTCTACTATTTCGCCGTGTGTAGGTATGAAAGTTTCTAAGTAAGATGTTTTTTTTGAGCTGTGGTGGGAACTTGGAGTTGTAGGTAACTATTTGACGGCAAAAGAAGGTTGAGAAAGTGGATTGACTTTGCAAAGGAAACATGGGTTATAACGGTTTGTGTTTGTTTTGCTTGCGTGGAGGTAATGGATAAATAATGTTGACATCACTGCTGGTTGATGCCCTAGGTGCTGTAAAGGTCACAAAATTGACAAGCTTATGAGGGGGGCTCAAAACGAAGGAGCAAGTCAAAAAGGGGCAAAAGATGGGGCTGCGGCGTGGATTATTCAAACAGGGGGCTGTTTGCTCTACCATATATAAGCAGGCCAGGCGCCAAGGTCTTGCTGTGCTCGTCTCTAGAGCTGGTCTTCACCTTCAAGTCTGCTGCCTCTCACATTACCCTACTGGGCTGCCTGTTTATACCCCTCATTTCCCTAATTACATCCATCACCTGCCTTACGTCCATCACCATTCCATTAATGGAGAAGTGCACGGGCCTCATCCCCATGGTCTACAGAGTAGTCTGCACCCACAGTCGCCCGCACAGCACCGGCACCTACCAGAGGCTTGCCTCCTTTGATGGCAGCTCGCATGCTGCTTTGCTCTCCCCGCGCCCCCGCCTCCCACAGCCACCGCCACCCCCACCATCGCCGCCCACCTCGGCTTCCCTTCCTGCTCAATGCCATCCTCTTAATCCTTCACGTCCTATACTTTCAGGCTACAAAAGAGCTGATTTTTAGCAATCACATGCACATTTGTAAATCCCACTGTTCATAGCTGGATAATATTTTCTGGATTATCTTACGGAATTCCTTCATAATAGGTGGATAATTTATTCGCTTGCAAGAATTAGGCCTCGCTTGAGCGGATCTGCCATTTGGAAATGTTAATGCTTTGTTGAGTTGTTTCATAAAGGACACTACTATGTGACCCGAGCATTGCTCCGGGCCAAAAAAAACAAAGGACTCAATTTATGAAAAAATCTTTCCCTTTCATAGTGGCAATTATGACAGTCTCTCTCTCTCTCTCTCTCTCTCTCTCTCTCATTCATACTCACACACACATTGTAGTACTAAAGAAGCCCTTGGCTTATTATATATTTTTTTGACATTCAAAAGACCACACTTTAATTATAAAACCCTCAGCATGGGACTTGGCCCGTCCCAGTACACTGGATATACGTGTTTTTTTTATTGGTTTTTCATCCTATGGCAATACTGGCCATGAAAAGCTCTAAGGCTACCTCCCCTGCTACATGGGCAGTCGTGAAGGCACTAGGGTTACCTCTCCTACAACATGGGCGGCCTCGCTGTCTCCGAGGAAGACTCGCTCCATTCATATCAATCCTGCTCATCACAAAGGACTAACGACCCACCGCCCTCTTCTATATAAAGAGGCGAGGGTGCACCTCTGCCCCTCACTTAACATTGTTTGTTGTTGTTCTGCTAAGATCGTGTTTCTGTTTTTCTGTTTCATGCTTGGCAGTTCATGTATATCATGGTTGAGCAAGAATCAACCTACTGTGGCCACTTCTAGTTGTGAGGCTAAGTACAGGGCAGTCTTCAAAGCTACGGTCGAGTGTGTATGGCTCAAACGCCTTACGGATGATTTGGATGTTGGACAGGACACTACCAACACTATCTACACTGACAGTCAGAGTGCATTGGCAATTGCAAGGAACCCAGTTTTTCATACTCGCACAAAGCACATTGAGGTGCATTACCGCTATGTCAGGGAGAGGCTCTCAGCAGTAGAGATCAACTTGGCTTATGTGCCAACCTTGCAGATCTTTTCACAAAGGCATTGCCTCATGAGAAGCTCGAAGCTTTCCGCAAAGCTTTGGGCTTACTCCCCTTTGTGGACTGATCATGTCCTCAGGCCATGGCACTTCCCTTTACTCATGTGCCACCTCTCGTTCACTGCATCACTCCAGGGGGGATTTGTTACCATATACATGTGGTAGTGATGTGTGTGAACACACTAGGACCACCGGGGTATTTTTTCCCTCTTTAGGAGTTTTTTTCCCCCTTGCATTGTATATATGCCCATCACTCTAGGGCTATCTATCTTTCCATTGCACACTAAGTACCATACTCTTAGTTGTGTGCCTTGAGCTTCCTTCGTCTTCTCCAAGTTGTTGCATTTCTTTGCAACCCTAATTCCAACTATACATGTGGTAGTGATGTGTGTGAATACACTAGGAACACCGGGGCATTTTTTCCCTCTTTAGGAGGTTTTTCCCCCGTGCATTGTATATACGCCCATCATTCTAGGGCTAGATCTATCTTTTCATTTCACACTAATTAACATACTCTTAGTTGTGTGCCTTGAGCTTCCTTCACCTTCTCTAAGTTGTATGCGTTTCTCTGCAACCCTAATTCCAACAATGAGCATGTGGATCCCCTGACCCACTATACTTTTGTCTTGACACATTGGGACACTCTGTATGGTCTTAGTCGTTGTGGTCTATTCACTAACCAATCCGTGTTCTCTTGGAAAGACGTCTCTCGCTCTCTCCTCTTGTCTTGAAGAAAATCTTGGTGGAATCCTCTTTGATATGTTCTTTGGCATCGTTTTTTTTCTCGACGTAAGCAGAGATCGGAGTACCTTTGTATGTGTATCGTTCTAGGTCCATTGGATCGACAATCTTGTATTCTCATCCATACGTATCTACCATCAAATCTTGTACTCTCATCCATATGTATCTACCATCAAAACTTGCACTCTGTGGGCATCTGTATATGTGAATGCATAGAGATTTTTATGGGTTGTCAATTCTTCAGCATTGGATTCCACACACTTGTAGAAGGTACGTTGATCCCCGTGTGTGAATCTATACAAGCCCTCATAAGAATAACCTGTTAGAACTCTCATGAACTTGTTGGTTTTGATGAATCTCACATTTGGTTTGTTATCAAAGGATGCCTCTCCTCTAGGTCTTCATCGATTCTCACTATCAAAGGTATTGCCCCATTTCTTGCGGTTTGCATGTCTCTGAGGGGAGTAGAAAACCCTGGTGGTGCATGGATGATTTCTCATAAGTTTGAGGCTCACTCAATACTCTTAAGATAGCCTCTGACAAGCCCCATTTGGGTTATTGTAACTTATCCCTTTTTGCCCCTGACCAAGTCTCTCAAAAACCAAGACTTTGTGACTCTTTGGTCTCTGGACACTTGGGATGCCCTAAAAGTTTGAAATTAGGAAACCTAAAAAAAAATCAACTCTAAAAACAAAACCTTTCAAACAACTTTTGGCCTATATGAATTCTTGGTACTACCTTTTGGACCCCTTTTGGACTTGCAAATGCGTCGGCTACCTTTAACGGTGTGAGCGGGATGAAAACACACACAGCGCCTCTATAACGATCCGACACACACTCTTGGAATGATACAGACACACACTATGGGGCACCACTCGGCTTACACAACACACCTGGCCGAGACAGGGAGCACACCTCTGGAGTGAGAGGAGAGAGACTATCCAGTTGCCCACTCCACACACACACACACACACACACCCAAAAAACTCAGCTCAAAAGAGGATAATTTCTGATGTTTAGATACAATTGAGCTTGGGCCAACACCAATGGCGCAAATAGCTCACACAATATGGGTAAAAGATACCAGATACAATCACAAATTGGAGCAGAAGCTTCGCTCAATAGGAGAAACTTACACAGCCAAAAAAAACAGAAAAAGAATTATGAATTTGGCAAAATGGACAGTGCCATCATGTCCGGAACGGCCCAAAACCCCAGTCTACAATGTCAAAGTGCTCAAATCCGACATCGGATGAGCAGTTTACGGCCAAAACAGGCTCCAAAAACCCCAAAAAAACACCTGCAGCTGTTCCTCCTCTCTTCTCCACGTTTTTTCTGGTCTTCTCTCATTTTTTTCAGTTCCCACACTTAGCTTTATTACTTGGGCACCCTTGGCCTTTGAGATGACCTCAAACGGACCCCGAACAGGCCAAAAACTGACCTCGCAGTACATAGTTGTCACCTTTTTGCATCATCCGCACACCTGGCACTCATTTCTTTTCAATAATGCATCCCACAACCACATGAAGTGGCCCCAAAAAGTGGTCCTCATGATGACCTTTCTGCATAATTATCACAAGAAAACACCCACGTCGTGTCCGTACTTCTCCGCATGCAAGTATTGGCCCCGTTCGGCCTCCTGACGCCACTAGATGCCATCTAACGCCCCTGCTTACCTCATGTCGTCGGCCCGCGGATAGCTTCCTCGAGAAGTTTTACTCGCTACCAACTCCTCATTATTGTAGAAAAAACACATTGGTACTGGTAACGATGAAAATCGATGCACTATGTACATGTTGTCCTACGTGTACACATGTGGGCCCCACGTAACCACCTGGCTCTGGAAAATGGGAAATCCTTTATTCGATGCACCATGAATGGGTTTGTACATATGCACAATCCCTTGCTCCAAAAAACTCCTGACAACGGAATAATGGAAAGGCTATTCAAACCTCGTTGCAATTTCATGAGAGTGTTCTTCGACGACATTATTATCTAATCAAAGACTATTGTGGAACATAAGCAACATCTTCAGGTAATATTTTATTTTTGAGCGATAAGAAGCTATACATTAATAAAAAGGAAAGTGATTTTTTCTTAAAAGAGATTCAGTATTTAGGTCAAATTATTTCTCAAGCAGGGACTCTGCAAAGTTGGAGGTAATAAAAGAATGGACTATACCAATAAATCTACATAGATTAAAAAACTTTATAGGAATGTGTGCATATTACAGACACTTCATTGACAAATTCTCACTCATAGCAGGCCCATTGTATGATTTCACTAAGAAAAATCTTAAATTTGTATGGACTACAAAAGAGACTGAATCTTTTGAAAACTTAAAGGCAAAGCTTACCTCTCAACCCGTGCTAATATTACCAAACCTTACAAAGCTTTTTGAAGTTAAGTGTAATGCTTGTGGACAATGCCTTCGAGTTGTTTTTCTTCAAGAAGCCCTAGCATACAAAAGTAGGAGATTGGATGAACAAGAAAAGAATCTAGGCATATATGAAAAATATATTTCAGCTATCTTACATGCCCTAGATGCTTGGAAACATTATCTCTTGGGCACTTCATTTGTTTTGCGCACAGACCATCAAAGTCTTAAATATTTTTTGACGCAAACTAAGTTAAGTGATAAGGAAATGAGGTGGGCAAATATTCTCTCACAGTTTATGTCATGAATATTAATTTCTAACCTTCTCAAATTATTTTTCAACTTAAATTGGTTAGTTAAGTACGGGGGAGATAAAAGAGGTCAAGTCAAATTGATAAAGTACTGATGAACTAGCCGGTCAAGGCTTTGGACCAAAAGGACAAAGTCCATAAAAGAGCAAGCATAATCAAAAACTAATTATCTCAGTCATAAGTACTCGTCAAGGAAGGATAGTTGTATCCCGAGTAGCCTTGATCAAAGGTACAAGAAAAAGGAGATGACAAAAAGCAATTATAGGAGTCTAAAAATAGAAAGTGACTTTGCTAAGCTCGTCCTTAAAATAAATCCCTAGACTCTAAGTATGAAGTTTAGGAAGCCTTAAGGTGAAGTCATAACTTGCCATCAAACATCTACATTTAGCATGTTTTGGGAGTAGCTTGGCGGCACCTCCAAAGCACTGTGCTAAGGTTTTGCATAAGAGGTGAAATTTTAAATCCCAAAGGGTGAGTTTTATTTTTTCCAAAGATTATCCTAATTTAGCAGGTCCTAAGTTAGCAGGTAGGTTGTAACCTCGGGTCAGCTTCATAAGCCTCCAAAGTTTGTGCAAAGGTCTTTGTTAATGGGTCGACGAACGATGGCGGACGTCTGTAGCATAGTTATCTGGCACTAACAAAATATGTCAATACTCAGGGAAGTGACAACGATGGGGCACAAAGACTCTTCGAGGTTGTCATCTCAAGAAGTGAACCTAGCAAGCAAACATACCAAGTCAACAAGAAAACCACCACTCAATAATCAAGGAAATCTGCATATGTCCTTTCTCACCGCTCTAGGTCATCACGTCAACTCTCTACCGAGTTTGGTTGCAATCCAACAAGGTACCAAAATCAAGATCCTTCATGGAAAAGGTCTTAAAAACTACAACAAAAATATCTAGAAAGGTCACCCTATGGTCTAGGAACACTCTCTTATGGTCAAAACATCAAAAAACAATGATATAAGCACTCAAATCTGACGATAGCCTTCACTAACACGTAGTCGCGAACCTCAACAAAACTGACAATGCTTACACTTGAATGAAAGAGGAAAGAGATAGGAAAATAATGCAATCTTTGGAATTAAAATCAGATTAGCCAATCATTATAGAATCTGATAACAAGTTGGAGCAGCTTAGTAGTTTGAATGTATGTTTGGTAGAGCTCCTTCTTCTCCAAAAGATAAGCCTTCCTTCACATTAATGGTATTGAATAATGGCCAGTGGCTCGCTCACATGGACCTTTCCAGATATCACGACAAAGCTACAACTCTGGGAATTGACTTGCTACTCTAAAATTAGGATTTACACACAGTGTAGCTACACTAGCTTGAAAAAATAACAGAGTACAAATGTGGTGTCCGGCTACATGTTCCGCCAGGTGGGCACCCTTTCAGTCAATCTGCTAACAGTCTTGCACCCGAACTAATTAATTAAAAGGGAAGCTTATGGTTTTTAATAAATAAAAGGGAAAAGCTAAAGACTAAGGTTAGATAAGCCCTTCATCATTTCCTCATTTAGTAAGTTGACTCTAATCTTTGTTTACTAAGCTTGACTAGGCCACTTGTGCAAGGTAGCATATGCTTGCTTTATGTGAACTTAAATAAGTGTTTGTGGGTGTGGTTAGTGTTTCCACTTGCCAAGATGAGTCCCAAGAAGGGGGGGGGGGGGGGGGGGGGGGGGAGAGTTCTAGCATGCAAATCAAGAGGGTACAAGTGTTGGACATGCTTGGGTTACTTTAGGAGATGTTTTCACCTCATTGGTCAAGTGTGAAGCATTCTAAACTAGCTACACACTAGCATAGCTATATAAGAGAGGGATCCTCTCACACGCTCTCTCAAGTGTCCAAGTTGGAAAAGCAATCTCTCTCTCTCTCTCTCTCTCTCTCTCTCTCTCTCTCTCTCTCTGTGTGTGTGTGTGTGTGTGTGTGTGTGTGTGTGTGTGAGAGAGAGAGAGAGAGAGAGAGAGACCGGAGCTCTAGAGACGGACTCTATTTTTAATCTCTTGGCTATGAATGCAAATCCAAGCCAATGAAAGTTTCTTCTTCTCCATCTATACTATTCTATTATTAATCTATGTAAATGGATTGCCCATGAGCAAATATACTTGGAATATCAATTCTCTTGCTTGAAAAATATTGTTCTCCATCTTTATCTTCCTCTTTTGTCGCAGTTCCTTTCTCCCCATTGAGGTGTTTAGGGTTTGGCAAGGAGGGTTATACCATGGAATCTTGAAGACACCATCTTCTTGATTCAAGCAAGGCTCCGCAAGAGCACAACTATGTATTGTAACAAAGATCTTTTTTGAGAGGATTATAATACAAGTCCTTTTGGAGGGGGACCAACTCCAAGAAAATCCTATCCTCATCAAGTTGTAAATCTTAATTGGTAGTTCTCTTTGATCTCTATGTATGGTTAAAGTGTTTTAATGTGTGTTTGTGTAAAGAAATCAACTAAAAACAACCTATGGTCTTCTTGCTATCTCTCTCTCTTAAAGGAAAGCTCTCTCCTTTCATAGTTAATTTCCGATGAATCTAAAAGTAAAGGTTAAATTCTCTGATAGCTCTAGTCACAAGGGTAGTCCTCAGGGTGAAACGGAGGAGGGTAATGAAAGAGAGACCCCTACGAATAGCTCACCAAACATGGAGGAGTATGTCCCACTCTTCATTTAATGGATAACCTGATAATTTAGTCATGGAATGTGAAGGACATAAAGTAGACCCCTAAGAGCACATTGTTTTGGGAATTGTTGGCTAATTCAAGAGCACCTTATTGATGCTTCCAATTATGTAAAGGAGACTTTAGGGATTAAGGTAGTGTTTTACGGTAATGGAACTCTTGAATTTAATGGGGTGCTCTCCATTAATGATAGGGAGCAGGAGCCACAGGTTGCCTAGAATCATGCCTCATGGAAAGTCCTCGGGGTAATAGTGAAGTGGGCGGGGCAGTTCTTTTACCCTTATGAACATATATGCACCATGTGATGCTAAGGGGAGAGCTAAATTTTGAGTGGATTTGAGGGAGCATCTACTAGAAGGATATTGGTGCATCATGGGGGATTTCAATATGGTGGAGGCTTAGAAGGACAAATCGGACTCATCTAGCATTTTGGGAGGTTCAAAAAAATCTAAATGGCAAGCATTGTGTGAGAAATGGATGTTTCTTGATCTATTGACTGTTGGTCCATGGAGAAGCTCTCCCAGATAGACATGCAGAACCCTATAGTATGCCAATATACGGCTTCCTATCTAGAAAGATGTTACATCTCACATCAAGCAAACTCGATTCCTTTTGGAAAGTGATACTTCCATGAGCTTATCTAAGCATTTCCCCCTAAAGCTTCACATACCAAGGGCTAGCAATGATGCTTGTCTCTCGGAGGGAAAAAAAGAAGAAACGTATCTTCATGGAACATATCTTTAAGAACTCCCTCGACTTTAGGTCCTTAGTTTAAAAGGCCCTCGACAAACTTGAGTGTGATCTGGATGTTGTTGACCCTCGCGTGTGGTCCTCCCTGGTGAGCAGCATACAATCAACAATCAAATGAGCAAGGACTCTAGTAAAAAAATCTCAAGAGGACACAAACAAGGAGTTGAAAGAGGAAATAGAGGAGCTCTCTAAAAGAATTCAAAAAGAAGAAGCCTTGGAAAAGGAGCCCAAAAGATGGCTTGAAGCCAATGTGCTACTTGCTCAGCTGCAAGCTGAGGAGATAAAAATACCCAGCTGTTGGCTAGAGATCTTGCCCTCAAATAGGACCCGACCAACTAGGATCATTTCTTTAGAGCTCTAAAGATCAAAAGAAGAAGGGATTCTATCACAACAATAACTGATGAGAAGGAAAATGTTGTAAGTGACCAGAACGCTATGGGCCACGACCACCTTAGTCAAATTATTGGTGAGGTGCTAGGATGGTAGAAACATAATTCTTTTATACAACGCATGTATCACCTCCTTGGAAGGCTGACCTGACAGATCATAAGCACATCTGTATGTATCTTGAAAAAAGAATATGATGTCGGTCATCTGGCCCGGCTTGAAGGTCTCGAACACTGCTAGGATGGTTCTGCAGATTTTTCTCATCATAATGCATGTAAGGTCAGGTGAGCCAATGAACAACTTTATGGCGCCCGTGAGGGTTTTCACCATGTATTGGACACTTACTCTCTCACCTGCCTTCACGCTCGACAGCTTTGGGTAGTTCAGCCAAGTGGGTTGGCTTCTTTGCAAGATTTCTTGTGCCTTCCAAGTCCTAACCCTTGGTAGAGGAGAGAAGCTGAGGTTGTCTCTGATATGTTTAGGTGCCTCTACCAAGTGGATTAGGTATTGTGGGTACTTGGTAAGCTAAGCCTTCCTCCACTGTGGCTGAGAATCCACTATGAGCTTAACTCCTTCTGGCCTCGAGGTGTCTGCATTGTACAGAGGGACTGTTGGCTCTTCTCTGATTCGCCTGTTTATTGTTGCTGCCTCATATTTCAGCAATGGATATGGGAGAGAGGGTTGAAGCCACTCGCGCCTGAGATTGCTGGCGTCGATCTTTTGAATGGTCATAGATTTGAAGACCCTCTGATCCCATTCCAAGGCTTCCTTTGTGCTTTCTCTTAGCTCTGTCTCTATTGCCTTACGCAATTTTTCCTCCTCTTCTTGTGTTAGATCCTGTGGCTCTTGAGAGGATCTTGCTATGCTTTCCTCTTGCATGGGTGTGTCCACAGGATCTGTCACATTTTTGAGGTCGATGCCCTCATTGGCGACTGGCCCTGAGCTTTCTGCCTCTGCTTGTTGCTGGCCTTTTAACTCCTCAATTTGCCTGAGGAGTGTTTTTTTTTCCGCTTCAGCTTCTCCGCCCATATTTATGAGGAGGTCATTAAGCTCAACGTTTACTCTTTCCGCCTCCTCGAGCTTTTTCTTTATGCTTTCCACCTCTTCTTGTAGGGCTTTTTGGTTGTCCTCCATTCTTGTTTGCATTGCTATAGAACCTTCAGCCATCATTAACCTATTCTTTTTCTCGAGAGTCATCTCCTTCTGAAGTTCTTGCATCTGCTCTTCATATATTAGACTCTCGGAAATGATTTGAGTCGAGCTCGTAGCTCTAACTCTAGCAGGTGATGCTCGCAGCCTCTGGATGGTTTGATCTTTGACTTTTAATTGGTCCTTGAGCTCAAAGACTTCATCCATGCTTGCTTCTTGTTCTATCTCTGCTTTTTCCTTGGCATTTCTCATGGCCTCTACTTCTTTTGTTTCTTCTGCCAACTGTAGTGTCAGATTATCCCGTTCTTTTTCAGCATCTTGTAATGACTTGCTGAGCTGCAGACACTCTTCTTCAGCTGCTTGTATTCTTTTTGCTGCTGCCTCATTTTCTTCTTCCTTTGCTTGGTAGTTTTGTAGAGCCGTTGCCAAGCTGGCCTGAAGGTCCAGCTTCTCTCTCTTTTTGCTCTTGGCTTTGTGCTTGCAGAGAATCCCTTTCCATCTTGGTCTTTTCTTCGGTGGTCTTTAGAGTTATCATTTCTTTCTTTGATGCCATAGATTGTGCTCGTATTCCAGCTAGCTTTGTCATCACCACGTCCCAATCATCAGAGGCTGGTGGGTGCAGGTCTACCGTGTAGGTAGCAATTTCTTTTAGCTCCACTAGCCAGATGCCTGGCATCTGTTCTTTACGCCCTGTCCTCGCCAAGTCGACTGCGACTGTGGCGGCTTCTTCCCTTGTATAGCCTGCAGCTAGCAGGTCCAAAAATGCATGATAGGCCTCATCTAGTCCTTTTTGTTCAGACTCAGGCTTGGCCTCTTTCTTTGGCTCAGGTTCTTGCCTTTGCTCTTGCTCCTCGGCTTGGTTTTCTTCTTGTTTGTCCTCAGCCTCCTTATCTTTTGGTGGAGGGCTGTTAGGCTGTGGTGATGGCTGTGGGCTGGGTTTAGGGCTATCTGGTAAAACTGCCGGTTTGCCCTTTAAGTCCTTGTCTACTTTTGTTTTCCTTTCCCTTTCTTGGCTTTCTTGTTCATCTAGCAGTGTTTGCCTTATCTGCTCCACTTCCTCCTCGGTGAAAGGGACATGGGGAATGTTTTCCGCTGCAGCATCAAGAATCTCAAAATTCTTGATATAATCTTCAAAGCGGTCCCTTTGCACTCTTCTTGATGATCCAGACATAGACTCGAGAGATTTCTTCCAGATTTCGTTTAAATCACCCTTGAGGGCTCTTTCTGCTCGGAAACTCTCCATCAGCCTCTCGAGTCTTGCCGCTTTCTGAGACCTGGTTTCTTTGGCCGGCACTTGAGCAGACTTCTTCTTTCCTTTCTTTTGCTCGGGTTGCTCCTCTTCAACTTGCTCTAGCCGTCTTTTCAACCTCGTAGCCACCCTTGGTGCTCTTTGTGGCTCATTTCCTTGTCTTCTTTTACCCTTAGCCAATCATTCTGAGATGGGGGATCAGGCCACCTTCCTTTAGCGTGTAGTGTTGCATAAACCACCTTAGTTATCATTTCTCCTGGCACTATGTAGGTTGGCTTTTTGTTGCCCATTTTTACCAAGCTGTCATGTATGTATGCCGCATAGTTGATTATCTTTGGGGTGCCCTTTGTCATTGCCCAAGTAAACGTTGTGGCAATTGAACCTGGCGGCATCCTATACTTCTGTGGCCTCTTCGTGCACATGTGGAAGTATTGGTTGTACAATTGTCTCATGATTTCCACCTTTGGGTTGGCAATGTCTTCAAAGGTGTAATTTGCCTTTTTCTCTTTGTACACCTTGACTTCATCCCTTCTTTTTGTCACACTGTCTCCCTGATTGGAGAGATCTAGTGCATGGGCTACAACCCTTGACTTCATCCCTTCTTTTTGTCACACTGTCTCCCTGATTGGAGAGATCTAGTGCATGGGCTACACCCCGCTCCCTGATTATGATCTCTGTATCGGGTTTGCCTTGCAAATCTGTCACCTTGGCCACTCCATCCTCTTTGATGCTTGTTACAAACTCCCATACTCTTTTGATGTCCACCCCTACTGGTATTGCTTCGAAATAGTTATGGAGGTCAATCTTCTCCAAGTAGCCAACCATTTTGCTTTGTACAAATTCATTGAGCTCTCTTGGCAGCATTGGTAGCTCTATTACATTGCCTTCATTGTCTTTGAACACTCCCTGGTAGATCTTTAGGTCATTTGACTCTAACAGATCTTCTTGTATCCAGGTGCTAGTGGGCTTTAGTGTTCCCTCTGGAATGACAAAAGGTTCCACCTCGTCCAGATAATCTTTGATTGTCATTCTTTTCTTCTTTGCCGGTGACTTTGAAGCTGCCATAGATCCTGTTGCACTCAGTAATCCAAAGTTAGCATTTTTTCCATATTAGCTGCGAAACTGAGTTTTACTTATCCAGACTTGAAAATTGAAATTGTAGCTTAAAAGGAACTTGTGAAGCTGTGCATGTGCTCACAGTGCAAATCTGCCCAAAAATTTTCATCTAGACATCCTACGCGTAGGATGTCTTTTTCTTTAGAATTGGTTCATACTTGACATGCAGGTAGTGTAAGGCTCATGGAGCATGGCTTATAGGCTTGGATTTGAATTTGGAAATCAAAAAGTGGATTTTTGGGCTGATTCAGGCTTTAGGTCACAATTTGGGTAGAATGTCCATCATAGGTAGCAACTGATGTCCAAATGGGTTGAAAATTGGTATATGGCCTCATTGCACCATGGTATTGGCTCCTATGATGTCATTTCTTGCACAGAAGGCTAAATTTATGCTGAAGACATCCTACGCGTAGGATGTCTTTTTCATCAGAATTGCATGAAACTTGTTCTGTGGGTTTTCCTTGGCCTATGGAACATGGCCATGTTCTTGGATCTGAATTTGGATAAGATTTGATGCTTGTAGGACTCTGTGAGGTGTTTTTGGGCTCAAAAAGTGTATCTTGAAGGTGTTGGGGTACAAAAGTGATTAGAATGGCTTCAAACTTGACATATGGGCTCTTGATGATGAGGTAATTAGATCTGGAATGACAAAACATCCCTTCCATGCCAAAAAAGGTCCATTAGACATCCTACACGTAGGATGTCTTTTTCATCATTTTGACTCCCTGACCACACAGATTGTTTGTTGATGTGTATGTGAATGTGTTGTGCAAGTTTCATGAGATTTGGACAAGATTTGGTAGGTCAATGGCCCATTATTGCCTCTATGCCCTAACTTTGCGTTTTTCCATGCATATGAGATCAAATCTGGTCCAAATGTGATGAAACTTGGTGTATGGCTTGTAAATGTCATTCAGAACATGTGCATGACAAAAATTGATCAGGTTTGTGCCAAAAAGTGCCCTTGAGACATCCTACGCGTAGGATGTCTCCTGGTGATTTTTTTTTAGTGCTAGTGCTCCTAGTGCTTGCCCTTTGTCCCCCTAAGTTCCTTTTGAGCCTAATTTCAACAAAAAAGTCAAATGGATAGAGTATAACTCCCTGTGTGGACTTCAGAGCCTCCGAGCCGTTTTCTGACTTTTGGAGTGCTTTTTGGCGATAAAATTTCTCAATGTTGATCTCCATAGCTTCCCAATCCCTTGGGGATCCTTGCCGTATGGTTTTTGTCGACTTTGGCTTCATCGGAGCTCCATTTGGCAATTTGTCTCTCTAGAAGCACCCGTGGTTGCGTTTACATACCTTTGATGATTTGTGGTGGTCTACCACCATAGGACTTGGTTGTTGATGGTCTAGGAAAGCCGCTCGTGAAGTTTGGTGGCAAATGGACTTGCGGTTTGGCCGCAAGTGCATTTTGACGCTTTGTGTGTCTGATGCCGTTTCTGAGGTTTAGTGCCGCTTCGGGTCACTTTTTGGTCATGCGGGTCATATGGACTTGCCGAGCATGTCGAGATGCTCCTACCCATGAATTTTGGCAGCATTTGGTCTCCGTTTCGCGATTTCCCATTTGGTGGCCTCTTGCGGGTTTCTGGGAATTAGGGTTTTTCTCGATGGTTTCCCACTGCCTTTGGCTATCCAGGACTGGTCTCCTAGACTAGGGTAAGCTGCCGATAAAGTCTTGTTGCTTTCGGGTTAGCCGTTAGGCCGCCGTCTCTACTTGCAGGTCTCTACCGCTCGCTTTGTGTGTGACCTCTACGCTAGTTTTCGCGACATAATGAGAAACATGCGCGAAAAGCTCAAGGTGGTGAGCCTACCTCTCATGTCTGGAGCTGGTCGGGTAGACGTGCGCGTTGTAGAAGCTGCTGGAAGGTCGATCCGCTCTAGGTGGCAGATGCTCTCTCCACAAAGTCAATAGTGAGAATGAGCTAAAAATGGGGTGAAAATTTCTTATAATGGAGGTCCCTGAACCACTTTTCATGAAATTTGACATGTGCTCCTATCTTCTTGCGAGATGCGGTTTAGGCTCAAAAATTTCTTGATTTGGACTCCGTTTGCTCTATTTACCCGAAATTTGGCATTTCGGTCAAAACCTTGCCCAAAACACGCTTTCCGCTCCAGTCTCATAATTGCACCCCCACTGTACCATAGGTTGTCCTTTAGTCATTGGTCATCCCCATATTTTTTGTTTTTCATTACGACTATTTTTCACCTGCTTTTTGTATTTTTGAAGTTTTTTTGCCGAAAATTAGCAAAATTAAAAGGAAAATAACAAATCAAACCTAGAAAATCCCCAAAAATCATAATAAATCACAAACATCACCGCAATACACTATCTACACTCACATGCAATTTTTATGGCTGGATTTCTCTGTTTTACCAATATTTTGCCTGAAAAATGGCTATTTCTACTTATATACACACACCTAGGGGCTTGATTTGGCGTTTGGCCCCCCTAGACCTGTAGCTTCATGCCGTATAAGGGCATTTATACTTGGGTTACTCCAGAAAATTTTGCAATCAAACATCAACCCTTCAAATAGTCGAAAATCATGCCCTTTTTTGTTGTTTTTGTTATTGGTTCCGCATTCGAGAATGCCTCCCCTCCTCCTAGCCGGAGTCCTCCCGGACGACAAGGTTTGACCTCGGAGTATGTGCCGTGCATAGGTTGAAAAATTTGTGCTAATGCCTGGCCGATTAATGTGGCCCTATTTTATGCATACTCGGTCAATGCATGGAAAAATTAATGCTATGCAAGAGAAGGGAATAAGCAAGATGCTTATTGGCATTCGCCGTCGAGGCTTCCTACTTTCTTTGCAAGTAGCAGCTGTAACTCTGCTGCTCGCTATTTAATTGTCTTTTTGGCAAGAGGCAAGTGCTTTGTCGACACTGTTGATGGAGTCGTAGCTGTTTCGGAGGATAGAATTGGCTGGGATGTAATAGCTATGGGCTTATGGCCTTGTCTTTCCATTGGTATTTTGTTGCTGCCAACTTTTGTAGATGGTTTGGCACTTTCTTTGGCATCCACATATATCAGTTCTCCTTGTTGACATCCAGATGTCTGCTTTCCATTGTTGCTTGTACCGTAGGGAGTTCCTTTGGCTTTTGCTTTGGTATCCAAATGTGAGTGACATTTGGGTTATGGCTAAGCATTTTCTTTGGGATCCATATCTGTTTTATGACCTTGGTTTTGGGTTGAATCGTCTGCTTTGTTGGAATCCGGTTGTTACATTGTTTTTTTTCCGCTATTGCATTTCTATCCTTCCGCATCCATTCTTGTTTACCTTGTTTTGGTAGCCTAGATTTTTGCATTGTGGCCGGTGACTTCAGCTGTCTGTAATTAGCATGGTTGGCTTTTACCTGGTTGTTGGTCTCAGGTTTCATGTTGTTCTTTGATGGCATGTGTGCTTTTGTCTTTATTGCCAGTGATTTCATGGCTTGCAGTTGATCATGATGGTATTGCTGAGCAAAAGCTATCACCTGTTGTTCATGTTCATGTTGAATTTTGATCGCCTTTGCTTTCCAATCTATCTGGACATTGTATGCTTTTTGCCAAGATTGCCCTAGCATCATTGGGTGTTGTGTGCTTTCATCTGTCACCACATAGAATTTGTGTGGGTAAATATATTGATGTAGCTGTACATGCAATATAGTCCATCCTAATGTTTTCAATGGGTGTGATGTGCTACTTTCCAGCACTTAGGGAGTAGGATGAAGTTGATCTGTGACTTTGAGTTGTTGGTATAATCCGTAAGAGATCAAATTTGCTTGAGCACCCGAATCAAGCAAAGCTGTTGATTCAACTTGATTGTTGCCCACTTTGACTGTAATTGTTGGCTCCACTGTTTCCTCCTCCAACTTCGTCAGTCGAATGGCATTGATTCTCAATGGTGGTCCACTTTGTTGTTGTTGTCGCAGAAGCCGTCTTTTTGCAATGCGTTCTTGTGCTTTGGCTTGAGCTTCCTCCCGTACTCTGTCTTTTTCCTTCATTCTTTGCTTTCCTTGATGAATTTGTTGGAGCATCTCCTGTGTGAGTGGTAGATGATATCTCCTCAGTCGACACCCACTAATCCAGTTTGGTATTTCTTGACCTGCTAATGTAGCAAGCTTGACAGTTCCACTTTGTGATAGATCACTAATCACAAATGGTCCCATCCCTTGCTTTTTAAGTTTCTTGGCATGTTGCTTCAAGGTATAAACAAGTACGTAATCACCTGTTTTGAACTCTTTGGTACGCACATGTTTGTCAAAAAATTCCTTTTGTCTTGTCTTTTTAGCATAGATTGAAGTGACAGCTCGCAAGCGAAGTTCATCTAGCTTTTCAAGATCATCAATTCTTGAACAGAGCTCATGCCCTGTCCATTCCAAGCTTGTTGCTACTCGTAGAGTTGGGATTAAAAACTCTATGGGTAGTATAGCATTTAGGCCAAACACCATGTTGTATGGTGTTGTTCCTATTGATGTTTTGTAAGCTACCCTGTATGCCCATAGTGTTGAGTGTAATTGCTGATCCCAATCTGTTCTTGATTCTGACACTATTTTAGTGAGAACCGTGCGTAGTGTTTTATTTGTGGCCTCAGCTTGCCCATTGGCCTGTGGATGGTATGGTGCTGATTTCCTATGTATGACCATGAATTCCTCTAGCAGATATTCAATGACTTCATTGAGAAAGTGTGTTCCACGGTCACTGACAATTTCTATTGGTAACCCGTAACGTACAAAAACATTCTCATACAAAAATTGTGTCGTGATGCATGCATCAGCTTTTTGTGTTGCTTTGGCTTCGACCCATTTTGTGAGATAGTCCGTAGCCACAATGATATATTAGGTATGGGTGCGATATGCAGGGGGTGATATAGGTCCCACAAAATCAATGCCCCATTTTGCAAATGCCCTTGCCCCCATCATTGGCCTTAATGGAATCTCATCTCTTTTTATTGGTATCTTGGTGCATTGACACGCATCACAACGCTTTACAAACTCATCGGCATCCATCTGCAATGTAGGCCACCAAATTCCTGCGGTTAAGACAATTTTTGCTGTATTATTGCCAAAAAATGGCCTCCACTTATCCCGCTATGTGCATGCTCTAGAATCAGCAAGTATTCACTTTCACTTGCACAGATTCTAAGTTGATTGTCCTTTCCCCGCTTATAGAGTTGGTTCCCAATTAACTGAAAGTCACGAGCTTCCAGCTCTATAGCTTTTTCCCGTGCTCTTGTAATGTTCTCAGGGAACGTCCTAGTGGTTAAGAAGTCAATGATATATTGACTCCATGCAGGTGCTATGTTCACCTGAAACAAAGTTGCGTGATCCACTAGTCATTTGGCACTACACACTGTACAATTGGTAACATAAGAATGTGTATCCGCATACATAGTTGGCCAATAAACCCCTAACTATTTCAGTCTCTGGTGTGTTTTCACTGTTGAACAATGAAATGCACAACCCTAGACATGTGCCTCTTCAAGGTAGCACTCGAATTCTTCTGGATTTATACATAATCGTAGGATTAGGTCAGATTTAAGATGATACGGCCGTCCTGCTATCAACTGGAAGTTTTTTGTTTGTCGAACTGTTTGCTATTTGGATCTACATCCCGTATTATCAAACTCACTTCCGAAGGAGAGAATGCTAACTATTTCCTGAGACCATTTGGGTACCATTTCAATGTTGAAAAGATAAGCATCTGGTATGTCATCATCTATTCCTTCAGGAGCTTTCTCGTTGTGTATCCTTGAAAGATGATCTGCTCGCAGATGGGTTTTACCCTTTTTGATCACCACTGTGAAGTCAAATTCTAGAAATATAATAAACCAGCGTACGATTCTCCCTGTATTCCAAGGTTTATTTACTAGGTACAAAAGAGCTTGATGATCAGTGAAGAACACAAATTTGTTTGCAAGCAAATAATGCGGAAATTTCTTTATAGCATAGATCATTCCTAACCCTTCCTGCTCAGTGGTTGTGTAGTCCTTTTCTGCACTGTTTAACTATCGGCTCGCATAGCAAACCGGAAAATTCATTGTTCCATCTCTAGGTTGAGCTAGAATACTTCCAATTGCATATGCTGAAGCATCAATGTGCACATGGAATATCTTTTCCCAATATGGTGCCTTTAGTACAGGTGTTGATATAAGGTTTTCCTTCAGCTTTTGGAATGAGGTCTCACACTCCTCAGTCCACTCGAAATTGACTAGCAAACGATACAGAGGTTGTGCAATAACTGCATACATGTATATGAATCTTCGATAATATCCGCAATGTCCCATGAAGGATTGCACTTGTTTCGCATTAGTAGGCCTGGGCAGGTCTACAATGACTTTGACTTTGTCTAGGTCTGTGGTTATGCCATTTCTTGAGACAATGTGTCCTAAGATTCGTCCTTGCTTAACCATAAATACACACTTTTTCGGGTTTAAACAGATTCGATATGTTCTGCACTTTTCAAAGACCTTTTGAAAATGGTCAATATGTTCCTCTCGCAAAAGAGAGTGTACACACATGTCATCCATGTAAATTTCTAAGAATATTCTTAGGTATTCCTTGAAAGCGTGAGTCATTAACCTCTGAAAAGTGGCTGGTGCATTTGTTAAGCCAAATGGCATAACTTGATATGCATAAATCCCCCATTCTGTGGCAAACGTTGTTTTGTGTTGATCCTCCCTTGCTATTGCCAGTTGGTTGTATCCTGAAAACCCATCCAGAAAGGAATAAGCCCGTTTCCCGGCCACGCACTCCAGTACATGTTCTGTGATTGGCAAGGGATAATTATCCCTTATGGTTGCTGCATTCACCTTCTTGAGGTTTACACACACACACAGTTTTCCATTCTTTTTGGGAACTACCACAATGGGTGACACCTAATCTGTATGTTCAATCTCATAGATGAATTCCGCTTCCATCAGTTTATCAATCTCTTCCTTGATTCGTTTAGCAAATGTGTCATTATATGTATAAGGACGTTGTTTGCTAGGTTTTGCATCCGATTTCAAAGGAATTGTATGTTGGCATATCAATGGATCAACTCCTTTGAGGTCTTTATAGGACCAAGCGAACACATCTTTATACTTCTTGAGAAGTTGTGTTAGATGCACTTCCTCCTCAAGCTCTAAATCGTTAGCTATATAGACCGGCTGAGGCTTTTCACCTGGTTCAGGGAGGTCTATTCTTTTTGCATTTTCAGGCCCATCGTAAGATTCTTGGTTGGTTCTCTCCCTGATTGGTGGTGTCATGATGATTTTTCTGTCTTGGATAGTAAATTTCCGATACTGTGCTGATACGTTCATGTTGCCCTTTTGTGACTCCCCTTTACCATCACTATCTTCTTCAGTAGTCCATATCTCTCTCAAAGACCGTTTCAGTTCTTGGTATTTCTGTTTACGCTCCAGTTTGGTCCACTCTTGGTCTTTTTTTGTTTCTTTTTTTATTTTTCATATTTTTGTGATTTTGTTTCGGTTTTAGCTTTTCTTACCTATTTTATTTCTTCTCGCGTTCTTTCTTTTCGATTTTCTGAGAATTTTCCTGATATTTGATCTTTTACACAATCCTCTGCTTTTACAAGCATCAAATAGTGACTTTCACCTTTTATCCTGGGCATCAAGTTCTCTCTCGCTTTCTTTCCTGCTCTTTTCCTCCTATAGCGTTCTTGGCGTCTAGGGTGTTGATTAGCAAAATCATAAAACTTGATATTCTCGGCTTCATTTCCACGCTCACTTAAGGTGTCTGAACACTCATTATCTGCATCTTCATTTACTTCCAATTGTTAAAAAAAGTTGTAGAACTCTTCTTGTTCTGGAGGTTCTACCGTCTCTTTTTCTGGTACAACGCTGACCATGTAATAGGATAACACATCGTAGCCATCCTTATCGCAAAATTTTGTTGTTGGACTGTCGGTAATGGTACAGACATCCAATGTTGCCAGTATGTGTTCCCATTCTAGAGGTTCCAAGGCATCTTCATGGAAAGGTTCCAGAATATACTCCTTGTCCTCAATTGCTCTTTCTAAGACGCATTCCTCTTTTCTTAAGCTTCCACAATGTGAAGCTCCGCACATCCATAGCTCTTTTGGTTGCCCTAACCATGCTGGTAGTTCCGATCCTGCTACCATAGCCGAATCAAACTCTTCCACTGGTGTTTGGTTTACATCTTTGTAACTATGGTATTTCAGGTGTATTTTAGTTGTTGTCTCGCCATGTCTGAGGTATATGTGGTCATAACCCCAATCTTGGACCATCTTCAGTTGTCGCATGAATGGTCGTCCCAAGATTATCTCATAATTGTTCTTTTTGTCGAAATCGACTATTGCAAATGTATGCTCATACTCGATTCCGCACGAAGTGACAATTACTTTTTCTAAGAGTCCTAGAGGCTTCTCCATGAACCCATCTGCCAACTACAGTTTAATTCTGGTAGCCCTCAGAGCTGGTTTTCTCCATTTTTTCCAGATTTCCTTGGTGGCGATTGCAAATCCCGCTCCAATGTCAAGAATAGCTTTGGAAACTACTCCTTGGAATTCTATCGGTAGCGTCGTATTTTCGTCTTCTCCGTCGCAATATTCTCCAACCTTATTCAATGGTACTGGTCTAGTGTTTAGGTTAGGTCTGTCCAACTCCCTGATTCCTTCATGGAGCTTCAAGGTGGGGTCTTTCACTCCAAATTTTTCTAGGCATTTTCCTACGGTGGTCCACATGTTTGGCCTTAACCTTAGGAGTTCTGCTAACGTGATTGTGCATGCCACCGGGGTGGATAACAACTCAATCAATCCTTGTGAATCCATCACCTTGTTAGAAGAAAGTCTTTGAGATGGGATTGCTCTCACTTCCGACTTAGATTCATATTCTCCTAGGTAAGAGGGTAAAGTTCTCAAAGAGTCTGGTTGGTTGTGCCCCGAACTAATAGATCCTTGGTCTCCCCCTTGTGAATGTATCTCAAAGTTCATTTGTGATATTGCCTCAAATTCTTCAATAGGAGGTAAGATCACGTTCTTTTCTTTTCTCGTGCTATTCATGTGGTTACTCATCCTATTAGCCTCGTTGGCCTCTCGGATTTGCTTCCACAGTTCATCTAGAACGTTACCGTCCTTTCCCATTTCTGCCAATATTTTAGGATGGACCCCGTCACTTGCCCCATTGGTGGTATTTGGCACTATGATAGGCTCTCCTCTGGACTCATAATCATTAGTGAGTCTTTCCTTTGTTTCTTCATGTTTCTCTAATGTTGGTTGGATAGGGGTTGGAGCTGGTGCGTCATGACAATTTGCCGGTTTACCCAAAGGGTCTTCCGTCAATGATTGAGTCGTCTCGATCATCTTTTTACACATATCCAACATCTGTTTTTCTATTTCTGCATATGGATAAGTCATCCACCTTTGCTCCTGGGTTTGGTTGTTTTTAAGTCGAGCTTCATAAGCTTTTAGAAGCGCATCCAGCTGCTCGTTTACCTTGTCTGCCAGTACAGATCCTCCTGATCCTGCACTTATGGGCTCTGCTATTTCCTTGGGTGCTATGGCTGCTGTGGTGTGTGAGCTTAAGCTAGCTAGATCCTCTAACCGCTCCAATCTATTCTTTGTATGTTTCAACTCATCGGATAGGGTTGTTTGATCTCGTTCTTTCCTGGCTTTCCTACGCGCCTTTCTAGCTTTCCAAGTGCTTCTCTGATTTTTCGTTTCTGAACTTTGGGCATTGGTTTTTGGTTCTTCTACTATGGGTTCGTTCGTCCTTCTTTGGGCTTGGGCTCATGTTACCGCCTGAATAGGTATGATTGTTTCATTTTCCGATCCTCCACTGGAAGGTACTGTTTCTAACATGTTCAAGGTGGTTTTTGCTCCTTTGCTCGGGTTTTTAGGGAAATCGGGAATCAAATGAGTAATTCCACATTCTGGGCAATACGCATTGACTCTAATGATTTCATCATGAGGACAGTCTCTTAGCCAATGGTCTCCGCCACACTTGTAAGAGGGTCCCTTGGGTTGTTGATGTGCTCCTTGAGCCCCTCTTTGCTGGTAAGCATGTCTCTGTACGCCCATGCCTCCATTGGCTATGAACAACAATGTTCGTTCATCTAAGCTATATCTTCCTTCTCATGCAGCCTGTGCAGCAGTTGGTGGTCCTTGATTCCCTATCATGCTCCATGGTTTTGGTGTCAAGGGCTCTTCCGGTGGATAATAGACAGGGTTTGCCGCATATCCATTGGGATCTTCATAATATGCATGCATAGGCACCAAAGCCTTTTCTTCTGATTCAGTTACCGTTGGTGTGTATCTTATACCAACTGGTCGTAAACCTGGTAGGGGTGGTTGTTGCCCCAACACCGGTTGTGGTCTTTCTACACCTACAGGTCCTGGTAAGTTGCTTGCTTGATATCTGGGCATCGGTGGAACTTGAGGGGAAGCTATTGGGGCTTGGGGAGCGTAAGGTCTCTCCCTCACATATCCCTTGTTATAATAACATTCCTCGATCCCATGGTTTGTCCATTTTTGTTCAATAGCACACCACTTGGGCTATTTAGCCTGGGGTTTGGCGTACAAGTTGATCTTTTTTAGCACTTCATCTACGAGCTACTCCTAGTTTACCGCTATTTCACCTTTCAGTGCTGTCTTGGAAGACTTGCTCCCACTTTGCTATGAAGATGAATCGTCATCAAGGTCCTTGAACTCCCCTTCTTTGTAGACCGCACAATTGTCCACAAGGTACAGAGACTCCTTGGTCAACTCATTCAATGTCGTGCTCCTCTTCATATGTAAGTCTTTCTGGAGATCTGCATTCCTTAGTCCTTGGATGAATATCAGTATAAGTCTGGACTGAGTTGGCAGTTCCTCAACAGGACAGAACTTAACATATCTTTTTAGTCTTAGCGCTGCCTTCCATACAGATTCTCCATCTTTTTGTTTGAATTTATGGATTTGTGAGACGGTATTATGAGCTATTCCCCTTTGAGATAATTCCTCAATAAATTCGTCAAACACTTCCTCCATCGACTCAAAGTCTCTACGCTCCACAGAGTCAAACCAAGTTGCAACATCATCCTCTAGGGTTAGTCCAAACCCTGCAAATTGGGTAGGAAAATCTAACACCTCTTCGGCTCTAATTACACGCACAAAGGCTGCTACATGATCTCTTGGGTCTCTGTTTCCTGTGTATTTCTTGTTTACCCATTTTTGCACTTGAGAAGGTCTAATTCTGCGATGGTCTACAAACCTCATCATTGGATCACTCCGTCCAGGTCGATACACCTCCTCAGGCCTTCTGTAATAGGATGGTTTCTCTCCCAATGGTGCTCCTAAGATATAATTTCTAACGGTTCTCGCTGGAGGTGGTTCTTCTCTTCGAACTCGTTCCATGGGTGGTCCTCCAGGCTCGGTCGACCCTTGTGTCTTTGGCTTACTCTGTGCTTGATACCTTGAATAGTGTGGTGGTTCTTGCAAATCCTGAGCCCTCATGTGGATTGATAACCATCTCGGTTTCGATCTGGTTCCATTGTTGCACTTTGTCGAAGCCATGCCTGCAATGATGGCTGGTTTGCTGGTTGGTCTTAGTTGTTGAATGCTTGCAGTTTGGTGGAATGTGAGGTGGTGTCATACTCATCTAAAAATGGATTTGTTGACTTTCTTGGGGTGTGGGTGGCTCTCGGCATTTCCTCAGGGGCATATGTTGATGCTCCTGGACCTATTGCTCTTTCTACTTTCTCTGGGAGAATACGTTGGTATTATCGCCCGTATCTATCAACAAAAACTATACCCTTCCCCGTAGCAGTTTCATAAGAGAATAAGTAAAGAACTTAGTCTTTGCTTAGTTCGTTTATGTATGGTTCTTTGCTTCGAAAGCAAGAGACAATTCCCTCACTCTCATGTTTGTAGGTTCCCACATTCTCGTTATAAGTTGGAATCCTGGTTGTTTTCTTATCATACATAAAAATAGCTCTGAGACCATCAATGTTTGGTGGCGGTTCTTGAATTTCTAAAACCATTTTCCCTTTTGCCACGTTATCTCCATATCTGTTGTAATCTTCAGGGTTGCTAACTATTAAATAGTGGTTCCCCTTTTTGTCTCGGAATCTATCTCCATCATCAGACACTCGGATTATCTCCAATCTTTGAGCTAGCCTCTCTTCGATACAAGCACTTGCGGGCTCGATAGTCAGAATAGACTAGGGCTCCTCTTGAGTTTGTTCCCTCTATGAAGATCACCGTGAGCCTGGAATCATTCAAAGGATTTTGGGAGGTGCTTCCTCCTCGCATAGGTCCATCATAGGTGAAACCTCCTGGCTGTTGACTACCCATCATGAAGAAAGATTTGTCTGACGAAGTGTCAGTATCACTACCTTCCTCAATAATCGATGCTAGCAGATCTAGCCTTGCCTGAGTTACACTCTCTTCGGTGGACACTAAGCTACCTTGGTCACCTGCCACTTTCTGGTCTCTAACAATGTATCTTCCTGATCTTAAATTCATCAAACTTATGAATGCAATTTATCAAAAATTCAACCACTCACCTGGCAATGGGTTAGTCTCTGCACAACTTCTTGCTTTGTTGCTGAATATACATGTACACAAGCGTTTTAAGTTCGGCATTGAATCAAAGCATTTATCTGCTAGAGGTAATCTTAGTAATGATTGGTATAACTGGAGAGTTAATCTCAACCACTACTGTATTTTATACACTGCTGATGTTTTGGATTAGGTTTGCTAATTTGAAACAGTACTTCCCTCTGATGTTGGCCAATTTTACGCGAAAAAGTCTGAATTCAGTCCTTGTTTCGTCAAATGGGCAAACAAGGTCCAAATTCACTTCTGAAAGAAGTTATGGAACCCTTAAGCCAAATGGAACCTCACTGTCTAGGCCAGGTCAAATTTTCTCTGCAGTATGCCCCAATAGACATCCTACGCGTAGGATGTCTCCTGCTGTGTTTTGCCTGGATTTTTGCACTGTTGTTTCCCTTTGTTGTGCTGAGCTTACAGCTGATTTTACTTTTTGATTTGGACACCTATTAGCTAGTCAATGAGTCAGAAATCTGTTCCGACGGCATGTTGATGGTATTGATCAGTCCAATCAACTCCGAATTGGACCAAAATTGACTAGGAGACTTGCCTTAGGCTATATAACACCTTACAATGCTCAAAGTCAAATTCCGGCTTCATTTTCTTGCATTAGACATCCTACGTGTAGGATGTATTTTTCTTCAAAATGGCTTTAAACTCAAGACTCAAGCTCCCCTTGAGTTGCTGATCACTTTGGTATACTCAGAATTCAGTTTGGAGTCCCAAATCACTCAGAAGACATCCTACGCGTAGGATGTCTTTTTGGCCTGTTTGACCCCAGATTTGTCCCATAGCTTCCCCTTGATGTCAGTATCCCAGTGGTATGCTTAGATTTTGATTTGGATGTCAAAAGTCCGAATCTTCAGCTGTTTTTGCTTTTTCAGTCAAAAGTGCTAAAGTCCACTTTGAACCCAATTTTCTTTCCGAAATGAGGTGGAACCCCTTTCAGTCACTCAATATATCATGCAAGACATACTCATGCAGCCATCTTATGGTTTTGGTCTCAAGTTAATGTTTTGGCACTATTTGGGTAGGATGTCTAGCAATTTCAGTCTATCTGGCGTTATCTTGTCAAGATATGGCCAAATTTACACTTTCCAGTTGAAATTAGGGTAAACCCTACCTTCTGAACACACTAGTCAACTCAAAATCCCAAAATTCCTCCCAGATTGGCTTGTAGACATCCTACGCGTAGGATGTCTATTGGCTTAAAATTAAAGTCTTTTCTGACAGGAATGCTCCTGATGCTCTGTAGATCTATCAGAAACACTCACAGTAACTTTTGGACTTCAATTAGGCTTTCAACCACACTTTTGCGTCTTTTACAAACTTGCAATGATTCTACCAAGCAAGTGTACATGCATGAAATGCTCTAGATCTGAATCATGATGTCCTACTTACTCTACTCCTACCTATCATGAAGAAATGGTGATAATGGTGTTTTTGGTTGCTTTTTGGCCTCTCCGGACTCTCAAGCTCTCCTCTCACCGCTTCTACCACTCCAACTCCTACTCTAGAACTCGACTACTACCTAAAACTACCTAAGTCTACCTCCTCTACCTAAGTTGAAAGATCTAGGCCAGACACACGCTTCCTAGACTCCCTCTAAGACCTAGAGAGTCCTCCACCCTCTGATCCTATCTAAATGTAAAGCGAGACTCTTGGCAAGCCAAAAATCCCAATTCTCAAGGATTAGTCTAGGTCACCTACCTAAGGTTTTCGTCCCCGGCAGCGGCGCCAATGTTGGATGGATACGCCGCGACGGACGTCAGCATAGCGAGAACTCACCTAACATGTAATGTCAGCTAAGGACGAAGCTCGACCCGCAGGCACGTGGAAGCAAGCATAAGGTGTCAACCTACACTCGACCGACTCCTAACTAATTCCTACAGAGGTCTCTACCAATTGTCTAAGTCACAGTCTTCAAGAGTGCAAAAGAGGAAACTTCCTACAACGCTTGCTAGAGCCGAACACCCATCAAACACTTTCGAAACACCATAGAACTTGAAGAAGACCCTATTAATACCTATAGGCCGCTCTCCCTAAGGTCTATGAAACAAAATCACGACCCAAAACACCCGGTGCAGAAACACGTAGGATGTCTGGCCGAAATCTGCAAGTCTTCGTTTCCAAAATCTGAAGTGCCTAATGTGTAGTTCTACTCATTGTGAACGCGTGGATATGCTGCAATGTGAAATCAGATAACGTATTCTCACCCAAACAACCGATGAAGCTCGTAGAAGGAGCTCCCAAAGCCGGACCGTACGCGCGCAATGTTGGTATCGGCGCGTAGCTCTAGTCGGGGGCAACACGCTGCACTTCTCCACACTCGATTCAGACCACCATAACACACGTAGCGTCAAGACAAGCTCACACTCTCTCTCTCTCTCGTACACAGTATGCTCACTCACAGACTTCAAATTTGTTTTAAAAATGACAAAAGGTTTTTTCATTAAGGTCAAACAGTGATATATATACCTTACAACTTCTCAAACCCTAAAGTTCCAAAATCAACCATCTACTCAATCTAGCTATCAAAACTAGGATACAATCTGGAAACTTCTGTAAGTCCCAATATTTACAAGGTGAAAAATCGGGTTTTCCTCAATGAATGAATAATTACAAAAATAATAGTCCGCCGAGTAGTTAAATGTCGTGGGGTATGTCGAGCTTCTAACACAAATCTATGAACATAAATGTACAAAGATTTACATGGCTGCCATCTATCCAATTCCCAATAACTCACAACAATGCACAAAGCTCTCTCCTGGAAGTCCTTTTGTGAGTAGATCAGCAGGATTGTCCTTGGTGTGGATCTTCAGTAGTTGTATCTGCTTTTCTTCAAGTACTTTCCTAATGAAGTGATATTTCACATCAATATGCTTAGTCTTCGAATGGAACACTTGATTCTTTGCCAATTGTATAGCACTTTGACTATCACAATATAACTATGACATATCTACTTTGATTCCCAAGTATGCTACCAATCTACCAAGCCAAATAGCTTCTTTGCATGCCTCATTTGCTGCCACATACTCAACTTCTGTAGTAGACTGCGTAATACAATCTTTTAATCAAGATCGCCATGATATGGCACCTCCAACCAATGTAAAGACATAGCCTGATGTAGATCTCCTCTTATCCAAGTCTCCTGCATAATCTAAGTCAGTGTATCCTCTGACACTCAAATCCTGACTACCATAGCATATGCGCATACTCTTTGTATGTTTTAAGTATCTCATGATACCTTTCACTGCCTCCCAATGTTTCTTGCCGGGATTTGACATATATGCTTGTGGTGATTGCCTTGGAGCTGTTTTGCTTCAAGAAGGGCACGCCATAGGCTATGAAAGTCGAAGGCTCGACCCTGTTGAGAAAGCTCTAGGCATATATGAAAAGGAACACCTTGCAGTTCTACATGCCTTAGACTCATGGAAGCACTATTTATTGGGGACTCCTTTCATTCTACGAACGGATCACCAAAGTCTTAAGTACTTCATGACGCAGACCAAGCTCTCCGACAAACAAATAAGGTGGGAAAATTTTCTTTCGCAATTTTATTTTCATATTTCTCACATTGCTGGCAAGCATAATAAAGTAGCAGATGCACTCTCAAGACGGTCGAGAGTAAATGCGGTTTCCATTGCAAGTCACAATGATCTATCTTCAATGATAGATGAGTACGCTATTGATCCCAATTTTAGAGATGTGATTTCAGCCCTTGTATTAGGGAAGAAAGAAGAACCATTTACTTTACAAGATGGTTATCTTCTCTATGGCAATAGACTATGCGTTACTAACTCACTACGTGAGAAAGTAATGTATGAATCTCATGCTCCTCCTTATGCGGGGCATAGAGGGATTCAGTCTACCTTAAAGGGAATTGAAACATATTTCTATTGGCCTACCATGAAAGTGAACGTACAAGAGTATGTTTCTAAATGTGTGGTATGCCAAAAGACAAAATTTGATAGAGGGAAGCAACCTGGATTGCTTCAACCCTTGCCAATCCCTAATTCACCATGGGAGAGCATATCCATGGATTTTATCTTTGGATTTCCTAAGTCTATTAATGGGAATACGGGAATATGGACGATAGTAGATAGGTTCAGTAAACAAGCTCATTTTATACCTGTCAAAAAGACTATCAATGCCCATCAAATGGCAACCCTCTTCATTTCACAAATTTTCAAGTACCATGGCTTTCCAATGTCCATAGTGTCGGATAGAGATCCTAGAATGACCATTAATTTTTGGAAGGGTCTCTTTGAGAATTTAGGGGCAACGCTAAACTTCTCTTCGGCCTATCATCCACAAACGGATGGCCAAAGTGAAATAGCGAACCTAACAATTCTCGATCTACTAAAAGCCTATGTAACGGAAGTAGATCAAAGATCCCAATGGGAGAAGTACTTACCCTTAGTGGAGTATGCTTACAATAATACTGTACATACTTCCACGGGAAAAGCACCTTTCGAGGTAATTGAGGGAAGATCAAAAAGTCCCTTGCTACTTAAGGTCCATGGGAAGATCTTCGCTGTTGCAGATGAGTATAGCCGAGACCTACAAGAATCTTTTCAAAAGATTAAGGATGCTATCTCTATCTCACAACAAAGGCAAAAGGCTGCTGCTGACAAGCACAGAAGAGCCCAAGCCTTTAAATAAAATGATTGGGTCTTATTAAAATTTTCCAAGGCTCAATTAAGGCACACGACGGGCAAGAATCCTACGGGAAACCAAAAGTACTATGCTAAACTAGCAAAAAGGTACTATGGTCCCTTCCAGATTCTTAGGACAATCAATGATATGGCCTATCAACTCAAGTTGCCCAATCATTGGCTCATACACAATGCTTTCCATGTGAGCCTATTAAAGCTTTACAAAGGAGAGCCACCTCAAGAACCAACTACTGAAGAACCAGCGAAGATCGAGGACAAAGAGGAGGTGTTGCAGCCCGAGTCCATTCTCCGACATGAAGACAAGGTACTAAGAGGCGGTACTTATAAGTTTAAGAACTATCCTTTTGAAGATGCTAGATGGATGCAAGGCATACAATTAAAGGATAACCTAAACCTTGTCAATGCTTACAATGCTTCCCAAGAGTAAGCAAATGTACAAAATGTTAAAAATGAACAAAGTTTTTGTCTTATAAGACTCTCTTTTTCTTTATTGTGCACAAAAATGAAGTAGTATGCATGCTTAGATCAAGTTTGTGGAGACGACGTCTCCCAAACACCAAGTAGAGTTTGTCACTCTACTATGGAAGATTGATAGGACTAATGTGCAGACATGCTTGCGGCAGCCTCAGGCTCTCAAGCACCAAATGGACTAGTCATCCATTGTGGAATGATGTCGTAGAGTAACATAGGGATCCTCTACCCGCTAAGGAAAGGACTCATGAATATGCTTTATCTTCTCTAAACCATAGTCGAGGATGACTATGATTTCAAGAGAGAGGTAATGTCATAATAATCAATATCTAATTCTCCTAAATGATTTTCTCATGTTAAACTGATCATTTGATATGGGGAAGTGCTAGGGGAGAAAAAACTAGAATATTGGTTAAGCTAGCAGACCAGCCACAGTAGGGATCCAAAGGAGGGAAAATAGGGATCCAAAGGGGGGGGCATCTACAAAAGAGCCATGTGCAACAATGGGCTAAAAAGACCCTAAGGTTCAGCCCATTAAGACTTCCAAAATGCTAAGGTTCCAAAATTCAAAGGTTGTGTCCAAAGGTCAACCATGGGGGGAATTGGATGCTTTGTGTGTGTCCCAAAAGTCTTTACAAATCCCTACATAGGAGGGGGCGAGCCTAGCTTGTAGGGGATGAGAGAGAAACTCACACACACACACACACACACACACACACACACACACACACACACACACACACAAGCTCCCTTTACACAAAGGGAATGAGGGACACATGTGAGCTCCCTAGCCCAGATGCCCACAAGGTGTACCCAATTCCTATTGGATGGCCTTGGAGGTGGACCAATGAGAATTAGGCTAGAGTAAATATAGTTTAATTAATTTAAAAACACTTAATAAAAGAACCAATGAGAATTAAGCTCTCTAGAAGACTATTGGACAGTCTCCCAAGGGGTCCAATGAGCATTCGACAACCCAATGGCTTGCCTGATTCCTATTGGCCAGGAGGCAAAGGGGTCCAATGAGAGTTTAGTTGAATTTATTAATTACCTAAAGCTCTCACAAAAGGGGAAAGGGGGACACATGTCATAAGGCTCACTTATGCTGCTTAATTGTCATTGGCTAGCCCTAGGGAGGTCCAATGAGACTGTAGCATGAGCAAATAGCAAGAGGGGTCGACCAAGAGAGAGAGGGGGCTGATTTTTGCAAGGCATTATCACACACACACTCACACAATCTCATGTGTGAAGTAAAGAAGACTCTCTCTCATTCTCAAGCTTTAATGGAAAGCTTACCACCTACTCCAAGCTTGTGAGAAGGGAGGACTACACCAACAACTCTTGGCTTTGTGATGCAAATCCAACCAAGAGCCAAGCTTCAATGCATGCTCATCTCCTCTACCATTCTAATTACTAAGCTAAGCTAAGCTAATATGAGTGATTATGTGAGGAGATGTACATCTTTCTCGTAAGAATACTTCTTCCTCTCAATCTACTCTCATACCCTGCTAGCTCTCACCATCTTCGAAGGTGTGTGAGGTCTTGGGTCTGAGACCGGAGATAACCGGAGATAATTGATGTTGTGTTTGAGAAGTGTTTTGCTTTGTGCATGAATCTTTCATCTTCATTGCACTAGCTAGTCTTGAAGGAACACAAATAATTGTATTGTACAATGTCTCTCTTGATGGGAGAAACCATAATATAAAGCCTTTTGGAGGGGGGACCGGCTCCATGTTAATCCGATCCTCAACTGTTGTCAATAGCTTAATTTCTCTCTCTTTTGAAAGTATTGTTCGTTCTATCTAAAAAGGTTGCTAGTTTCCGCTACACACAAGTATTTAGGCCATTTGATGTTACAGAAGTTAATGTAAGTGCTTATGGACTAACCCGGTCAAAGGCTTGGGACCAAAAGGGGAGAAGTCCATAAAAGAGCAAGACTAATTGCTCTTGCTGTCTAGTTATCTCAGTCATAAGTACAGGTCAAGGAAGGACAAAGGCCCGGGGGATTCACTATTAGTAATGGGGGGATGTCACTGCGTGCATCAAAATTAGAGAAACCCCCCTATGTATTGTATCTTACAGGCTAACCTACCCCCCTACATACGGACAAGATACGGATGTTCTCGCAATGAGACATCCCCCCTCATACGGATTTCGTACAGAATGTAATGACCTACTATTTTACGTATGCTAGTAACATAACAATTTTAGAAGAACATGATTTTGCAAAAATACATGCTTTTGCTCTTTTTGACTGACAAAACAAAATGAAAAATACTATCAGAAAGAGAAGCTACATACACAATACAAGAAAGAGATGCATACCATTTTTGTTTCGCATAACCAAACAATAGCTAAGCTCATTAGTGTCTAGAACCTAGAATTGTATACGAAGCTGTACTCACAAGCTTCCAAAGTACTGAATTGTGCTACTTAGAGTCAATAATAAATGAGCTACCATATAATATCCTCATCAAGTGCAATTTCAAATGGAGAGCATGTGGCTATGATGAAGCTGTCACGTGATATTTCCATACAAAAACAACAACCAAGCAATACACTATTGCAAAGATGCAAGGAGGCATAAGTCAATGCATGTTACATCAAAAACTGAAGAACTGCATGGACATTGGACATTTTAATGCAGCTATAATTCCATTGCACTTATTTGCGACTCTCACCAAAACCATGGGAATTGTGAGACCAAGCATCTCCAACACACAGCTTGCTGCCTACTAAAATCTCTCTGGTCTCCTCCATGCCTGTGCTACGATACATATCCAGGCGTACCCGCTTTTGGTTCATCTGCTCTTTAATGTCCACAACATTGCATGAACTTTGCAAAAGAAACTAAATGAAATAGGCATAATCTAATAGGCCACCAAGTAGAGAGAGAGAGAGAGAGAGAGAGAGAGAGAGAGAGAGGAGAGAGAGAGAGAGAGAGAGAGAGAGAGAGACCATCTGCTACAGAGTAAAAAACCTTCATCTAACAATGATTTCATCATATTAGATAATGAACTGAAAAATCTAGATTTTGATTGGCGTTCTTAAAATGAAGCAAGAACAGCATTTGGTTAGAAGATGCATTAAGATAGTAGTCGAGCTTCATCACTAACAACCTTTCAAGCATAATAATTGTCATAAAATCTAATATCTAATATCTAACCAACCCAAATGATTCTCTCATATTTAACTGATCACTTAATGTGGGAGAATAAACGGGAACAAGGGTTAAGATATAGACATGTGCTTATAGATCTATCTCAACATGGGGCAAATGGTAAAGGGGCCCAAAGAGAGATGGTCTATCAAAGAGCAAGGCTAACCAACGGAGCATAAGACCTTAGGGTTAGCTTCATTGAAGACCTCCAATAATGTGTGTAAAAGTACTTTGACCTTAGGTAAGCTAGGGCTGAGCTTGAGGCGCGGGAACCCGACCCAACTCGAGATGCTTGTCCTACTTGTCATGCTTGTCATGCTTGATGACTAAGGTGCTTGAGGTGATTGATGATTGAGGTGCTTGAGATGCTTGAGGTGCTTAATGATTGAGATGATTGAGGTGCTTCACATGCTTGAGATGCTAGGGTTGCACTTGAGGTGAGAACCTAGCCCAAGCTTAAAGTGCTTCAGAGCCAAGCTTGTGGTGGGAACTGGGCCTATGCATGAGGGGCTTGAGGTGTCAAAAAGTCAAAGATTCAATCCCTACAAGGAGGGGGAAAGCCCTACATGAGGGGGGATGAGAGAGAACACCCACACATTCACACAAGGCATGCATGGTACAAAGAAAGCAAAACGGACACTTGTCAAGTTCCTCCTCATGTTGCCCTCATGGTGTGCCTGAAGCCTATTGGTTGGCCACCCAAGGGGTCCAATAATAAATTAGGAGATTTAATTAATTGATTTAGCATTTATCTAGCCTCTCTCTCAAAGGGGAAAGGGGGACACTTGTCTCAAGGCTACCCTTGCTGCTTTTAATGCTTCCTGCTTATGATTAGGTAGGCCTGGAGGGGTCCAATGAGCTTCAAGCATGAGCTACAAGGGAGGGTCGACCCAAGCAAGCTAGGGGGCATACTCACCCACACACACTCACAAACACTCTCATTGTGTGCTATGTAAAGTGCAAGAGCTCCCTCTCCTTCTCCAAGTAAGTAGAGGTTGAGAGCCTACACCAACACTCTTGGATATGGAGTGCAAATCCAACCAAGAGCCATGCTTCAATGCTTAAGCTTTCCATCTCCTTTTTCTTCATTACTATGATATTATGTATGCTATCAACAAGAGTTATGATAAGTGAGGAACTAATTCTTTCTCCTACGAAATGTTTCTTCTTCCTCTTCCTTACCCTCATTCCCTACTAGCTCTCTCCACCTTCGAAGGTGTTTGAGGTCTTGGGACTGAGGCTTGGCATAGTTAAAGCTTTCTTCAAGTTTATGCTATGTTTGTGATGCATGAAGCTTTCCATCTTCATTGCATCACCTTGGTCACAAGCTGGAACACAAAGATTGTATTGTAACAAGTCTCTCTTAATGGGAGAAATCATAATACAAATGCCTATTGGAGGGGGGACCGGATCCACATAAATCCGGTACTCAATTGTTGTCATGTTCTCTAAATTATTTCTCTTGCAAAAGTATTATTCATGCCAAGTTAACTAATTGCTATGATTATGTTGCTATATTCAATTATGTTCACCGGCTATGCTCACAAAGTCATTTCTCAAAAGTACTCTCATTAATTTCCGCTACTCTCAAACTAAATAGGCCAATTCCATTACATTGGTATCATAGCATTTGGTTTCTCTTTCCTTGGTTAAGAAGAGAGGTCCTTTAGTAGCCTATAAATGGTTGATGTTGTTAGTTATATTAGGGTAAGTGGAACTGGGATCTATTATCGGTTTTCTTGAGCCCACTATGTGGGGGATGGTGCACACCTCGGGAGCTTTGGACTTAATAATGGAGTCTTTTTAGACTTGCCTACGGCTTTAACATTATTGAGCCATAAGAAGTCCGAAAGGAGCTAGCCCTCGGCAACTCTGCTATGTTAGACGTACTCCTCTTCTCTCTATAATTAACCACTTTGAGCCGTGGGTGTAGATACTTAAGAGCCGATTTTCAAAGGCTAAGAGGAGTGAAAACTAAGGTTTTGAATTGCCAAAGCATACACTAAGTACATACATAAATTTTGTTAACATGGCTGACAATAATCAAGAGAGTAGAATGAACATTGATAGCTTTGATTTTGCACATGAAGGTGCTAATGATGATGCTCCCATGTTTGTGAATTATCTCGTCACTAGGTTGCAGCAAGCTATGGGCAACCCTGCTTTGCAAGCCGAAGTTACTCAACAACTTCGTGCTTATGGAATTTTCCTTCCTCTCCAAGAGGAGAGAGAGCTTAGGAGGCCTCTTGAAGAGACCCCCAAAAGAAGACTCTCTCCCATTCGAAATGAGGAATCCAAAGATCAAGAAAGCAATGAAAGTTTATGTTCCTCTGAAGATGTGGCTCCATGAAGATAGCGGTCTAGACGATCACCCACTCCTCCCAAGAGGAAAAGATCAACACAAGTCCTTCTCCTCATCACTCTGAAAGGCAAGAGAGGAAACAAAGAAAGAAAAGGGCTAGGAAGAGATCACCCTCTTCTCCTTCTTCTTCACCTTTCTCCTCTTCCGATGAATGTTATGGCTATTCTCCTAGAGAATAAAGAGGGGAGGACATCACAAAACATTTCGTGCATGGCAAAGGTCACAAAAGCTAAAGAAGTTCAAGGAAGGAGGAAAGAGTATCTCTTTTCTCACCTATGATGGCACCTTTGGTGCTACCGACAAAGTGTTGGCCTTCATCCAAAAATTTGATGTGGCCTTTGGAGACGAGGGCTTCACAGAGTACTCCAAGCTACGCCATGTAGCTATGCACTTCCAAAAATCAGCTCATCAATGGTGGGCTAGCCTTTGTGGAAATGGTGAAGCCCCAAAGACATGGAAAACTCTACAAGTTTCCATCATGAAGCAATTCCTTGCAAGCGATGCAAAGGACAAAGTTCTTACCGAATGGCATAGCTTGAAGCTTCTCTCTCATGAGTCTATCCACAAGTACGTAGACAAGTTTTGGGATTTACATCTCAAAGCTACTGTCTTTCAAAAGATAGACTTTGCTGAGCAAAGGCAGCAATTCTGTGCGGGATTACCTGAAGAGATGGCCAAATACACCAACTCTCAACGGCCTGGTACTATTAGTGAAGTAATCCATCACAAAATGGTTGCTTCACGCATCAATTTCCATCAAGGGCCTAGACGTAATGTCAAGCCCATGGAAAACAAAGACAAAAATGATGCAAAGGGGAAAACCAATGTTCAAAATACTTCCCAAGTCACTTCCAACAACAACAACAACAACAACAAAAATCGGCCCAAGGAGAAGGGAGTTTACAAAGGTAAAAATAAACTCTCTCTTGAAGAGCTTGAAGCTTTTCGCAAGGACCATAAGTGTTTCAAGTGTGGGGAGCAAGGACATGGCTATCATTCTTGCCCCAAGAAGAATACTCGCAATGAGACTCCTAGGGCTTCCACCATCGAAGATCCAAAAGAGGATACTCATTGCAAAGGATCATCACTTTCCTATGCTTGGGGAAAGGTAAGAGAGCATGATGCCTTCATCTTGTTTGACCCTGGCTCTACTCTGAACTTTATATCAATGGAGTTGGCCACCAAGTTGGGCATTCAAGCTTTTGAGATGGGAGATATGGTAATTGCTGATGCAGCTTTCAAGGGACAGCAAGCCTCTGTTACTCCCTTGATTGGGAAGTTGAGGCTTCATGTCCAAAGCTATGTCGAAAAAGAAGACTTCTTCATCTCTCCTCTCCAACATGAGGATGCTATCCTAGGGGCGCCATGGTTTGATCGCATGGCTGCCAACATGAAGTTCCCTGAAAGGTGAATCTACTTCACCTACAGGGGAAAGAACATGTATATAGTCCTTCCAAAGATAAATACTCTATTATATCCCGTTTATGGCGAGAGCTCCTTCCCTCAGCGAGTGCACCTTGCAGCCCCGATGACACAATAGGCGACTGTGCGAGGCATAGAGAGAGAGATAGAGTGAGGTGATCCCACTGACAAGTCCGCTTTTTGGCCAATTATGTGACATGTGGGATAGTGGCAACGGTCATGTAGTAATTCAACGAGCCGGCATGCAAAGCCACTTTGAATGCAGATCAATGCAATGATCATGTAGTAATTCAATAAGCTAGCATGCACAAATCTTTGAATGAAATGTGATGCTTGTGGTGATTGCCTTGGAGCAGTTTTGCTTCAAGAAGTGCATGCCATAGCATATGAGAGCCGAAGGCTCAATACTGATGAGCGAGTCTTGGGCATTTATGAGAAATAGCTTTTATATGTTTTACATGCCCTAGACACATGGAAGCACTACCTATTGGGGGCTCCATTTATCCTACGAACCGACCACCAAAGTCTCAAGTGTTTCATGACGCAAACCAAGCTTTCCGACAAACAAATGAGGTGGGAAAATTTTCTTTCGCAATTTAATTTCCATATTGCTCACGTAGCTGGTAAGCACAATCAAGTGGCCGATGCACTTTCATGACAACCAAAAGTTAATGCGGTGTCTATAGCTACTCACAATGATCTATCCTTTATGATAGATGAGTATGCTACTGACCCTGACTTTAGAGACATAATGTCAGCCCTTGCTTTGGGGAAGAAAGAGGAACCATTCACCTTGCAGGATGGTTATCTTCTCCACGGCAATAGGCTATGTGTTACCCATTCCCTTCGTGAGAAAGTTATGTATGAATCCCATGCTCCTCCATATGCAGGGCATAGAGGTATTCAACCTACTCTCCGAGGAGTAGAGACGTACTTCTATTGGCCTACCATGAAAGTGGACATACAAGAGTATGTTTCAAAATGTGTAGTATGCCAAAAGACCAAGTATGATAGAGGGAAGAAACCTGGATTACTCCAGCTATTGCCTATCCCAAATTCACCATGGGAGAGTATATCCATGGATTTCATCTTTGGATTATCCAAGTCTATCCATGGGAATACAGGAATATGGACAATAGTCAACAGTTTTAGCAAGCAAGCACATTTTATTCCTGTCAAAAAGACTATTAAGGCACATCAAATGGAAACTCTCTTCATATCTCAGATTTTCAAGCACCATGGATTACCCACATCCATCGTGCCAGATAGAGATCCTAGAATGACCAGTAATTTCTGGAAAGGTCTCTTTGAAAATCTAGGAACAAGATTGAATTTCTCTTCGTCCTATCACCCACAAACGGATGGCCAAAGTGAGATAGCCAATCTTACGATACTCGATCTACTCAAGACTTATGTTACCGAAGTAGATCAACGCTCACAATGGGAAAAGTACCTATCTCTTGTAGAGTATGCCTACAATAATACTGTACATACTTCTACGGGAAAAGCACTTTTTGAGATCATTGAGGGAAGACCTAAAAGTCCCTTGCTACTCAAAGTACATGGGAAGATCTTCGCCGCCGATGAGTATAGTCGTGACCTACAAGAATCTTTTCAAAAGATTAAGGAGGCTATATCCATCTCTCAACAAAGGCAAAAAGCTGCTGCTGATAAGCACAGAAGAGCCTTAATGTTCAAAGAAAATAATTGGGTCTTACTCAATTTTCCCAAGGCTCGATTAAGGCAAACGACAGGAAAAAATCCTACGGACCATCAAAAGTATTATGCTAAACTAGCAAAAAGATACTATGGTCCTTTCCAAATCTTAAAGCCCATCAATGAGACGGCTTATCAACTCAAGTTGTCCAACCATTGGCTCATACACAATGCCTTTCATGTAAGCCTATTTAAGCCCTACAAAGGCGGGCCACCAACTGAACCAATTATTGAAGACCCTCCCGAAGTTGAAGACCAAGAAGAGGTGCTATAACCCGAAGCTATCCTTCGGCATGAAGACAAGGTACTACGACATGGTAAGATTATCCGAACGGTATCTTATTAAGTTAAAAAATTATCCTTTTGAAGATGTTAGATGGATGCAAGGAATACAACTTAAGGATAGTATGAACCTTGTCAATGCTTACAATGCCACATTAGAGTAAGCAATGTACAAATTTCTTTTAAATGACTCATGTTTTTGTCTTATAAGACTAGTTCTCTTTTTAATTGTGCACAAATTTAACTAGTATGCATGCTTAGAATCATGTTTGTGATGATGACGTCTCTCAAACACCAAGTAGAATTTGTCACTCTACTTTGGGAGAATGAAATGGACTAAAGAGAAGACATGCTTGCGACAGCTATGTCTCCCAAGCACCAAATGGATTAGTCATCCATCTTGGAAAGATGTCATAGGGTAAAAAGGGATCCTCTACCCGCTAAGTAAAATTGACTAATGACTAAGGCTTTATCTCTTCTACCTCATAGTCGAGGACGACTATGATTTCAAGAGAGAGATAATGTCATAAAATCTAATATCTAACCAACCCAAATGATTCTCTCATATTAAACTGATCACTTAATGTGGGAGAATAAACGGGAACAAGGGTTAAGATATAGACATGTACTTATAGATCTATCTCAACATGGGGAAAATGGTAAAGGGGCCCAAATGAGAGATGGTCTATCAAAGATTAAGGCTAACCAACGGAGCATAAGACCTTAGGGTTAGCTTCATTGAAGACCTCCAATAATGTGTGTAAAAGTCCTTTGACCTTAGGTAAGCTAGGGCTGAGCTTGAGGCGTGGGAACCCGACCCAGCTCGAGATGCTTGTCCTGCTTGTCATGCTTGATGACTAAGGTGCTTGAGGTGATTGATGATTGAGGTGCTTGAGATGCTTGAAGTGCTTAATGATTGAGATGCTTGAGGTGCTTCACATGCTTGAGATGCTAGGGTAGCACGTGTAATGGGAATGGCCTATGAACTGAGAGAATAGCGGAATTAAGAGAGTTAGAGTGAGCAATTTTGAGAGCATAGAGGGTGAACTTAATTGGTAGTAGCAACTCTATCATAACACTTAATTAACTAGGCATGAACAATACTTTTACAAGACAGAGAGTGTAGAGAATATGACAACAGTTGAGAACCGGATTTATGTGGAGCCAGTCCCCCCTCCAAAAGGCATTTGTATTATAGATTCTCTCATTAAGAGACTTGGTACAATACAATCTTTGTGTTCCTTGAGACCTCCTTGGCGATATGAAGATGGAAGGTTCACACACCAAGCTTTTGCATAATTTCAACAATCAATCTTAGCTTGGAAACAATCAAGAACTTGTGAACATCATTAATCTTTGTGTTCCCTAAATCATTTGAGTGCATGAAGATGTATACTTTCTATGCATCAACTTGTGCTTAAAGAAATAATTAATCTACCTTGCAATACAATTAATCTACTTGCATTAAGTAATTAATCTACTTGCAATAAACCATTAGCCTTCTTGCAATAAGCATAACATGCACTGGTAGAAAGCATTAACTATCCCAAGCCTCAATCCCAAGACCTCAAACACCTTCGAAGGTGGGGAGAGCTAGCAGGGAATGAGGGTAGGGAAGAGGAAGAAGAAACATTTCATAGGAGAAAGAAGTAGTTCCTCACTTATCATACTCTTGTTGCTAGCATACATAATAGCATAGTAATGAAGAAGGAGGAGATGGCAAGCTTAAGCATTGAAGCATAGCTCTTGGTTGGATTTGCATTCCATAGCCAAGAGAGTTGAGGCTCTCAACTTCTCAAGGAGCTTGGAGAAGGAGATGGAGCTCTTGCACTTTGCATAGCACACAATGAGAGTGTTTGTGAGTGTGTGTGGGTGAGTATACCCCCTAAAGCAACCCCCTAGCTTGCTTGGGTCGACCCCCCCCTTGTAGCTCATGCTTGAAGCTCATTGGACCCCTCCAAGCCTAGCCAATCACAAGCAGGAGCCATTACAAGCAACAAGGGTAGCCTTGGGACAAGTGTCCCCCTTTCCCCTTTGAGAGAGAGGACTTGATAAATGAAAAAATCAATTAATTAAATATCCTAAATTATCATTGGACCCCTTGGGTGGCCAACCAATAGGCTTCAGGCACACCATGAGGGCAACATGGGGAGGAACTTGACAAGTGTCCTTGCTGCCTCTTCAAGCTGGGGCTTCCCTTGTGTGTGTGTGTGTGTGTGTGTGTGTTCTCTCTCATCCCCCCCCTTGTAGGCTCGCCCCCTTCCTTGTAGGGATCTTTTTGACTTTGGATGAGCAAGCCCCTTAGTCATCAAGCATGACAAAGCACTTGAACTAGGGGGTGTTCCCACAAGCATCTCAGGCAAGCATCTCAAGGCACCTCAAGCACCTTAATCATGTAGTAAGTCAAGCACCTCAAGCATGGAGCCAGTCAAGCACCTCAAGCATCTTAATCAAGCACCTCAAGCATGTCAAGCACGACAAGCACCTCAAGCAGGACAAACACCTCGAGTTTAGGCCGGGTTCCCACCTCAAGCTCAGCCCTAGCTTGCCTAAGGTCAAAGGAGTTTTACACACATTATTGGAGGTCTTCAATGAAGCTAACCCTAAGGTCTTATGCTCCATTGGTTAGCCTTGCTCTTTGATAGACCATCTCTCATTTGGGCCCCCTAACCATTGGCCCCGTGTTGAGATAGATCTATAAGCACATGTCTATATCTTAACCCTTGTTCCCGTGTATTCTCCCACATTAAGTGATCAATTTAATATGAGAAAATCATTTGGGTTGGATATGATTAAGAGCCAATCTTGTGGTGGGAACTGGGCCTATGCATGAGGGGCTTGAGGTGTCAAAAAGTCAAAGATTCAATCCCTACAAGGAGGGGGAGAGCCCTACATGAGGGGGGATGAGAGAGAACACCCACACATTCACACAAGGCATGCATGGTACAAAGAAAGCAAAACGGACACTTGTCAAGTTCCTCCTCATGTTGCCCTCATGGTGTGCCTGAAGCCTATTGGTTGGCCACCCAAGGGGTCCAATAATAAATTAGGAGATTTAATTAATTGAGTTAGCATTTATCTAGCCTCTCTCTCAAAGGGGAAAGGGGGACACTTGTCTCAAGGCTACCCTTGCTGCTTTTAATGCTTCCTGCTTATGAGTGGGTAGGCCTGGAGGGGTCCAATGAGCTTCAAGCATGAGCTACAAGGGAGGGTCGACCCAAGCAAGCTAGGGGGCATAATCACCCACACACACTCACAAACACTCTCATTGTGTGCTATGCAAAGTGCAAGAGCTCCCTCTTATTCTCCAAGCAAGTAGAGGTTGAGAGCCTACACCAACACTCTTGGATATGGAGTGCAAATCCAACCAAGAGCCATGCTTCAATGCTTAAGCTTGTCATCTCCTTCTTCTTCATTACTATGCTATTATGTATGCTAGCAACAAGAGTTATGATAAGTGAGGAACTAATTCTTTCTCCTATGAAATGTTTCTTCTTCCTCTTCCCTACCCTCATTCCCTGCTAGCTCTCTCTACCTTTGAAGGTGTTTGAGGTCTTGGGACTGAGGCTTGGGATAGTTAAAGCTTTCTTCAAGTTTATGCTATGTTTGTGATGCATGAAGCTTTCCATCTTCATTGCATCACCTAGGTCACAAGGAACACAAAGATTGTATTGTAACAAGTCTCTCTTAATGGGAGAAATCATAATACAAATGCCTATTGGAGGGGGGACCGGCTCCACATAAATCCGGTCCTCAATTGTTGTCATGTTCTCTAAATTCTCTCTCTTGCAAAAGTATTGTCATACCAAGTTAACTAATTGCTATGATTATGTTGCTATATTCAATTATGTTCACCCGCTATGCTCACAAAGTCATTTCTCAAAAGTACTCTCATTAATTTCCGCTACTCTCAAACTAAATAGGCCAATTCCATTACAATAATAACCATAGCTAAATAATTAGAATTCACTAACAATCTTTTCACCATTTATTCAAAGATTTGGATTTTGATTAGTATTTTTCATACATGAGTACATAGTTCAAAGTTATAGTCTTTCCATCATATATCAACAGTTAATGACTTGTATTCACTAACCTTCATTTTGATTCATGTTCCTCATACATATGCAAGGACATCATACAACTAATAATATACGTCAATGTAAGGACAAGGACATATTTCAATCGGCTAACTTTTGATCCTACAATCAAGGAAAATGTATTTTTACTAACCACAGCAAGCATTGCCCATCTGCAGAAGTGAATGAGCTCAGACTCCTTGTATCGTCAAAAATCTCAGGAGCCTCTGCAAGGACAAGAGGATCAAAGCCAGTCCCTGCAAATAAAGTAAGCAAGTTGGCCAGTTGTCAAAAAACATGGAGCAATCACCAAAGTCATCTTTCGTGACCTTAAACTGCAAACAGGCAGATATAATTGAATTGTATAAAACTCTGAAAGCATATGCGGTTAACACCGCTGGCTAGTACATTTTTGAGGCACTATGGAAAGCCTAAATTAAATAAAGAGCACGGGTGATGCAATGTGCATGCAGAGCAAGTAATGGCTAGGACCTACAGAGCACATGTATTCTTCAGTCAGCATAAAACTAGCATAAAGTTGTGCCCGACATGTTTGTTAGGTCCTACATCCACCTCAGCACTAGAAGCAAGCTGACCCCAAGACGATCCACGTGGTGCAAGCTACATTTCTTCTTTGCGATTACCACAGACTAAACAAGCATCCGCACCCACATAGAAGGCTCCTAGCCTGCACGCTGTCCCCTAAGCCACTCTGCGGAGATGGAGAGGCGTGACCCATCGGTGGCAAAAGCACCGAGTGTGAAGATAGCAAACCCCAAGACTTGCGTAAACTGGTCTCTGTCAAGACTCAAGAATGAAGCAGCACGCATAGACCACTCCAGAGTCCAAGCACCAGAAATAGCAAGGCACTTGAGGAGGCGTGAACTCGTGATCATGAAGCAACAACACAATTTTAAGAGCTGTAATATACAGATACCTGTAGAAATCGTGAGGAACTTGGGCAAGCATCCCGACTTCCCTGCCCACATCTCAGAAGAGTGCCACTCGACTTCTTGTGAACTCACGCAAGTCGGACACAGTGGACAATGACACCGTTGCCACACAGCTCTGAGCTCGCATAGGTCGGAGACTCAGACCACAGCAGGTAGGCAACGCCGCTGATACACTCGATGATGGATAGTTCTGAGGTCAAGGCAGCGACAGCAAGTAGGCCGACGGCAGGTGCGACTCCTCACTCCTCTGGATTCAGACTTCAGAAACAAAAGCCTCAAGGAGTCGAGTTTTAGGGATGTGTCTTTTCACACGGTGATGGGGTCTGGACAAACCTCAAACTTCAAAAGTAATTTGTGGAAATTCCCAAAATACCCCTCAAATTTCAAAAATTCCCAAAATACCCTTGTATCTATTTTGGTTGGATTGTTCAAATTTTCTTATCTTTAGTCCTTTTTGACAATTGAGCGTGTAGCATGAAATTTGTCACAAATTACCTCGCAAAAAAGGCAATTATGTCTAAAAATAATGAAGTAATTCATCTCCAAAGCCTACATAACCAACTCAAATTCTAGTTTTAGCATCTTGTATGATAGACAATAAAGCTTCAAGAAATTTTTAACTTTGGAGAAATTTACTCTCTCACAACTAGGGGTATTTTGGGAATTTTGGAAAATTTGAAAGGCATTTTGGGAACTTATGACAAAATACTAGGGGTATTTTGGAAACGTTTGAAATCTGATGGGTATTTTGGAAATTTCCACAAACTAGAGGGGTATTTTGGTACTTTTCTCTAAAAATTATCATAAAACTACAAACCGTAACTAAAGATCTTTTAAACTTTGAATTCGCATTTTGAAGGGCAATTGGATGGCCGGCCCTTCTAATGACGGATTAGACAAATTTTCTTCCTTCGCAATTGAAGGCAATGTCAATTTGATCCCTTCAAGTGCAGGGTTCTTCATGAGTCAACCCTTCCTACGCAAGGTTGACAACCATTTGAAGGGCAGAAGGGCGTCAAAAACTATCATATCCCCATATCTAAAGCCCCTTCTCCCCCCCCCCCCCCCCCCCCCCCCCCTACATACGACATAAGCATCCCTAAAATTGGGGGCACCGCATATACCCCCCCCCCCCCCCTCTTATGTATACGATACAAGCATGAAATATGGGGGGCTACCTCTATTGTATACGCTTATGTATGACCTCTAAAAACCCCCCCTCTTGTACACTCACGTGATACCATACGAAAATCCATAGTGAATCCCCCGGGGACAAAAGAGATGACCTAGAATAATCATAGGAGTTTAAAAATAACAAGTAGTTATGCTAAGTTTAAGTAATTAAAATAACTCTTAACACTCTAAGTATAAAGTATGGGAAGCCTTACGATAAATTTGTAATTCGTCACAAATAGTCTAAATGTAGCAGGTTTTGGGAGTCGTTTGATGATACCTTCAAAGCACTATGCTGAGGTTTCACACATGAGGTGAAATTTTAAAGCCTAAGGGTGAGTTTCATTTTTGCCCAGGTTCATCCTAATTTGGCAAGTCCCAAATTAGTGGATAAGCTATAGCTCGGGTGAAGTTTGTGTAAAAGTCTTGCACCTAAGCTAATTTAATTAAAAGGTAAGTTTATGGTTTTTAATAAATGAAAACCATTTTTTATAAGTTGACCCTATAACTTCTTATAAGTTTGGTTAGGTCGCATGTCCAAACTTGCTTTTGTGAATTTGGGCAAAAGTTGGTGTGTGTGTGCGCCAGTGCACCATTATTAAACACAAGTTGAAAGAGAAGGGGGATTAGTTCTTTCAAGAAAGGAAAGTGGAGATAACTGTTTGAATATGCAAAGTTCCAATTGTTGGTGTTCACTTGTCATTAGAAAGTGGTAAGTATTTCTTCTAAAGTTTATTAGCAAGTTTTGCATGAATTAAAAGCAAAGGGTCGTTGGGAATTTTGCTCCTCTTCACCCTCATTCACACACACTCTCGAGTACTAAGTGAGGACATGCAATCTCTCTCTCTCTCTCTCTCTCTCTCTCTCTCTCTCTCTAACTATTTCTAGCTCTAAAACAATAGTTTACATTAATGAATTATGGTAGTGGGATTTAGGTAGACTTAGAGTATAAACCTAGTGTTTTTGCAAGCATGGCTAGAGAAAAGATAGGTTTGCTTTATCGAAAATATGTTAAAATAAAAAATAACCGTCTCAAATATTTGCAAGCAAAGTTTAAGGCTCACCAAATTTCAAGATTATAGATTAAATAAAGAAAGAGCATCTTGTGTCTATTGTCTTTCTTTGTCCCCTTGATAACTTATGTGACATGTAATCCTTAAGAGCTGTTCCCAAATCTATATGATGGGTTGGCTTAGGGCGGATCCGTACACAACATAGGGCGGGGTTAATTGTACGTCAACAGCTTTGTCACTATTCTTCCAACGCTGCCTTCGCTAGTTCAACTCTATTGAAAACGGTAGAGTTAGCCATTGCAAGCTTCATTTTGCAGCTACATGACATAGGCACATGTGCAGTAGGCTTTTTATCTAGCAAAGGCATCCAAAAAGAGTGGCAGCATCTCTACCCCTCCAACCTTGCGTGTGAATGCACCCTTATCGGCTTACTTATTCAGCTTGAATGCTCCACCTCATGGAGTCCTGTGTGTGAGTTGTAATATCAAGTTGTAAATATCTCTCCAAAAAGTTATTATAAATTGACTTTTTTTTAAATCATGCAAAATTTTTCTTCTCAAAAATTCTTTCACCTTCTCACGAAGGGGTGAAAAGGATCCGAAGAAGTGTTAGGATTTGAAGGGCAACCTATTCTTTCAAAAGATGGGTTGTAGAAAAATGCACCCTTTCCTATAGAAGGGTCTATTTTCAGTTTGCCCTTCCAATGAGAAAATTTCGCATAATTTACAAGGCAAGATATTAAATTCTGTCAATGAGTATAACCAATATACATATAGATATTGTAAATGAGCATTAATATATATAGAATGTTTTTTAATTAGCCCTTCCATTGACATGTATTCTATTTTTTCACCCTTCTCTATAGAAGGATAATTTTTGAACAAGCCTTTCCAATGACAGACTCAAAAAAACTTTGGCCTTTATACGACCAACAAAATGCCTTAAGAAAGACAGATGGACGTCAAATCCTATCGCTAAGATTCTGATTCCGAAGACGGTGCCATAAAATTATCTTCCCTTAGCCACCTCGAAGGAACAGAAACAAGAAACTTCGAAAGTCCAAGCTCGAACTATAGGTATGTATTGACAATAATAGAATATCGAAGGGCTCTAAGGAAGGGCACCTACCAGTAGATACCTGCCACGAAAGCAGCTACGATTGAGCATCCAAAATAGGTTTCTTCTGCTGCGCTTGGATAAAGGAAGACAAGTCAGGGCGTCATGCCTTTGTGGTTGGAAACTCGTAAAGTGACGTGCTAGCTCTGCAACTGCAAGTTGGCGACGGACGCGTGTCAAGGAGAATGCTAGCTGTCGGGCAGAAAATCGGTCCAGGACAGGGCACGTGTCGATCGGCCAGTTCGTCCTCACCGACAGGTGGTGGCTGCATGTTTTGAAAAGTGGGTGGCTGTGCAGCATCGGCAGGACACGTGTCTTGCATTGAAAGAAAGCCAAAAGATCCGTAAGGGTTGTGGCTTGAAAAAGAAGGAAGGCGCCACGTGGCGGGCGCCCCGAGGGCTAGCGATTCCAATTCAGTGTGCCAGGTTGTTATTTGCGCACGTGGCAGGGGGCCTTTCATGGGGGGGCCACGTAGGCAGGGGAGGCAGGGGGGTCCTTTCACATAGCGACTGTGTGTAGAGAGCAAGGATTAGCTTGCAATCGAGGTCACTGTTCGTTTTCTTTACTGTAGATCTGTTTCTTAATGGGGAGACCTCAGTACCTGCAGCGGTGATGGAGTCTGATTTTCTGCATGTGAAGCCACCATGACAGTCACGGGCCGCCAAGCTATGGGTGCTGCTACAGCTATGAAAACCACAGGACCAGGACTTCAATATTGCTGCATGCTACAGCTCTGGGGCTTCTTGTGAGCTACACAGACCGCCGGCCTGCCTGTGCCCTCATATGGCGGCAACTCATGCAGGGGAGCTCTTCACCGCATGCGGCGCAGAGCTTTACCTGGTTGATGGTGTGGAGAGCGCTCTCATGCAGAGCGGACAATTCACTTTAATGCTTGTGAAGAACCCGGCCTCGCAGCTGGCGGCGGTTGTAGCGGTGGTGGGAGAGGTGCAGTGGCCCGTGGGGTGCGACTCCACCGTGGTAAAGAAGGAGGAAGGAAGCTTCACCTTCATGCTGCCGGGCCCACTCACATACAACCTTGTATTGTCGTCCCCTAGTGCAGATCTACAGAAGCTGGAGCATATTCTGGAGGCATATTCGGACTGTGGGAGGCCGAAGCCTGTGGGTATGGCTTCTCTGAAACAGAAGGCAGTCATGAAAATAGTATACATGAAATAATAAGTCCCATTTTTTTGCTTGCTTGGGTCCGACGGTGATATTGATTTTACAGGTAATTAAGGTTGGTCTGCACATTTTTGTGGAAGCACGAAGGACAGGGCTCATTCACACTGTATGCAATGGGCATAGAGAGCTAGCCTGCCTTGCAGGGGCCTTATTTTCAAATAATAACTCTTGCTATTTTTCTCCAAGGAAGTTGCCCTCTGTTTTGTGTCAGAGTGAGAGTTCTTACTTGTACTACTTTGCTCAACATAACGTTCCCTTTGCAGAAAAGGAGGCACAGGCAGACGCGGGTTCCATGGCGACAACAGAGCGCTCTTGCAGCGAATCCAGAAAACGGACCGCCAGTGCAGTTATCACTAACCCTCATATGAAAGGGAGAATGCTACGAGCGCGACGCATGTCTGCTGTTTCGAAGGTTTTCTCAAAGAGCTTAGCAAGAGGAGCCATTAGCATTGATAATCATGTTGAATCTATGGACACAGCAGCCCGAGGACTACGGATCTCGTCAAACCTTGTGTTGGCCAGCGTGGATGCAGTTGCTAAAGTGGTTGAGGCAGTGGAGACAGGTGGACGAACATTACTAGAGAGTGCAGGTTCTGCGGCAGCGGGTGTTGCATGTGAGATCCAAAAGAACAGGCAGTCTGATGTTAATACATTTGCTCTGAGTAACTTGATTAGTGCTGGATGGACATTAAATAAGCTGGGGTTGCTTATGATCTTTCGGGTAATAACTGCCTCCATGGCAATTCACAGCAGTGGGAGTAGCAGCAGTGGCAGCAATCGGTCAGGCAGTTCCTCCTCATCTGAATTTCGGCGGCTGCTCTCATCCTCATCATCGTCCTCTTCATTATCAAGCAAGTCACCTGCCACTCCGTCGCATGGGCAAGGGGGTGGGACAACTGATGTCACCAGTTGTGCCTTAACGCTCCAACCGCCGGCAGCGGCAGCAGCTGGGTCAGCAATGCAATCACCGCCACCAGTCCCACCCCCACCACCACTCTTCTCACAAAATACACCACGCATACGTCATTCAAACATGCCACCGCCGTCCAGCCCACTACTTCCCATAGCTGGCGAACCTTCGCAAGCAGGGTTAGGCTTCTCGGACGCGACGTTGGCATCCACTCCGATCCGCATTTACAAGCCACGGCCGACGCCAGCAGCGTCTGTAACAGGAGCTCCGCCGCCGCCGCCGCCGTCTTTCCTCCCTCGTCCACCAAGGTTTCAGCCTCCACCCAGGGGTTAATAAATATGAGGGTGGTCAAGCATATTTTGGAGGAAGGGAGCAGTAGAGGGGGCACAAAAATGTGTGCTACAGGAGATTCTCAAAAGTAGGTGTCCTTGCCAAGGTGGTGGTGGTGCACACATTCCTGGTGCTGTGCCTTGGAGAAGGTCACAAAGGTGTTGGATAATGTTTTTCTCCTTTATACAATTTACAAGAGTGTCTTTTCTGAGCAATATTGTGTTGTGGTGTGTCATGTAGGTACAACACAAGAGCCTTGTGGATAGCCGTTGCTACGCTAGCTGATATTTCCAGTATGTGCACATCTCTTTTTAACAACCTACTGTTGCAATACAATCCCCTTTTACGAAATATTTGTATTCTTCTATTTATTTCTTTTAACGTCAAATCTATTTTTAAAATTCCAGAAGCTAATTAAAAAGGTGTACTCTGTTTTGTAAGGGTTTTCTTTTTTGCGGTGGATTGACGTAACTTAAATAGTGAAGCAAATAGTCCTTTCTCTTTCCAAAAATTAATTCAGCTGTGATTCTTGGTTGACGTGGGAAAAAGGGGGGACTTTGCAATGTATGCAAGTAAGGATGTAGTCACGTGGCACAGTTACTAGTAAGATGTTAAATTGGCATAGTTACAAAAGGCCTTGCATGGTTGCATATTGGTGTATATGTGACCATGCATGAGGCACACTTATACCAAAAGTTATCGATAACTTTACATGGCGCAACCACTATATACCACATGAGCCAAACTGATAGCTTAGTTAACTTTAGTGTTTAGACATGCGAAACATAGCACGGTACCCATCAGAGAAAGGCGTGTCTTATTCATGAAAAACCTATAAATGTTTTATAGTTAGGTCTTGAAAGCATGTGATATGCTGGCGCAGATGGGTGCCTATCGTATTTATGAAATATGGGGTTTCAATATCTTCTCAATTTTTTTTGTTTTACTTGTTTTGGAAGGGTTTCTTATTCTTTTGCCGTGGGAGATGATACTCTAATTTGGATTAATATCATAGGTACCTTGCATGTATGTTTGTAGTCAAAGTATGTATATATCACATACTTGATAATTAGGGGTATAGGGACTCGAGGTGGTTATAGAGACTCATGGTGGACATAAAGCATATATAGAGGTGGATCAGGAATAACTTTTGATGAGAGTAATAATCTCTTGAACCCATGCATTGGGTTTTGTTTTTGGGGGGGGGGGGGGGGGGGGGGGGGGGGGGGGGATTGGTTTTAGACTTCGAGGGTCATGGCATCGAAAGTGAAATTAGTTAGCCAATGGCCACCTTGTTACTGAAATTGGCCCATTTGCCTTTGTTCCTTGGCTAACTCAGGTAAATTCCAAGGCTTAAGATTATATAGATCATAAGGATGTTGGCAAGAAATTTGAGGGAGATCCGATTGCTTCGAGTGAAGTTCTCTTACCTTATGGGCTTAAAAGTGAAAGATTGGGGAGTTCCCACCTTCTTGATTGCATGTATCACTCGCAAAACAAGTAAATTTGTTGGGGATACCTTAGATGCTACATTTTCGTTTCTTGCCTTTGTACACATGTAGAGGGAGCATATGTATCTAGTTATGAGAAAATCCAATCAAGTTCGTAGTCATTGTCGAGGCCAAGTTTTATTTAACGGAGTTTTACTTGCATCGTTAATAACATTATGGATGCAACCTTAATTTACACAATATTTTACCAAAATCCCGAATTAATAATTCCTAATTTCATTAGTCCTAGGGAAAATCAATGCTACATCTTCAGGTAATGTCTTTGGCCTTTAATTGTCATGAGTAATATCACTTAAATTTATTAGTAATGCAATAGTACTTTGATTTAAGTCGTGGCAACTCAAAAGGGAGATATGCATTGAGATGGAGGAGAAAATTTCTCGGTAAAGGGTCTCAAAGAGCAATTTGTAGTTGCACAGATTGCTTTGTAAGCTGCACAAGATAACGTCTAGTCTTAGGTTGATGGAAATCATGAACAATTCCAACAAAATGGCTCCAAAATATTATTGAAAATCCAAACATTAAACAGAATATTGTTCCAAGTTGGTTCAAATAATTCTCTTGATAAGGCTCCAGGAGCTTGAGTTGGCTCAGGAAAAGGAATGGCTTGCACATGATGATATGGGATGTCCCAACATATGCAAAACGTGCAGTTTTTGTGGGTTGGACATCCATTAGGAATTAGGAAATTTCGAAGGTCTTTTGAAGGGCCTTCCAATTTCGGAGGTCTTTCGGAGGGCCTTTCAATAGAGAGAGAGAGAGAGAGAGAGAGAGAGAGAGAGAGAGAGAGAGAGAGAGAAAAGAGCTCTTCTAATGACAGGACGTTACTTAGAAAAATATGTTGATATTATGCTTGCATTCACAATCATAATATGGTATGCATTGCCTATACCTATAACCCATTTTTTCTTTAGCCATAAATCATATATAACAAACAATGGGTACTAAAAGAAAACATGAATAATACACAATGAGGTGAGGATGTATAGCATAGGTCACGCTTTTTCTTGCATCAGAGATGTTGAGCAACGAAGATTCTTCCCAAGCATTATCGAGGTCTTTACACAATGAGAAAGTGGTTGGATATATCTTGGAACAGCACATTGGTCTTTAGAAACGTGTGCGACCAATAAAGATGAAAGGCATACTGACAAGGAAAAAAAAGATGCCAAGGCCACGTTCATCATACATTAAAAGATTTTTAACGTCATTGGGAGAGCCGCCTTAAAAATTTACTTTCTCTATGAATTTTTCTTAAAATGTATTTTCATTTAATTGAGTACATTATAAAGAACAACTAGATACTTTGAAAAGTGAACCTAACTTTTTTGCGTTCCTTGAAAACGGTCACCTTCTCATTAAATGTGAGTCTTTTTGACAAGGTTGGCGTCACTCATTCAATATGGCCTTCGTCATCATTGAAATGAACAAAATTCACAAAATTGTCTACTAGTGTTAAAATTTGAAGATTTTGACACCGCCATTGCGTCCGAAATGCAGAAAAACCTAAAAATTGAATGTCTATTTATCTTGTTCTGACACCCAAAGAGAGAATACCAAAAAATATCTGAAAAGGGAAAAGGGGTTTTTGTCTAACAGCGTGCAGAGGCTATTTTACAAAATGTTGGAGTGTCCTTCACGTGTCGTTTTTATAAGTTTTTTGGTATTTTCTTCCTCTCTGGGTGTCAGAACAGGGCAAGTAGACATTCAACTTTTAGGTTTTTGGGCATTCCAAATGCATTGATGGTGTCAAAATCTTCAATTTCCTAGTTCAAAATTTTGTGATTTTTTTTTATTTGAGTGGTGATGAAAGCCATATTGAAGAAGTAACCACGGCCTCGTGAAAAAGACACTCACATTTAATGAAAAGGTGACGGTTTATAAGGACCGTCGGATTATAAAATGAGTAGGTGATACCTTTTCAATATGTTAGTTAATACCTACTCTTGTATTGGGGTTACCATTGAAGCTATCTTGGGTAGGCTTAGGTAGCTACCAATTTATGATACCTACTAGACACCCCATGCTAGTCAATAGTGGTAGCTACCACGACATAGTACTAGCTAAATAACATTGCTTTGTCCATTGGCTGATGCAGATGTAAGCCTTACCAATCTAGCTTGGTGGCCCAAATTGATGGCTAGTAGTAAACCCTAAATTAAGTGGCTCGCAGTGTACATTAATGTCTAGTAATGTAAACTTATGGCCGCAAAGTAGGCTAGTTGCAACCATAGTAGTCTAATGGCTACCAATGTGTTGTGGTGGGATAATAGCCTGGAACATGTTGGTAGCCTAGTTTCTACCAATCCTAGCGTGGTAGCTACCCATTATTTACTTAGAACTATTTATTTTCCTTGTGCTAGTGGACATTTCTTGGTAGCCATCCATCCTTCCTTCGTAGCTGCCCATCTATGCATAGAGGCCATGGCATCTTAGCCTGGTAAATACCTATTTTTTTGTAGTACCTAGGTTAGCTTGCTGCTTGATTCAGTTCTAAGGCGAGAGTGATCAAAGGAGGTTCTAATCAATTTTCTTTATGCCTCATTGTCTTATCTTGGATTTGGACTAAATTTATGCCTTTTTTTTTGTTGCAGGGGTTGAACATGTAGGAAAAAAGGAATAAACTGTACCTGTTAAACCTGAGAAGAGTCATGTACCTTTTAACCTTGATACTTGGAGGAGGACCAAGGTGATAGATCTTGAGAAGAAAGAAGATATTGAAAAGGATTTTGTGGCATTTAGGAAAGATGCTTCTAAGAAGCACGCTAAACAACAACAAGAGCCTTTTGTAGTGGACAAAACTCAAGAATCAAGACCTTGTCTTCTGCAAGCACTTAGGAGAGTGCGAAAGGAGGAAAAGACAACAACTTATAACAACAAAAAGTTTCACCAATGCAAAGTACATCACTGAAAGAATCATGATGTCCTTGATCATATGCAAAATCTTCAGTGCCATTCTCTTTGTCAACATCATCTGAAGGCTCATGTGTAACATACATGTGTAACATACTAACATGCATGATATTTAAACATCTTCTCCATAGGCCTTGCATACACTCACTACAAAAACAAGAGAATTTCTTGCATCTAAGAGCTTTTTCATTTTCTAATGACTAGCCAAAGACACAATGTAAACCACATGCACCTTATATAGCCTTCCATTCCCATTGGTTGCTTTTATCAACATCACCCTCGTTGAGTTCTTACCAAAACCGTTAAGTAATTGGACGTACCTTAGATGCCTAAGTGACAATAGTCCCCCTTAGAAATGGCTTACCTCAAGAATGGAGCAACATCTACTACGCATTGCAATTTCACATGAAATTTCAACTGTTGTCGAGTGCGATGCTTCTTGATAATGTCACTTGCCATCATGTTCACCTTCCCATTACTTGATCCTAAGAAATGATGTGTCATTTTCAACTAGGTGAGCATCTCACAACAATGAACAAATAGGAAGTATTTTTTGCTTGTTACTATAATGTTGTGCCATCTGACCACACCTGGTGTTCCTTGAGTGGAATACTAGATCTTTCAAACCAACGATTAGTGGGGCACGAAGCAATGTTGAAAAAATAGAGTTTCATGGATTTTATCATTTAAATTTTAGAGAACCTAGAATATAGAAGTGGTAGTACTAGGATGCTAGTTGTGCTCTGTGCATATGTGATGTAAACAAAAATTGTCACCTGGGTGAAAAACCAATCCATTTTTTGAATCTTGTTTTGGTCTTTCAATACTCCTTGAACTACTCAACTTGCCATGTATAACAAAATAGTTCTTTATAAAGTTCTTGAGATGGTCCTTAAACAAATACAAAAACTCCCTGAGTTGCATCTCTATTAAAAAAGACTTCCCTTTTCTTTTTCTTCCATTACTTATTTTGTCAACTTGAATGTCTCCAGATACCTTCACCTTGACCATATGTGAAGTTTGTGAAACCTCAATTTAGCAAATTAGCAGTTTTACAAAAGGTCCACATGCTTCACATTCACCCATCAAACACTTAAAAGAAAAAATATTCTGATAGCAATGGAGTTTGGGTATAAAGTTCGTCTTTCATAGCTTTGCAAGGCTTGTAGTGTGAACTTTGCATGGGTCATTTGCACCACATATATCACAATGGAAGCACACTCTTTCCCATGCAGCCATAGAGAATCATGCCTTACATGGTTGACATCATTCCTTACAAAAGATATTTGAACATGTGTATGCAACAAATGTATTGAGTTTGAAGTTTGTAAATAAAATAATGCTCTTTGATGAATCTCAATATCTAGAAAGAAGGCAAGGAATAATCCAATTTATATATATATTTTTTAAATCCAGTGAAAGCAAGAGTTCTATTCATTGTGCTTAGATGCTATCCTTCGCTACCCATTGACCAAGACTAGCTTGTAGCACAAGTAGCATGCATTGTCTAAATGGCGTGTAAAAGGTGAACCACCAAGTTTATCTCATATAGGTATTAGGTTTAGTTTTGGTAGCCACCAGGTTCAACTCTTGTATCTATCAATCTCATGTTGAAAGATAACATGCTCAACTTTGAAAGGTATTGTGTTTAAATTTGGTATTCACTAGGATTACCTTAGTAGCTTCTAGGTGTGGTAGCTACAAACTTTAGCTCAACCTTGATAGCTACCAGATCCTTAATAGAGAAGTTAAAGCTTCCAAGATCATGATGCCAGCTTCCATGTTGAGTAGTAGCTACTCGGATGAACATTCACCTATTAGGTAGTGCTAGCTATCAAGTATACAATGTGTTTATTAATTTTAAAGATAAGTACCATGTCCACACGTTGTGAGTCCTAGCTTCCATGATGAGGGGCAAGGTAAAAATAAGACCCCTTCAAAATTTTGTAAGTGTAGATGGGGTGGCAAATATATCTTTTCCATTGAAAGGACAAAGATACTAATGCATGCTCATCTCCACCCAATCGCCTTCTCTCATGCCTATAGCTGACTTTGACTAGGGGTCATGGCCCCCATTGTTTTATCCTTGTTATGACACTACTCCCCCTTGGAGGAATTTTTTTGTCCTTGAAAACATCAATGAAACAAATCTTATTAATAATATCAATCTTTTCTTGATCTAAACTTGCATCAAGTCAATTGATCTACTTGATAATTACAAAATCCAATATCCATTTGTGGAACTATCTACTTGTAACATTAACAAAGCTAATGATTGAATCAAACATCCTCTTAAGAGATTGTCCCTTTGGCCAAAAGGAACCTTTATATGGAGCTCAAGGTAATAATAGAGCCTATGCCAAACGAGATGATGTAGTTGAACAAGATTTATTCCTTCCAGGAACTGGAATGTTTACTTACTAATGCAGATCATTCAAGTGATCAATTAGCATTTAGACTTGTCAATGACACATTAAAAACTTATTGGCGACTTGTGTTTAAGTCCACGGGTACATTCACTCTCCACGTACAAACTAAATCTCAAAATTGGTTTAAATTTATTCTTTATAAAAGAAGAGCCTTTTGTGGAGCATCTTTGCTTACTGAGAACCATCAATTTCTTAACTCCACAATCTGAGGAATGGTATAGTGTGCCCAATCATGACAACATAAGAATTGAACCTACATTCCTTTGCTTAAAACTTTGTGCTCTTATGGTTGCATGTTACCTCTAGTTTGAGTAGCCAAGCAAGATCCTAGATATGATCTAGGCTAAATTCTTGCTGCAGACTTGTAGTGTCCTAATTTTCTCGTAGCCATACACCAAAATATTTTGAGACAAAAATACAAATGTGAAAACAGAATTGTAAACATGTCTAATACACACATGTAGTGTTGATGTAGTGAAAATGACCTCGATGTTCTCTTTGATCAAGATACACTCAATATATACCATATAATTTTTTAGATATACTACAATAGAATTGCTGAAAAGAAAAATTAAAAGCATACCTTGTCATAATGACTAATATCTGATTCTCCTAAATGATTTTCTCATGTTAAACTGATCATTTAATATGGGGAAGTGCCAGGGGAGAAAAAGCTAGAATATTGGTTAAGTTGGCAGACCGGCCACAGTAGGGATCCAAAGGAGGGAAAATAGGGATCCAAAGGGGGGGGCATCTGCAAAAGAGCAATGTGCAAAAATGGGCTTTAAAGACCCTAAGGTTCAGCCCTTTAATACTTCCAAAATGCTAAGGTTCCAAAATTCAAAGGTTGAATCCAATGGTCAAGCTTAGAAAAAGTGGATGCTTTGTGTGTGTACAAAAATTCTTCAATGATTCCTACATAGGAGGGGGCGAGCCCTGTACGTAGGGGATGAGAGAGAAACACACACACACACACACACACACACACACACACACACACACACACACACACACACACACACACACACACACACACACACACACACACACACACACAAGATTCCTTTACACAAAGGGAATGAGGGACACATGTCAGCTCCCTAGCCCAGATGCCCACAAGGTGCACTCAAATCCTATTGGATGGCCATGGATGTGGACCAATAAGAATTAGTCTAGAGTAAATCTAGTTTAATTCATTTAAAAAAAACTTAATAAAATAACCAATAAGAATTATTCTCTTAGAAGACTATTGGACAGTCTCCCAAGGTGTCCAATGAGCATTCAACAGCCCAATGGCTTGCCTGATTCCTATTGGCCAGGAGACAAAGGGGTCCAATGAAAGTTTAGTTGTATTAATTAATTACCTAAAGCTCTCACAAAAGGCGGAAGGGGGACACATATCAGAAGGCTATCACGTATGCTTCTTAAATCCTATTGGCTAAGATTGGAGGGGTCCAATGAGGTGCCAGCATGAGTAAATTCCATGAGGGGTCGACCAAGAGAGAGAGGGGGCTGATTTTGGCAAGGCATTATTTCACACACACACTCACAAAAGTTCATGTGTGAAGGAAGAAGACTCTCTCTCCTTCTCAAGCTTTAATGGAAAGCTTATCACCTACTCCAAGCTTGTGAGAAGGGAGGCCTACACCAACAAATCTTGACTTTGTAATGCAAATCCAACCAAGAGCCAAGCTTCAATTCATGCTCATCTCCTCTACCATGTTAATTACTAAGCTATGCTATGCTAATATGAGTGATTATGTGAGGAGATGTACATCTTTCTTGTAAGACTACTCCTTCTTTCTCTCAATCTACTCTCATACCCCGCTAGCTCTAACCATCTTCGAAGGTGTGTGAGGTCTTGGGTCTGAGACCGTGAGGGAATTGATGTTGTGTTTTATAAGTATTTTTCTTAGTGCTTGAAGCTTCCATCTTCATTGCACTAGCTAGTTATTGAAGGAACACAAATAATTGTATTGTAAAATGTCTCCCTTGATGGAGAAAACCTATAATACAAAGCCTTTTCGAGGGGGCTCCATGTAAATCCGGTCCTCAACTATTGTCAATAGCTTAATTTCTCTCTTTTTTGAAGTATTGTTCATGCCTATTTAACTAGGTGTTATGCTTTTTGTTGCTCTCTCCACGCAAGCACTCTTGTTATACTCATTAGGAATCTATTCTAATGAAATGCTCACTATGTTCATGCTATTTTCCGCTATACACAAGTTACTAGGCCATCAAATGTTACATTGGTAAGGTTACTAGGCCATTAGATGCTACATTGGTATCAGAGCACAAGGTTTCTCTTTTCTTGCTCAAGAAGGGAGGTCCTCAAGCTAGCTATAAATGGTTGCTATTATTAATTGCAATTGAGTAAGTAGAACAGGGATTTTTCAGCCTTGTAGTGTGCTTGCCTTCGTGCAGATAATGGGGCATCACGGTCGAGAGCTATGGTCTTAATAGTGGATTCCTACGGGGCTTGCCTACGGCTTAACAACTATTGAGCTATTAGAAGCTTGAAAGGAGCCGGTGTTGTTTTGGTATTGAAAGACTCTCTCTTCTATTCCTTGCAATTAATGGTATTCAAGCCACGGGTACAGTAGCTTGAGTGCTTTTCTAAAGGGGTAAATAGGAGTAGCAACTAGGGCTTGAAGTGCCAAAGTAAACCTAAGAAAGTTTACACCTAAAAGTTGTTAGAATGGCTGACGATAGTAAAGAGAGTGAAATTAATGTTGATAGCTTTGATTTTGCTAATAATCAGGCTATTAATGATGCCGCTATGCTTGTTACCTACCTTGTTTCTAGGCTTCAAGAACCCATGGGAAATCCATCCCTCCAAAGTGAAGTGCAATGGTAGCTTCGTGCTTGTGGGATTCTCCAAACTCCCCACCATGAGGAGAGAGTACCTAGGAAGCCTCCTTGTGAGACTCCCAAAAGAGGCCTCTCTCCAATTCGGGAAGAAGAAGAGGATCCATACGAAGGGCTCAAAAATTTGCTTCTTGATGACACATCTCCTTCCCAAAGGAGAATTCAAGAGCCCCCACCGAAGGACCGAGGAAGAAGTGAGTCTCCTGCCACCTCGATGGAGATGGCTCCACAAAGACGGCGGGATAAACTCTCTCCATCACCTCCTAAACAAAGAAGACCATCACACACTTCTACTTACCATAATTCAAAGAGGGATGACAAAAAGCAAGAGAAGAAAAAGATGAGAAAGAGGTCACCCTCTTCTCCATCTTCTTCATCCTCTTCCTCTTATGAAGAAAGTGATGGTGTGGACAAAGAGAGCGAAGGCAAGAAAAAGGCGAGAAAGAGGTCACCCTCTTCCCCATCTTCCTCAAATTCTTCATCTTTTGAAGAAAGCGATGGTGCAACTTTTGAACCATAAAAAAGAAGAGGCCATAGGAAATCCTATGCCGCGTGGAAGAGGTCGTCCAAGCTCAAGAAGTTCAAAGAGGGAAGAAATATCAGCTCTTTCCTTACCTACGATGGCACCTTTGGTGCTACGGACAAAGTCTTGGCCTTTATCCAACAATTCGATGTGGCGTTCGGAGATGAGGGATTCACGGAGTCCTCTAAGCTACGCCATGTAGCCATGCACTTTCAAAAGTCTGTCAGGCAATGGTGGTCTAGTCTGCGGGCCAACGGTGAAGCTCCACAAACATAGAAAGCTTTAAGAGCTTCCATCATGAAGCAGTTTTTGGCCACCGATGCCAAAGACAAAGTACTCACCGAATAGCGAAGCTTGAAGCTTTATCCCTACAAATCCATTCACAAATATGTAGACAAGTTTTGGGACTTACATCTCAAAGCCACTGTCTTCAAAAAGATGGATTTTGGAGAGAAAAAGCAACAATTTTGTGTGGGCTTAACTGAAGAAATGGCGGAGTATGTCAACTCCCAAAGGCCACGCACTATATCTGCAGTTATACACCATACTATGGTGGCTTCTCAAATCAATTTTCAAACAGGGGCTAAGAGAAATCCTAAGCCCACGGAAAACAAGGGTTCCAATGAGCCTAAGGGCAAGGACAATGTCCAAAAGTCTCCTAAGGGAAATTCCAATAACAACAAAGCTGAGGAGAAGGGAGTTTACAAAGGCAAAAACAAACTCTCTCCTGAAGAGCTTGAGCATTATCGCAAGGATAACCGTTGTTTCAAGTGTGGCGAGCAAGGGCATGTGTACTATGCTTGTCCCCAAAAGAACACCTACCATGAGCTGCTTAGAGCTACCGTGGTCAAAATACAAGAAGAGGAAGCTCATCACAAAGGATCTCGTCTATGCCATGCTTGGGGAAAGGTAAGAGAACATGATGCTTTTATTCTCTTTGACCCTGATTCTAGTCACAATTTTATATCCACAGAGTTGGCCACCAAGCTAGGCATCCAAGCCTATGAGATGGGAGATCTCCTACCCGTAGATGGTGCTTTCAAGGGGCAAGAATCTTCAGTTACTCCCTTAATTGGGAAATTGAGGCTCCATGTCCAAAGCTATGTAGACAAAGAGGACTTCTTTATCTCTCCTCTCAAGCATGAGGATGTAGTCCTAGGGGCACCATGGTTTGATCACATGGCTGCCAATGTTAAATTCCCTGTACATACACAAGCTTTCAATAGTCAATAAAGAGCTCTATTTCCATGTACGTGATTTTTGTTAAAGATTCTCAAAATGAACCTAATGCTTTAGCAAAAAAAAATATAAACAATCACAAGGAATTTGAGTTATCCAATTTTCTCAAGGGGTTTCAAGATGTCTTTATTGACGACATCCCTTGTGAACTACCTCCTAAATGAGGCAATGATGACCATGCAATTGAACTTCTTCTAGGAAGTTCACCACCTTATAAACCTCCTTATAGAGTTTCTCAAGCTCAACAAGAGGAGATCATGTGGCAAGTGCATGAGTTAGTTGAAAAGGACATGGTTAGGCCTAGCTCATCTCCATTTTTCTCACCTAAGGTTCCAAAATTCAAAGGTTGAGTCCAATGGTCAAGCTTAGAAAAATTAGACGCTTTGTGTGTGTACACAAAGTCAATGATTACATGTAGGAGGGGGCGAGTCCTGTAAGTAGGGGATGAGAGAGAAACAAACACACACACACACACACACACACACACACACACACACACACACACACACACACACACACACACACACATACACACACACACACGCACACTCACAAGCTTCCTTTACACAAAGGGAATGAAGGACACATGTCAGCTCCCTAGCCTAGATGCCAACAAGGTGCACTCAAATCCTATTGGATGGCCATGGAGGTGGACCAATGAGAATAACGCTAGAGTAAATCTAGTTTAATTTATTTAAAAAACACTTAATAAAATAACTAATAAGAATTAAGCTCTCTAGAAGACTATTGGACAGTTTCCCAAGGGGTGCAATGAGCATTTAGGAGCCCAATGGCTTGCCTAATTCCTATTGTCCAGGGGACAAAGGGGTACAATGAGAGTTTAGTTGCATTAATTAATTACCTAAAGCTATCACAAAAGGGGAAAGGGGGACACATGTCAAAAGGCTATCACTTATGCTTCTTAAATCCTATTGGCTAAGCCTGGAGGAGTCCAATGAGCTTCCGGCATGAGTAAATTCCATGAGGGGTCGATCAAGAGAGAGAGGGGGCTGATTTTGGCAATGCATTATTCCACACACACTCACACAAGTTCATGTGTGAAGGAAGAAGACTGTCTCTCTCCTTCTCAAGCTTTAATGAAAAGCTTATCACCTACTCCAAGCTTGTGAGAAGGGAGGCCTACACCAACAACTCTTGGCTTTGTGATGCAAAGCCAACCAACAGCCCACAAGCTTCAATGCATGCTCATCTCCTCTACCATGCTAATTACTAAGCTATTCTATGCTAATATGAGTGATTATGTGAGGAGATGTGCATCTTTCTCGTAAGACTACTCCTTCTTCCTCTCAATCTACTCTCATACCCCGCTAGCTCTCACCATCTTCGAAGGTGTGTGAGGTCTTGGGTCTGAGACTGTGAGGGAATTGATGTTGCATTTTATAAGTATTTTTCTTAGTGCTTGAAGCTTCCATCTTCATTGCACTAGCTAGTTATTGAAGGAATACAAATGATTGTATTGTAAAATGTCTCTGTTGATGGGGAAAACCTATAATACAAAGCCTTTTGGAGGGGGGACCGGCTCCATGTAAATCCGGGCCTCAACTGTTGTCAATAGCTCAATTTTTGTTTCTTTTGAAGTATTGCTCACATTAGGAAAAATGTGGACTCTCCTTGGGCCATATAGGATTAAGGTTAATTAGGCTCCAGCCAATAGGAAGAGAGCAATGTATATAAGTCTAGAACCTAAGAAAGTAGAGAGAATAATAGGGTTGTCCACTCATTTATTTCTTTGTATCCTAGAGGGAGGTGGATGGGTAAAAGAGGGAGGGAAAAAAGAAGGGGAGGGGGGAAGTGGTGGGTCCACAGATACGTTTTTGCAAAAATCCTAAAAATTTCAAAAATTTCAAAAAAAAACTTAAATTCAAAATATTCCATCCAAAACTCCCCCCAAACCTACCCTACGATCAAAAAGTCATTTTCTCACTCTAGAACCTTTTTCCCAAGACTCCCTTCCTCCATAGCCCCTTTCCATAACACAAAGCTCTCACTCTCTCTCTAAACTCTTACACCTTCCTCCTTCCTCAAGCTCTCCATTGCAACTTTAAGCTCCCACTCTCTCTCTCTAAAATCTGTCTCCCTCCTCCTTCCTCAAGCTCTCCATTGCAACTTTAAGCTCCCACTCTCTCTCTAAACTTTGTCTCCCTCCTCCTTCCCCAAGCTCTCCATTGCAATTTCAAGCTCCCACTTAAGCATCCATGGCAAACAATGGTCAAAATAAACGCCCCAAACCCATCATTCAAAGTATGGTTCTCCACAACTCGAAGAATGAGGAGCAGCAATGGGAACCTCACGTTTTTCAAGAAGGTGCGTGGGTCTACATGCAACCTTCCGCAATTGGTCCCCATCGTGTTCGTGAAAGAACAAACGTTGATCTCCATTGGAAGGGAAACTAATAGGCTTCAAGCAAGTAAGAGACAAGGGTATGGTGGCAATCGTTCAACATGTCTTCATGCACATGCATCTACGAGGGATCACCAACCCAAGGGATTTTCCTTGTAATTATATGTCCCTTGTACTTCAATGGTTTTGGTGGTAACAAAAAATTAGACTTTTTACATCTCACGGACTGTTTTGTTTCTATGTAGATGTTTTGCCTTCTAGCCTTGTGAAGGAGCAACCGCTCTCGTGCCTTTCAGGCACATTTACGGCGATGCATGCAAGTCTTGGGGATATGCTCTTCTCCAACACAACTTCATCAAACCTTGCACGTCAAAGGGTGTTCTTCTACACCCACAAGTACATTGTACCTATAGATGAGCAAGGCTACGGAGAGCTACAACATTTGGAGGCTACAACCTTGCATAGCATGGAGTGGCCAAAGCCAGATGCATTCACTGTAATGTCTTTGAAAGCCAAGATTGTAGCTGATGTGAGAGCATCATTAAAATTTGGAAAAGCCTCGCGTTTCGTTGGGCTTGGATGGTGTTGTCCTGCTCATGTCTTCGCTAGCATATTCGGATCTTTGGCTTTCCATCATACAAACACTATGTATGTTTGCAAAGATCTACATTACGATACATTGGAAGCCATCCTTGGCGAGAAGTGGGGGTATCTTGAAGGACTTCACAACGGAGATTTCTTTCGGTGTCAAGTTGGAAGTTTCGGCATTGCTATCCGTTTCATCAAGGTGCGCTCCACCCTTTACGTGCAGTACTTCTATGAAAGATGGATGTGCAATCTTGGTGAATGGATTCCATTGCAATCCACCAATGCTACAATTGAGGTATTTGATATTGCAATCAAATTGTCGAGTGGTGTTGTTGAGACCATCCAAGTGAACAAGCATTGGACATTGGCCAATGTGCGGGAGCACTTAGTGATAATGGGTTTAGAGCATGGAGAAGATACAAAATTTTGCATCGGACGACATAAGGTGAATGATTTTTCTCTCTTAATTATGTTATCTTTATGTTCTTTGGATTATTCCTCACTTTAAGGTGGGCATTCTATTTCTTTTTTTTTTGCTAGATTGGTAGCCGCATGGAGAGCACGTTCAAATTGAAAAGACGTGGATGACGGAAGAGAATTTGATTTTATCATTAGAGTAGTTATGTTTTGTACTTAAATTTCTTATAATATCACAATTGTAAGTTCAAGCAGATGGTTGTATCAAATTTTGGCAATGCACATTATCTTAAAGTCGTAGTGACGTGTTTTTAGAGTTAAATGATTGTAATTTAATTTGAAAGTTTTTTATAACTTTTTGTTATTTGTGTTACTTTATGAAAATTGTTTAATATTTTAATTATTACTTTTTTATTTTTATTTTTTTGGGGGGGGAGAGGGGAGGGGCGTGCTATATAAAGCCTCCTAAACCCTACCATTTTCACAATTCACCTACATAGCATGTTCACACTCTCATTTGAGCTCTAGCACTCTTTGCATTCCTACCTTAGTAGCTAGCATCATGGCATCCTCCTCCACCCCTCCCGAAGCCACGGCGTTACAACGCTTCCAAGCGTTTTTACAAACAACCGAGTGGCAAGATCGTGACGATCTCCACAATTTCTTCACCCAATTCCCTGATGTGAACGCAACTATTTACCTAAACATCCAATCTTTTCAACCTATCTGGGAATTTTTTGAAATCTGCATCGACAAGTATGCCGTACCAATTGTCGGACAAGGGGAATTATGGATTCCATGCGATTTGCTTCGCTACATACACAAAGGCGATCGGCCTTTCACCCAGCGGTTTCAACGATTTTGTGTAATTGCGGGTGAGGCAGGTCAGAACATTGAATATTTACGTTTGATAAAGAAGAAGGTCGACACCCAGTTTCTAAGTCGCTTGGCGACTTTTGTGTTTCTTCTTGCGGAGGATCCTAAAATATCTGAGGTGAGTTTGCCTCATTTGCGCCTTGGGGGTGTCGTCAAGGACACAAAGTAGCCCATTACAGCGCCCTGGGATGCAAGCAAAGAGGGCAATATTCTTGCCCTAACCTACCCAGGAGGTGTCATGGATGCCGCCAAATCCATGGGTGATGAGGGTGCAGAAGCATCCTTTAAGCCCGATGCAGATGCGCCGGAGGAGACATTAACTCCGGAGGTTTTTTTTGAACACCTCTCCCCAATTGTCATAAATGGGGAGCAATATTTGTTTTTACATGATCTTGAAAAAACTTTTGACATCCGCATGGATGAGTGCCTGTCCATCCTCTGTGCCACTGTAGAGTCCTCTGCCATTGACCCCTCCTCCGATCCACTAGATCGAAGCCTCCTACCCCTTGGAGAGAGTGTGGTAGATACAATGGAGTTGGCAATGGTGGCGGTGACAGATGCACCTCACTCATCTGTGTCAGAGGATGAGTTTGTAGCTACACGCACATTGCTTGAAGCCCAACGCACTCCTATGCCTATTCATATATATGAACTTGAGAGTGTCGCTATGGCTCTCAATTCATCTATTTCTCTTGACAGCAAAGGCATAAATGATGAGGACAACGAAAAACAAGAGGTATTAATTAATTTTTGTTTTATGATTACGTTAATTTTCATTGTTGCATTCTGAAATCTTATTTACCTATTGATTTCTTTGTAGAATGTTGTGGAGTTGGATGAGCATGTATGTCGAGGAGGAGATGGTAGGCGCCAAGCTTTTGGATGGCAGTCATCCCTTGCGTATTACCTTGGCAAGCGCCCCCAGGACGGCTTTGCGATAATCCACAAGGAGTACACTCCTTGTGGTCAATTTTGGGTGTCAATGATGAAAGCAATGAGCCGCATCCTATGCCTGTCAACCATATCTCAAGCCTCCCAAATTATTTATCTTGTAAATAAATCTCTGGCCAGTGCTGCATTTGCGACACACATTCATGGTCGTGTGCTTTGTAACGTGGCCTTAAGCCAAGCTGTAGGTCTAAGCAATGTGGAACAAATTGCTTGGGATGTGCTGCACAAACAGCTTCCCTGCGCCCAAGAGCGCCGAGAAAACATTGCTCGCCATATCTTAGATGGCTCAAGCACTCAATAGCTGCATATATCTTGTAATTAACTCTTTCAAATTTGTAATGGGATATATCACATCTTTGTACTTTGCTATTTTCAAATTTTGAATGGGACTTAATTTGAATTGTGAAATTATGTATTGAGTTTATGGTACGATAGACAGTAGGTGATTGGTTCTATCTTGTGATATGATTGTGCAATTCTCTGAACCAAAATCAAAAGTTTTTTCCTCATATAAATAACACTAAAGGCATAATATCATTGCATTTTTGTAAACCTAGCCTAGAGAAGGTAAAAAAAGGCTATATGGGGGCCTGCCGTAGAGGCGCGTGAGAAGGCAAAAGTAACAGTTACTTTTGCCTTCCCGCGCGCCTCTGCGGGGCAGGCCCCCAGACAAGCCTTTTTTTACCTTCTCTAGGCTAGGTTTACAAAAATGAAATGATATTATGCTTTTATGGTTTTTCAATCAACCACACTCGATTGACAGCTCTTGTAATCAACTTCTATCGACATCTCTCTCTCTCTCTCTCTCTCTCTACTTAGTTTTACTCATCACTTAAAGCACAAATGTTCAGTACGATGGAAAAGAAATCACTAAAGCCACGACTTGTTATATTTGAAAAAGATATCTTTACAATGCCAAAATTGCATAAAAGTCAAATTCAATCTCTCTCTCTCTCCTCTGATTCGACGCGCAAGATCTATATCCTTGGGCATTATTGTCACCCATTTTGCATGAATAGCACACAAGTTAGTGTCTTCAAAAAGAGAAATTAGTTGATATTCTGCCGCTTCTTGCAGAGCTTCTACGACGATACCTTGAACTCGAAATGCCATTCGATAACTTTGCATGATCTCTTTCACCAAACGTGCGAATGGTGAGGCTTGCGGATGAGAAGGTCTAAAGTTTTTTAATAGTGACGAATCTCTTGCAAGGCCTTTGGAATGCGTCGCTTCACAGCAGGAGCCCGTTGTTGAGGGATGGTAGGATCTGGGACATGGGCCTTGCGAGGGCGAACCTTGAAAAACTTTTTCTTTCTACGAGAGGGCTTGGGAGGAGGATCTTGCGCATCTTCAAGGCCACCATGTGCTCCGACTAGCTCTTCAACTCCACCCTGCGCTCCAACTGGCTCGTCTTATACATCCTCAAAATCCTCTTCATTTAGTAACCCATGATCACGTCTAGGCTGATCTGACGGCAGAGCTCCGAAGCCACGTGGCAATGTCTTCCCAACCGAAACTCGATGATTGCTTGGGATCTCCTGTCCGCTCCATGGTGGGCTTTGTGCTTCGTTGTCCGTCTCGATTTCTGTGTCCGAAGTCACTACCTGTTTCTTCTTGCGTGAAGGTTGTCCATCTTGTTGCTCTTCACCTGACCATTCCCTCTCCATCTCTTCTAGGAGCTCTTGTTCGTGTATCCAAGGTGGTTTTTGAGCACCTTGGACGGATGAGTGAGGGTGAGCAAAAAAAGGTTTGTTGTTTGCTTTGTGCGTGCCATTGTGTAAGAAGGGGCAAGATTGAAAATGAGACTCCCTCTTCTCTAAAAGACCCCTATTTTAAAAAAAAAGGTCGCTTCACACTTGACCAGGCCACTTAAAAAAACTCTTAATGTCATCAAAATATAAAAAACAAAAAATGGATAAATGGAGAAGTATTATATGCAACTCAACAAAGACATCTACAAAAATAAACATTACATTGCATTGCATCATTTGTTTTACATGTTGGGTAACCAACATTTGCCCACTCTATGGAGATTTTCACGCCACCTAGCATGATTAAGGGGTCCAGTGGAGTTTCTCCATTTCTCTTTAGCACTAAGTCAAGATTGTCTGCTAACCTCCTTGGCAAGACTTGAATTTCGCGCTCGCTCTATGGCATGGCATCTCCCCAAAGAACAACGAAAGAATCAATCAAACATCTCCTTCATGTAGTTGGATCTCGTAGTACCACCACCGTGACGTGTATTTTTAAAGTAAACACCTTTGGCTCAATAATGTGATTTTTCCATTCCTTGAGTGCTCCACATGTCTAATGAACCATATTTTGACATAAAGAATGCTCCATGCATATACAAAATATGCTGCATCAAGAAAAAATGCTTAGATCAAATGAATGCTTATGTATAACATCAAAATTTGAAATGAACAAAGTAACTTGTGATATTGCTCTCTCCCCACGCTTGCACAAATGCTTTAGTGAAATTCGAAATGTGATCTTTGAAAAAATTTTGTTACTCGCTCGTGGTTTGGGGTTTCCACATGATTTGAAGCACTAACTCCAAGTGGTGCCACACTTGCCTACGCAGATTTACAAGCACGGGATTTGAATCTTGATCGGTCGTACACTTGCAAAGCGCTTTCCATAGCTCCCATGGAGCATCCTCCTTACCCCTCTCCTTTCGCATCTCTGGTTTCTTGAAAACTCTACGTGCTTTCACACCATTCATAGATACTTTTTGTGGCACTTCATGCATATTTTCCACCTCACCGATGATAGAAACATTGCCACCATGACATCCAATCGAATTTAGAATTGCTTCAACTATTCCAATGGCTTCTACAGATCTGGAAAGTAGTTTCATTGTGAAAGCGTACTCTATGTGAAGCTTTAACAAGCAATCAAATATACGCATAAAGGCATGCAAAGTGCAAAAGTGTACATTTGTAAGTGGAAAATTGATAATGGGATGCCATGTTTTATCTTTTGTCGACCGATTGGAGACCTCCATGATAGGACACTTCAACACCGATGTAATGAAAATGGCCTATTTAATTTGAGAGTAGCAAAAATTAATGAGAGTACTTTTGAGAAATGACTTTGTGAGCATAGCGGGTGAACATAATTGAAGATAGCAACATAATCATAGCAATTAGTTAACTTGGCATGAACAATACTTTTGCAAGAGAGACAATTTCGAGAACATGACAACAGTTCAGGACCAGATTTATGTGGAGACGGTCCCCCCTCCAATAGGCATTTGTATTATGATTTCTCCCATTAACAGAGACTTGTTACAATACAATCTTTGTGTTCCTTGTGACCTAGGTGATGCAATGAAGATGGAAAGCTTCATGCATCGCAAACATAACATAAACTTGAAGAAATCTTTAAACATCCCAAGCCTCAGTCCCAAGACCTCAAACACCTTCGAAGGTGGAGAGAGCTAGCAGGGAATGAGGGTAGGGAAGAGGAAGAAGAAACATTTCGTAGGAGAAAGAATTAGTTCCTCACTTATCATAACTCTTGTTGCTAGCATACATAATAGCATAGTAATGAAGAAGAAGGAGATGGCAAGCTTAAGCATTGAAGCATGGCTCATGGTTGGATTTGCACTCCATATCCAAGAGTGTTGGTGTACGCTCTCAACCTCTACTTGCTTGGAGAATAAGAGGGAGCTCTTGCACTTTGCATAGCACACAATGAGAGTGTTTGTGAGTGTGTGTGGGTGAGTATACCCCCTAAGCAACCCCCTAGCTTGCTTGGGTTGACCCCCCCTTGTAGCTCATACTTGAAGCTCATTGGACCCCTCCAGGCCTAGCCAATCACAAGCAGGAGGCATTACAAGCAGCAAGGGTAGCCTTGAGACAAGTGTCCCCCTTTCCCCGTTGAGAGAGAGGGCTAGATAAATACTAAATCAATTAATGAAATATCCTAAATTATTATTGGACCCCTTGGGTGGCCAACCAATAGGCTTCAGGCACACCATGAGGGCAACATGAGGAGGAACTTGACAAGTGTCCCTTTTGCTTTCTTTGTACCATGCATGCCTTGTGTGAGTGTGTGGGTGTTCTCTCTCATCCCCCCTCATGTAGGGCTTGCCCCCTCCTTGTAGGGATTGAATCTTTGACTTTTTGACACCTCAAGCCCGTCATGCATAGGCCCAGTTCCCACGACAAGCTTGGCTCATAAGCACTTTAAGCTTGGGCTGGGTTCTCACCTCAAGTGCAATCCTAGCATCTCAAGCATGTCAAGCACCTCAAGCATCTCAATAATTAAGCACCATAAGCATTTCAAGCACCTCAATCATCAAGCACCTCAAGCACCTTAGTCATCAAGCATGACAAGCACCTCGAGCTGGGTCGGGTTCCCGTGCGTCAAGCTCAGCCCTAGCTTACCTAAGGTCAAAGGCCTTTTACACACATTATTGGAGGTCTTCAATGAAGCGAACCCTAAGGTATTGTGCTCCATTTGTTAGCCTTGCTCTTTGATAGACCATCTCTCATTTGGGCCCCTTTACCATTGGCCCCGTGTTGAGATAGATCTATAAGCACATGTCTATATCTTGACACTTGTTCCCGTTTATTCTCCCACATTAAGTGATCAATTTAATATGAGAAAATCATTTGGGTTGGTTAGATATTAGATATAGATTTTATGACATTACCTCTCTCTTGAAATCGTAGTCGTCCTCGACGATGAGGTAGAAGAGATAAAGTCTTAGTCATTAGTCAATTTTACTTAGCGGGTAGAGGATCCCTTTTTACCCTACGACATCTCTCCAAGATGGATGACTAATCCATTTGGTGCTTGGGAGACATACCTGCCACAAGCATGTCTACTCTTTAGTCCATTTCATTCTCCCAAAGTAGAGTGACAAATTCTACTTGGTGTTTGAGAGACGTCGTCATCACAAACATGATTCTAAGCATGCATACTAGTTAAATTTGTGCACAATTAAAAAGAGGACTAGTCTTATAAGACAAAAACATGAGTCATTTAAAAGAAATTTGTACATTTGCTTACTCTAATGTAGCATTGTAAGCATTGACAAGGTTCATACTATCCTTAAGATGTATTCCTTGCATCCATCTAGCATCTTCAAAAGGATAATTGTTGAACTTAATAAGATACCGTCGGATAATCTTACCATGTCGTAGTACCTTGTCTTCATGCCGAAGAACAGCTTCGGGTTGTAGCACCTCTTCTTGGTCTTCAACTTCGAGAGGGTCTTCAATAATTGGTTCATTTGGTGGCTCTCCTTTGTAGGGCTTAAATAGGCTTACATGAAAGGCATTGTGTATGAGCCAATGGTTGGGAAACTTGAGTTGATAAGCCATCTCATTGATGGGCTTCAAGATTTGGGAAGGACCATAGTATCTTTTTGCTAGTTTAGCATAATACTTTTGATGGCCCGTAGGATTTTTGCCCGTCATTTGCCTTAATCGAGCCTTAGGAAACTTGAGAAAGACCCAATCGTTTTCTTTGAACATTAAGGCTCTTCTATGCTTATCAGCAGCAGCTTTTTGCCTTTGTTGAGAGATGGATATAGCCTCCTTAATCTTTTGAAAAGATTCTTGTAGTTCATGGCTATACTCATCGGCACGGCGAAGATCTTCCCATGTACTTTGAGTAGCAAGGGACTTTTAGGTCTTCCCTCAATGATCTCAAAAGGTGCTTTTCCCATAGAAGTATGTACAGTATTATTGTCGGCATACTCTACAAGAGGTAAGTACTTTTCCCATTGTGAGCGTTGATCTACTTCGGTAACATAAGTCTTGAGTAGATCGAGTATTGTAAGATTTGGCTATCTCACCTTGGCCATCCGTTTGTGGGTGATAGGACGAAGAGAAATTCAATCTTGTTCCTAGATTTTCAAAGAGACCTTTCCAAAAATTACTGGTCATTCTAGGATCTCTATCTGACACGATGGATGTGGGTAATCCATGGTGCTTGAAAATATGAGATATGAAGAGAGTTGCCATTTGATGTGCCGTAATAGTCTTTTTGACAGGAATAAAATGTGCTTGCTTGCTAAACCTGTCAACTATTGTCCATATTCCTGTATTCCCATGGATAGAGTTGGGTAATCCAAAGATGAAATCCATGCATATACTCTCCCATGGTGAATTTGGGATAGGAAATGGCTGGAGTAATCCAGGTTGCTTCCCACTATCATACTTGGTCTTTTGGCATACTACACATTTTGAAACATACTCTTGTATGTCCACTTTCATGGTAGGCCAATAGAAGTAAGTCTCTACTCCTCAGAGAGTAGGTTGAATACCTCTATGCCCCACATATGGAGGAGCATGAGATTCATACATAACTTTCTCACGAAGGGAATGGGTAACACATAGCCTATTGCCGTGGAGAAGATAACCATCCTGCAAGGTGAATGGTTCCTCTTTCTTCCCCAAAGCAAGGGCTGACATTATGTCTCTATAGTGAGGGTTAGTAGCATACTCATCTATCATAGAGGATAGATCATTGTGAGTAGCTATAGACACCGCATTAACTTTGGGTCGTCGTGAAAGTGCATCGACCACTTGATTGTGCTTACCAGCTATGTGAGCAATATGGAAATTAAATTGCGAAAGAAAATTTGCCCACCTCATTTGTTTGTCAGAGAGCTTGGTTTGCGTCATGAAATACTTGAGACTTTGGTGGTCGGTTCGTAGGATAAATGGAGTCCCCAATAGGTAGTGCTTCCATGTGTCTAGGGCATGTAGAACAGCTAAAAGCTCTTTCTCATAAATTCCCAAGACTCATTCATCAATATTGAGCCTTCGGCTCTCATATTCTATGGCATGCCCTTCTTGAAGCAAAAATGCTCCAAGGCAATCACCACAAGCATCACATTGGACCTCAAATGGCTTTGAGAGATCCGGAAGCACAAGGACTGGTTGGGAAGTAAGCTTCTCTTTGAGCTTTTCAAAAGCATTTTTCTCCTTAGCAGTCCATACAAACTTAATGTTATTCTTAGTTAAGTCGTGTAGTGGTCCTGCTACTTGAGAGAATTTTGCTATGAAGCGTCTATAGTATGCGCACATAGCAACAAAGCTTCTTAGCTCATGTAGATTTCTTGGGTTAGGCCATGATTTTATTACCTCTAACTTTGATGGATCCATTTGGATACCATCTTTAGAGATAATATGACCTAGGTATTGAATCTCTTGAAGGAAGAATTCGCTTTTCTTTTGGTTGAGAAAAAGCTTGTTCTCCCTCAATGCTTGAAAAAACGCTTGGAGATGTTGCTTATGTTCCTACAAAGACTTGGAGTAGATGATGATATCATCAAAGAACACTCCAGTGAATTTGCGGTATGGTCTAAAAATTTTCTCCATCAAAAGATTGAACGTAGCTGGTGCATTAGTCAACCCAAAAGGCATGACTAGATATTCATAAAGACCAAACGTTGTGCGAAACGCTGTCTATAAGATATCTTCATCCACTATCCTTATTTGATGATAGTCACTCTTAAGGTCAATCCTACTGAAGTAGGTCGAGCCTTGTAGCTTATCATATAGATCTTCTACCCGAGGTACGGGAAACCTGTTTTTGATAGTGATATGGTTTAGTGCTCGATAGTCCACACACATACGGTATGTACTATCTTTCTTTTGCACTAAAAGGACTGGAGAACAAAAGGGAGAGGAACTAGGCCTCACCATCCCTTTGTCTACCAGCTCTTGTACTTGCCTCATGATCTCCTCTTGTTGAGCTTGTGAGACTCGATAAGGAGGCTTGTTAGGTGGTGAGCTTCCAGGAAGGAGCTCAATGCGATGGTCATCATCCCCTCGTTTTGGAGGTAAGTCCATAGGGATATCATCGATGAACACATCTTGGAATCCTTTTAGAAAATTAGACAAGTCTAACTCTTATTGATTCCTACCATTTACATTTGATGAAACATTAGTATCTTTTAGAGACTCTTTGACAAAAATCATGTACGCAAAAACTGAACTCTTCATTGAATTATCAAAAGCAAGAGGATTTACAAGTGGAATAGTGCGACCACGCTCACTAGCATCTATATACATGTTCTTTCCCCTGTAGGTGAAGTAGATTCTCCTTTCACGGAACTTCATGTTGGTAGCCATGCGATCAAACCATGGTGCCCCTAGGATAACATCCTCATGTTGGAGAGGAGAGATGAAGAAGTCTTCTTTGTCGACATAGCTTTGGACATGAAGCCTCAACTTCCCAATCAAGGGAGTAACGGAGGCTTGTTGTCCCTTGAAAGCTGCATCAACCACTACTATATCTCCCATCTCAAAAGCTTGAATGCCCAACTTGGTGGCCAACTCCATTGATATGAAGTTAAGAGTAGAGCCAAGGTCAAACAATATGAAGGCATCATGCTCTCTTACCTTTCCCCAAGCATATGAAAGTGATGATCCTTTGCAATGAGCATCCTCTTTTGGATCTTTGATGGTGGAAGCCCTAGGAGTCTCATTGCGAGTATTCTTCTTGGGGCAAGAACGATAGCGATGTCCTTGCTCCCCACACTTGAAACACTTATGGTCCTTGTGAAAAGCTTCAAGCTCTTCAGGAGAGGGTTTGTTTTTACCATTGTAAACTCCCTTCTCCTTGGATCAATTGTTGTTGTTGTTGGAATTGACTTGGGAAGTATTTTGAACATTGGTTTTTCCCTTTGCATCATTTTTGTCTTTGTTTTCCATGGGCTTGACATTACGTCTAGCCCCTTGATGGAAATTGATGCGTGAAGCAACCATGGTGTGATGGATTACTTCGCTAATAGTACTAGGCCGTTGAGAGTTGATGTATTCGGCTATCTCTTCAGGTAATCCCGCACAGAATTGCTGCCTTTGCTCGGCAAAGTCTATCTTTTGAAAGACAGTAGCCTTGAGATGTAAATCCCAAAACTTGTCTACATATTTGTGGATAGACTCATGGGAGAGGAGCTTCAAGCTGAGCCATTCGGTAAGCACTTTGTCCTTTGCATCGCTTGCAAGGAATTGCTTCATGATGGAAACTCGTAGAGTTTTCCATGTCTTTGGGGATTCACCATTTCCACAAAGGCTAGCCCACCATTGACGAGCTGATTTTTGCAAGTGCATAGCTACATAGCGTAGCTTAGAGGACTCTGTGAAGCCCTCATCTCCAAAGGCCGCATCAAATTGTTGGATGAAGGCCAACACATTGTCGGTAGCACCGAAGGTGCCATCATAGGTGAGAAAAGAGATACTCTTTGCTCCCTCCTTGAACTTCTTTAGCTTTTGTGACCTTCGCCATGCAGGAAATAATTTTCGATGTCCTCCCCTCTTGGATTATCTAGGAGAATAACCATAACTTTCGTTAGAAGAGGAGGAAGGTGAAGAAGAAGGAGAAGAGGGTGACCTCTTCTTAGCCCTTTTCTTCCTTTGTTTCCTCTCTTGCCTTTCAGAGTGATGAGGAGAAGGACTATGTGTTGATCTTTTCCTCTTGGGAGGAGTGGGCGATTGTCTAGACCGCCGTCTTCGTGGAGCCACATCTTCAAAGGAACTTAAACTTTCATTCCTTTCTTGCTCTTTGGATTCCTCCTCTCGAATGGGAGAGAGTCTTCTTTTGGGGGTCTCTTCAAGAGGCCTCCTAAGCTCTCTCTCCTCTTGGAGAGGAAGGGAAATTCCATAAACAGGAAGTTGTTGAGTAACTTCGGCTTGCAAAGTAGGGTTGCCCATAGCTTGCTGCAACCTAGTGACAAAATAATTCACAAACATGGGAGCATCATCATTAGCACCTTCATGTGCAAAATCAAAGCTATCAATGTTCATTCTACTCTCTTGATTATTGTCAGCCATGTTAACAAAATTCATGTATGTACTTAGTGTATGCTTTGGAAATTCAAAACCTTAGTTGCCACTGCTCTTAGCCTTTGAAAATCGGCTCTTAAGCATCTACACCCATGGCTTGAAGTGGTTAATTATAGAGAGTAGAGGAGTAGTTCTAACATAGCAGAGCTGCCAAGGGCTAGCTTCTTTCAGACTTCTTATGGCTCAATAATGGTAAAGCCGTAGGCAAGTCTAAAAAGACTCCATTATTAAGTCCAAATCTCCCGAGGTATGCACCATCCCCCACATAGTGGGCTCAACAAAACCGATAATAGATCCCACTTCCAGTTACCCTAATATAATTAACAACATCAACCATTTATAGGCTACTTAAGGACCTCTCTTCTTAAGCAAGAAAAGAGAAACCAAATGCTCTGATATCAATGTAATGAAATTGGCCTATTTAATTTGAGAGTAGCGGAAATTAATGAGAGTACTTTTGAGAAATGACTTTGTGAGCATAGCGGATGAACATAATTGAAGATTGCAACATAATCATAGCAATTAGTTAACTTGGCATGAACAATACTTTTGCAAGAGAGAGAATTTAGAGAACATGACAACAGTTGAGGACCGGATTTATGTGGAGCCGGTCCCCCCTCCAATAGGCATTTGTATTATGATTTCTCCCATTATCAGAGACTTGTTACAATACAATCTTTGTGTTCCTTGTGACCTAGGTGATGCAATGAAGATGGAAAGCTTCATGCATCCCAAACATAACATAAACTTGAAGAAATCTTTAACTATCCCAAGCCTCAGTCCCAAGACCTCAAACACCTTCGAAGGTGGAGAGAGCTAGCAGGGAATGAGGGTAGGGAAGAGGAAGAAGAAACATTTCGTAGGAGAAAGAATTAGTTCCTCACTTATCATAACTCTTGTTGCTATCATACATAATAGCATAGTAATGAAGAAGAAGGAGATGGCAAGCTTAAGCATTGAAGCATGGCTCATGGTTGGATTTGCACTCCATATCCAAGAGTGTTGGTGTAGGCTCTCAACCTCTACTTTCTTGGAGAATAAGAGGGAGCTCTTGCACTTTGCATAGCACACAATGAGAGTGTTTGTGAGTGTGTGTGGGTGAGTATACCCCCTAAGCAACCCCCTAGCTTGCTTGGGTTGACCCCCCCTTGTAGCTCATGCTTGAAGCTCATTGGACCCCTCCAGGCCTAGCCAATCACAAGCAGGAGGCATTACAAGCAGCAAGGGTAGCCTTGAGACAAGTGTCCCCCTTTCCCCTTTGAGAGAGAGGGCTAGATAAATGCTAAATCAATTAATGAAATCTCCTAAATTATTATTGGACCCCTTGGGTGGCCAACCAATAGGCTTCAGGCACACCATGAGGGCAACATGAGGAGGAACTTGACAAGTGTCCCTTTTGCTTTCTTTGTACCATGCATGCCTTGTGTGAGTGTGTGGGTGTTCTCTCTCATCCCCCCTCATGTAGGGCTTGCCCCCTCCTTGTAGGGATTGAATCTTTGACTTTTTGACACCTCAAGCCCCTTATGCATAGGCCCAATTCCCACCACAAGCTTGTCTCAATAGCACTTTAAGCTTGGGCTGGGTTCTCACCTCAAGTGCAATCCTAGCATCTCAAGCATGTCAAGCACCGCAAGCATCTCAATAATTAAGCACCTCAATCATCAAGCACCTCAAGCACCTTAGTCATCAAGCAGGACAAGCACCTCGTGCTGGGTCGGGTTGTCGCGCCTCAAGCTCAGCCCTAGCTTACCTAAGGTCAAAGGCCTTTTACACACATTATTGGAGGTCTTCAATGAATCTAACCCTAAGGTCTTGTGATTCATTTGTTAGCCTTGCTCTTTGATAGACCATCTCTCATTTGGGCCCCTTTACCATTGGTCCCGTGTTGAGATAGATCTATAAGCACATGTCTATATCTTAACACTTGTTCCCGTTTATTCTCCCACATTAAGTGATCAATTTAATATGAGAAAATCATTTGGGTTGGTTAGATATTAGATATTAGATTTTATGACACCGATCACACCCAATCCCTTGCATCATCATCCATTGACCCTATTGCCCAACTTCCCTTGACACTTTTCTTTGAAGACGTGGAGCCACGAGTACTCTGCTTGTATCCTCGGACACAATATGGACAAGGAAGAAGTGATGAAGCACCTTGTTTACACCCAAGTATACATTTGATTGTTTTTAGATCACCTCCTAAGTGCCACTCAACATCAAATGTACCTACTCCATCTACTTCTAGCTTTTCTCCCTGTAGTTGTGCATTAATAACCTCTGTGATCCACGGGATCATAGAGAAGACCCATGCCAACACCTCATGAGTCTCTTTCGGAACTTCAAAAGCTCCTAACCACCATATTTCTTTTTATGATTGTACACTAAATGATGGTTTCTAAGAATGATCACCGATAGCATCGACTTTTGCAAAAGACATTGCCTCATTCATGAGTGTCACACTCATACGTTCCAATCTCCGTCCTTTGACAATTTGACATTCATCTAGCTTAAGAATAAATATGAGCTTCTCTCCAAGTACTGAAACAACACAAGAATTGAATTGTTATACTAAATGATATTTAATACAATTAAAAAATGACATTACAATTTGTGTTACCTTGTGGAGACAAAGCATAAAATTTAACCATAGCTCGTTGTAGTCGTTTCAAGTCAACAAAAATATTGTTGAATTGATGATAACCAAAAGACTTTGCCCCATTAGGAATAGTATTGCCTCCCTTTATATTACCATGTGACTTGGCACTTGTGGAAGAGTACATCATGGATCCTTCAATGTGTTTGTATTCGCCAAGGGATTCCCGAACGAGATCATTGTTTGCTTTTTTTGCAAGTCAAACCCTATGTGGAATAGGAAACAAATTCTCGGTGATGCCTTGCTCTCGTAATGCATCTTTCATCAATCCATGAAGTGCATGGTATGCATTTGTGCTGATCCCAACCTGATCACAAGCTCTCTGGACATCATCCTCAGACACAAGGTTAGAGATCTTTTTTAGGATCTCCTTTGGGATGGCATCTTTCATGTGTTTGGCCTTTTTACAACCTATGATGTAAAGTATATCTTCCTTTCAGATGCATCCTAGGAGAAGATTGCAACAGTCCTCTTGTCTAAAACTTCCACACACATCTTGTATATATGTCCTATATCAAAAGGTGAACCGAGTTACAAATTGATGGAAATTATTTGAGAGATATGAACACTATGAATTAAAAAAAATACATGGTTGTCGTGATCCGCTTCTTACGTGCCCCTCCATTAGAGGCTAAGTTTTCAATGGAAGAGAAATCCCTCTTACGCTTACGCATGCCAAATGGAGTGGCTTTTAGGTGCATCATTGCAATCTGTAGCTTAGTTACCTCTGTTTCTGAAGCGTTCATCTCCTCTTTAAGATCTTTGAGTTGTTTCTTTGTGGAATGTAGCTGTTGTTGGAGATTTGTGGAATGAATGTGTAACACTTGACATTGTTGTCGAAAATATGAGGACGCACCTGCGTGATTGGAGTCCAATCTCTTACAATACCTAAGAAGGCCACGTTCTCCTTCTCCCACATATTTGATTAAGCTTGGGAGTGTACGGAATGTCGGATGATAGTCCACGAGCGGATCTTTTGGATACAACCCTCCATCAAGCCACAAGTCAACATTGGTTTCTCCTCGAAACCGTCGTACGGATGCCGGTTGAGATGCTTTCTCGTCATTTTTTTTGGTGGGAATTCGATCGGTAGACGCAGACTGACATTAGTGACCTAGTAGATGACGGCGCAAGTGATTCATTGGTTATGTCGCGAAGAGACATGGTGGAAAGTTATGATGGGAAAAAAATCGATAAGATATACTTTTTGGGATAAACAGACAATTTTTGGGATAAAAAGACTAAAAAATATAATTTTTCATATGTAAACATACATAGGTTCAATTTTTGAGCTCAAAGGAGGAAAATTTTTAAATTTTTAAATTTTCAATTTTTAGGCTTCATTAGATGGATGTTTTGATGATGTGGCATTATCTATTTATTCTTGGAATTAATGTAGAGAGGGACCCAAGGAATTTTAGATTTGGAGTTTATAAAAGCTAGATTCTTCTAAAAAAATATTGTTTTATATATGTATATATATATATATATATATATATATATAGGGACCTTTTTAAAGCTTAAAAGATCCATTTTGAAGATTTTATTAAAAAATCATTTTTTGGGGTGAATTGATGCACGAGCTGAAAAGTGGAAGATGTCATAACTACTTACTCTCTTTGTGGAATTAATGTAGAGAGGGACCCAAGGAATTTTAGATTTGGAGCTTATAAAAGCTAGATTCTTCTTAAAAAATATTGTTTTATTTATATATATATAGGGACCTTTTGAAAGCTTAAAAGATCCATTTTGAAGATTTTATAAAAAATTCATTTTTTTGGGGTGAATTGATGCACGAACTGAAAAGTGGATTTTGTCATAACTACTTACTCTCTTTGTTTGGTGATAGGTAGAGAGAGAATGGTTCTTCTCTTTACTTTTACTCCTCTCTCTCTTTTTACCCCCCTCTCTCTCCTACTTTATCCCCCCTCTTCCTCCTACTTTACCACCCTCATTCCCTACTTTTCCCCCCTCTCCTATCTAGAGAGAAGTTAGAGAGAGAGCTACAAAAGTAGCCCTATTTATTGTCTTTGTTCCCTCCATCCCCTACAAAATTAGCTTTAATCCCTTAAAATTAGGAATCCTCACATGGCCCCAAGGGGGTCCAATTTTTTTCTAATGATGCCTATTTAACTAGGTGTTATGATTTTTGTTGCTCTCTCCACCCAAGCACTCTTGTTATACTCATTAGGAATCTATTCTAATGAAGCTATGTTCATGCTATTTTTCGCTACAAACAAGTTACTAGGCCATTAAATGTTACATTGGTAAAGTTACTAGGCCATTAAATGTTACATATATTGTACTTAAGACTACCATAGTCTATAAATTGAAACTATAATTGTATATATGATCAATGCTATAAGAAAAACCATACAATCATAATGTCTTTGTATCAACAAACACACATCCCATAAATGTCATAGAACATCTTTGATGTTGCACTTTGATAACCACTTGAAACGTTGAGCTTCGATTGTAGTCTTCTGACCTACTTAGACTACTAGTAATAGACTATCAAACTGATACCCATCAAGTGGGATCGAGAATCTTGCAAAATTCTTGATGAGTACTCTACTACAAGAAACAATAATTGGAGCCAATAATCTTGTGGAAATGGTTCCCTAGTAGAAAATATAATACTTGAAATATACATGCAAGCTATGCTAACTAAAATATATGAAAGAACAAGCCCCTTGCTTCATAACAAAGAGTCTTGAAAGCATGTGATATGCTGGCACAGATGGGTGCCGATCGTATTTATGGAATATGGGGTTTCAATATATTCTCAATTTTTTTTTCTTTTACTTGGTTTGGAAGGGTTTCTTATTCTTTTGCCACCACTAGAGATGATACTCTATTTTGGATTGAATATCATAGGTACCTTGCATGTATGTTTGTAGGCAAAGTATGTATATATACATACTTGATGTTTAGGGGTATAGGGACTCGAGGTGGTTACAGAGACTCATGGTGGCCATAAATCTCTCTTGAATCCATGCAATAAGGGTACCTTTTGATGAGAGTATGAAGCTCTTGCACACATTGAATAATCAACATTTGATGAGAGTAATAATCTCTTGAACCCATGCATTGGGGGGGGGGGGGGGGGGCTTGTGGCTCATTCTTGATGGTTAATGATTGGTTTTAGACTTTGAGGGTCAGAGCGTCCAAAGTGAAATTAGTTAGCCAATGGCCACCTTGTTACTGAAATTGGCCCATTTGCCTTGTTTCCTTGGCTAACTCAAGTAAATTCCAAGGTTTAAAATTATATAGATCATAAGGATGTTGGCAAGAAATTTGAGGGAGATTTGATTGGTTCGAGTGAAGCTCTCTACCTTATGGGCTTGAAAATGGAAGATTGGGGAGTTACCACCTTCTGGATTGCATGTATCACTCGCAAAGCAAGTAAACCTATGTGGGACACCTTAGATGCTACATTTATGTTTTCTGCCTTTATACACATGTAGAGGGAGCATATGTATTTAGCTATGAGTAAATCCAATCAAGTTTGTAGTCATTGTCGAGGCCAAGTTTTATTTAACTGAGTTTTACTTGGATCGTTAATAACATTATGGATGCAACCTTAATTTACTCAATATTTTACCAAAATCCCAAATTAATAATTCCTAATTTCATTAGTCCTAGTTCAGGTAATGTCTTTGGCCTCTAATTGTCATGAGTAATATCACTTAAATTTATTAGTAATCCAATAGTACTTTGATTTAAGTCATGGCAACTCAAAAGGTAGATATGCATTGAGATGGAGGAGAAAATTTCTCAATAAAGGGTCTCAAAGAACAATTTGTAGTTGCATAGATTCCTTTGTAAGCTGCACAAGATATCGTTTAGTCTTAGGTTGATGGAAACATTGAACAATTGCAACAAAATGGGTCCAAAATGTTATTGCAAATCCAAACATTACAGAGAATATTGTTCCACGCTGGTTCAAATAATTCTCTTAATAAGGCTCCAGGAGCTTGAGTTGGCTCAGGAAAAGGAATGGAGGTTCCATGTAAATCCGGTTCTCAACTATTGTCTAGCTTAATTTCTCTCTCTTTTGAAGTATTTTTCATGCTTATTTAACTAGGTATTATGATGTTTGTTGCTCTCTCCACCCAAGCACTCTTGTTATACTCATTAGGAATCTCTTCTGATGAAGCTATGTTCATGCTAATTTTCTGCTACACACAAGTTACTAGGCCATTAAATGTTACATTGATAAAGTTACTAGGCCATCAAATGCTACATATATTGTACTTATGACTACCATACTCTATAAATTGAAACTATATATAATTGTGTATATGATCAATGCTATAAGAAAAACCCTACAATCATAGTGCCTTTGTATCAACAAACACACATCCCGTAAATGTCATAGAACATCTTTGATGTTGCACTTTGATAACCCCACTGGAAAATTTGAGCTTGGCTTGTAGTCTTCTGACCTACTTAGACTACTAGTAATAGACTATCAAACTGATACCCATCAAGTGGGCTTGGAAATCTTGCAGAATTCTTGATGAGCACTTTGCTACAAGAAACAATAATTGGAGCCAATAATCTTGTGGAAATGGTGCCGTAGTAGAAAATATAATACTTGAAATATCCATGCAAGCTATGCTAACTAAAATATATGAAAGAACAAGCCCCTTGCTTCATAACAAAGAGTCATACTTAACCTAATCTTGTTGTAAATTGATATAGAATTGACAAAATAAATTATACCATCTCAATTGGTGAGCTATGGTTCATAACCATGCTTACTGATAGAAAAGACATCTGATGCTTGCATATCAAACTGAAAGAACTCAATTATAAATGAGTCTGTTTGTCCATTGAGAAAACTTTGATGCCTAGAAGAATATATCCTTATCCACACGGAAAAATAAATTCCAATCAAAAACATTGTTACACCATTATGCATGCATTGCATACCTGAATTAGAATTGACCTTGTTGACAATCAAGCAAATGTTGTTCAATGTTGTCCTTGACATATTGTTGTGCATCATATTGAAAGTACACAAAAACACTTTTTTGTGTGAAGTTAATTCCACCAAACTGGCATGGCTTCATTTAGATTTTGCAAACGTAGCAGCAAGCATTTACAATGTTTTGACATCTTCTAAGATTTCTCTTGCTACAAAAACCATAGTTCTGAGAATGCCTTGTAGGCATGTTTCTTCTTGAAAAACTCTTTACAAATTTGAAGGCCATGATTTTTCTTGAATTACACTCAACATCAATACTAACACATGAGTGTTGTGGCCAATAGCATGCACACCAAGAGGCCCTCTTTGTTTTCTCCTCATGTGGGAGGGTCGCTCAAGCTATTCTTTCTTGTGGTCTACCAAACTCAAAGAATAAAACATAACATCTCTAAAATTATGCTTACCGCTCTTCAAGAGCCATTTGAGACCCCAACTCTTTGCTTGGTGATATAACTTGAATGCAAAACTTGTGCCGCAAGGGGATGTCGAGCCTTGTTTCCTTTATCTATCCTCCTTGCTTGTGAAATATATTTTGCACGGACTTGCATAGGATTTGCATGGCCTTGCTCCTTTGCATTATTGCCCTCTTTAAAAGAGAGAGCTCTTGCATGGATTTTCATGCACTTGGCAATATCGTTCTTCTTTGTCAAAACTTTGAAAGGTCAAAACTACGTGTTTGGACCAATTATTAGATTTAGAATTTGAAAACAAATCTTTAACAAATTTGGAGACCACGGTGATTCCGATAGGGTAAGCATGCAAAATATTAAGCATCAACTTCTATGAAAAGATATTCAAAAATAGAAAATGGACAATTTAGAATCTTGAGAGGATCTATAGAGTATAGAGAGAGACCTTCTACTTCTCCCTTTTTCGTAGCTATGGTACCATAGGGGACTAATTCATGATTATGTCCACACCACCTTCTCTTCTAGGACCTTTTCTCTATCTTTAGAATACCCTCTGACTGCATGCCTATAGGTAGCCTTGCCTAGAGGTTGTACCTTCCCTTGGTCCTACCCTTTTCTTGACATCCATAATCATATATGTATAGGATGTGGGGTGAATATTTTTAAATTTTGGAAAAATGGAACTTTATAGTGTAGTTTTTGGCAAATTTATCTCCCAAAACCACATAATTTGGGAAAATTTTACCTTTTTTTTTTTGACAAAGGATGTTTTGAAAATATCCACCAAAATATCCCGGAAGACCTTTGAAACATAGCCATTGAGCTATAAATAGCCCCTAATTTTTTCCTTGGTGAAAATTTCCTTAGTGAGGGGATATCTAGCTTGTGGACATAGGTAGCTGCCATGGTATTAGTGATAGCTAACATGATGGCAAAGGTAGCTACCAGGGTGATAACTTCCTTGAAGATATGGGTAGCTATCAAGATATCATGCCATATTTGGGAGCTACATTAATGGACCTGCTAGCTACCATGCTAATGTTTTTGGCTAACATGTTGTTGACTTGACATGCTAATGTTTTTGACATAGATAACTACTAAGCTATTAGGTCAATAGAGGTAGCCACCTCGCTACAAGTGATAGTAGGCACTCTCATCTTACTGACCATACACACTACTAGAGGATTGATAGTACCAATCTTAAGTAATTTGGTATAGATTCCATGTTCATACTGCTACCTATCTTGCCAATCGATTCCCAACTTAAGTAGGAAGCCCAAGCATGGAAGCTAGAAATATGAGGTTTCTAACTATGATCTTGGGATGGTTGTGTAGTGGATGGCTAATAGGGGAGCTATCATGGTCATCATGTGTGGTGATAGCACACCTAATTGTGTCTGAGGTAGCGTGGAAGTTTGGGAGGGGGTCACCTATAAATATGTGAACATAGCATGTGAATTCAGCATAAGGGGTTTTGATAGTAGATACCATAGAGGATGCTCAATAGTAAGCACACAAAACTTGTAGTACTATAAGTGATTTCAATCCTGATGCCCCATAGTACCCATACTACCGATGCTACTAAAAAATATATATGTCATATTGCCCATTGTTTTCATAGTATTCATATTACTAAAAGCTTCCCATGAAATATTCATAGTGTGTTGAATGACAACCATAGAGGATGCTTAGCAACAAGCAAAATTATTGTTAATACTATCAATATCGATGCCCTATAGGACATAGAGTATCAATAAACACTATTAGTTTCATTGCACCATAGTAGTCATAGTACTATGTGTAGTACTCACATTAGTTGTAGTGACACAAATACCATAAAAGGGTGGTACTATGTTGCACATTAAAGCATACAATTTTTGTGAAGTTTCAATCTTGATGCATCATGGGAGTTTCTCTATAATAATTATCAATACCAAAGTATGCACAATACTAAGTAAACACTCTACAATATTGACAATATTACACTAGGATGCACACACCATTCAAGGTATCACTATAGTAGTACTATAGACCTACTTACATAGAATGAATCTTGGACTCGGAGGGAATACTCTTTGAGCAGTAATACATAGTAGGGAGAACCTTACCAAGAAATTAATGATAGTACTATGAAGAGAATGATAGTCCTATGGGTATTAGCTACATTGGATGCTTAGCAGAATGATGCAAGGTCTATAGGGGGACATTGTTATCTAGAAACAAATAGCACTAGTAGTAATTTGAAGAGATTGATAGAAGTATCATATGAGAAAAAGTAATAGCACTAAAAGAGTATGCTATCTAGTACTATCAAAAAACCAAGAATACCCTCTAAAACATTGACAATAGTTCAAAATGATACTGCACATACTTGCATAAGTACTAAATACTCTGACCCAAACTACTTACATAGGTACTAAATACAGTTAGATGCTCATAAAGACTATACCATTACTTACAAGTGTATGTTGATTCAACTAGTGAAATGATTTGAGTGAATACTCATTGGCCAATACTATATACAATACTTTTTTTTTGAAGGGAGTGATAGTAGTGTAAATGATTAGAGGTCTTTTTCTCTCAAGGAAATTTACCATTAATATTGATAGTCTTAGAAGTAACACAAGTACTAAGAGTGCCCTTAGCAACATGACTATAACCATACATTTATACAAAAACAATAAATAAATGACACCATTATTTCAAGAAACATAATTTTGTGCGAAAGATACCTTTGTCACCTCTAGCAAGTGCAAAGGATGTTTCTCATTTTCGGAAACACCAATCCTCTTTCAACATATATACTTCTTTTTTGGAGAGATTTGGGTGTTATGATTCCAATAATTAACAACACACTTCACAACCTTGAGACTTAAGCAATCACTCCTTGGCTAACGTCCTCCAAACGACCAATGAAAATTGTCACCATGAATATCTACCTCGTGGTTTTTCAGATTATGGGGATGAATGCCAACAGCCTTTGCAATTTTGGTGTTACTATAATGCTTCTTTAATGGAACATCCTTGATATTTTCAATCATGTGTAGTGGTGACCTATTTACACCAAGTTGGTCTTTGCTATAACTGTCCTTCACATGGTTGAGAGAATGCTCTAGCTTTTCAATGATGGCTATGGACAAATCATCATTGTGTATTCCTGCAACACTCACTATTTCATACAGTTGTTGACGACACAATAACCTACACATAATCTCCACCTTTGCTTCAAAATGTAAATTTTGCACCCTCCTCTTTATATAACTGAAAATTTGAAAAGAGATCGAAGAGTTCTTGCATAGTATTGTAGCTGAGGATTGATCTATACTCACTATAGTGGTTGACCTCTCCTCAACATAGCTATGCCTAGTGTCTGCTTCAACTTGGCCATTATCAATTGGTGATTGTACCGGAGCTTGCATGAATGTATGTTGTGTCACTAGCAAAAGGTCCATAGCAACAAGGGAAGAAATTTGAAGAGGACGATAGACAAAGAAATTCTTTAGCCATGGACAAATACAAGCTAAGAAGAGAGGTAAACTTGTGACACAACTTTGGGGTGAGGGAATTGTGATAGATAGAGAATTTGTTAGCAATGGCTGGCTGCGAGTATGCCTCCTTATTTTAACTCCAACATTCAAGGAAAAAACCATGCATTAAATAGATATTTCCAAAAAAATATTTTAACCAACCAAATTTTGGATTCATTATGTACTAATCATTAGTGGCGTACTCTCTTCCTCTAAAGATCTTTACAGATCTTTCCATAAGTGTCATCTAGTCTTCAAAAACTCACCCAATGTCATGGTGCATTGAATAGGTGCCGACATGATTGACTGTAAAGCATCCACATGTAAAGTCTACTTTGCTTGATTTTGTTTTGTGGTATTGCATACCAATGATGTTTCTTTGTTATATTCCAAGTATGAAGGTAAGGTCTTGCATGAAAGAGCTTTTGAGAAACTTATTGCTTAGATCCTCAATATCCATATAGAGTCTACTTGCCCAATTCCACGGGTGGTTGGTCTAGCCAAACCTCTTTGATTGGAGGTAATTTCATAGTCAGGCTTCCATCATTCACCTTCCTAACTCTTTCCCAATAAGTGATTTGGCAAATATCTTCCACTAAGGGGATTTTATCTAGCCGTCCTCACTTTGCTAGATTCTCAATGGTTTCCATTTTTTATGTTTGTGCTTTCGGCATTGACTACATGATCTGCACTAAGTTTTTAATTGTTTAGCTTCACTGCTTTCATATCAGGTGTTGGGTAGTTCTTCCATTTTGTTTCCATTGTCTGACCCACTTTTAATCCCTCTTGGAAAGCTTCTAAGGCTGCATTAATGGTTATAATTTTTTCTACCAGCACTAATCCTCCCAATTTTGGCTTTGCTTCTTTGAACTCAATCAACATCTAATTTTTTCTTTCTTCAAACAATGTCTAGGACCTCTCTTCAATTTATCTTTGTTGTTGTCATCTTCTAAGCTTGTAGCATAGTCATTTCTCTTTTTTGGAGTCTAGAAGACTCCTTACTGCTATCTCACTCACTAGCATTGTTTCGTTTATTTTTCTTTTAGTGTGCCCTTGTCACTACCTTGACTGGAACGATAGGTTCACTGTCTCAAGAGCTAATTGGAATGACATGTACTATGTTTATGGATGTTTTTCCTTTATTTACAAGTTCCCAGGACAATCCTCTGGATAATTTCCACCTTTTCTACCATATTACATGCAGCATTCTTGCTAGACCTTGGACAATCAATCGTCTAATGATCATAAAATCCACAATTATGGAAATTTTTCCTCTCTTGATTGAGTCATTTGCTTCACCATGGGTAGTCTAGATCCTTGGTTTGCAATGAAGTAACTAGGTGCTACCTCTTGAGGCCCCTGATAGATTGGTTCTACCATGGTAGTTTGTTGTTGAGTGTACCATTCTTCCTCAACTACCACAATCACCTCATACAAGAATGTGACCGGTACTATGGTATGCTCTTGTGCTTGTCCTTTTGAATGCTTGTACTTGAATGGTACCGCATTATTTCCTTGCAGGAGTGGTTGCTGATCTAGCATTGGTTGTGGTCTCTACATAGCCATGCGTGGCTTTTGTATTTGTCCCATGTTAGGTGAATACCTATACATAGGATATCCTTGCCATCTCATAGGCACATATTGGAAATTTCCATCATATTCAGCCAAGAATAGCACTCATTGGCTTCATGATTTGTCCATTTTCCTTCAATTAATTGCACACCACTTAGATGTCTTTTCTTGTCCCATAGGCTGCCCTTGTGGTGGACCTTCTCTTGGTCCTCTCACTAACATCCTCTACATATTTCTCACCATGTCATTTGTGCTCTTGCTCATATCCTCTATGGAATTTATCGGTGCTATCACAACGGGTCCTACTTGTGTTGGAATAGTAGATGTGGATCGATTGCTTTGTCTATCTTTAAGAGTGTTTTCTTTACTAAAAATCCTATAGCTGTCCCCCAAGTCTATAGCATCCAAAATGCATGATTCTAGGGTGGTGTGTTCTTTCTATACACTATAACATGCAACTCTTCGAGTAATCCTTCTGGAAACAATGAGACAAGCCTATCCTTGGTTGGAATTATTAACTTTGGGTATTTGTTGATGTACTCTTACATTCTACTAACACAATCTCTTACACACTCCCCTTGTTTTCGTTTGAAGCTATAGATTTGTGCTACCATACTATGCTTTATTCCCATTTTTGAACAAGTAGAAAAAAATCTCTTTATCAATGTTGATACATCTGTAATAGATCCTAGAGGTATGGTCTAAAACCATGTCAAAGCCTTATCTTCTAGGGTCATTTCAAATCCCTCAAACTGAGTATGGAAGTTCAATATTCGTTTTGCTTTCAGTACTTGCCTAAAGGTTGCTAGGTGGTTATATAGATCCCTAGATTTTTGACTCATTTTATGAAAATCACCTTGTTTGGCATCTGCTCTTCTGGCTAGTGGTCCTCTTCTAGGCCTTCAAACTAGTTGATTGACAATGGTGACTCATTTGACCCTCTTCTAGTCGTGGGGCTACCATTTCTTCCTCTGTTTGCAGTGGTTTTTTCACCTCTCATCCAACTCTCATTATTGTGGTGGGTTCTTTAGGTTGTACTACTCCACCATTGGTTGGCCCTACTGCCAAAAGATCTTTTTGTTGGTCCACATCAGGGCCCATACCCACAATAATATCTCTAATCTCTTAGCAATGGGAAGGCTCATTGCATCCTTTTCTCTTGTCTTGAAGATGTACATGATTTTCAACGATGTTAATTTCCCTCATTTTGTATGAGCTATCCACAAAAAAATTGTTACGTTATTTTCCTCCCAAAAATAACCTCCTAGTCTAGGGTTATTAGCCACGATATGCGTTTGAGAGGTTAGACATCTACTTGATCATACCCTTCTAGCTCTAACATTAGTCCATCCTTCTTTGGTGGTCATTTTTGGAATCAACATATTGACTTCTAAAAACCATTTTTCCATAGTCTCACGATCTACAATTTTCAGATACTGCTCTCTATTTTAATCCATGTAGAAGGTTTTTGGTTTATTGGCTCTAGCCTCTGATGGGGGCTTTTCACAAGCCAAGCTCCCATACACCTCTTCTCTCGTCCCCACCCCATTAAAACCCCCTCTTAGGGAGGGAGTGATAAAAGGCATTGGAAAAATTAAGAAAAAAAAAAGTATGATTATGTAAATATATAAGAAAGGTAAAATAGGCCACCTCATGCCTGCGGGTAGCCCATCCCCACCTTGCCTCTTTTTTCTTCACTGTTGCCCCGCCGGGTGTCCCTTTTCCTCTCCTCCACTCAAAAGGTCAACCCCCTCTCTCTTCCCCTTGTCCTTTCTCCTTTCTCTCTCCCCTCAAGCTACCCCACCTCTCACCAATAATGCACCCTAACTCACATGCAACTTACCCTATCTTCCAAAATAGTATACCCCACCCCCCCTTTCTCTCTCCTATCATATCCCATGACCCAAATACCCCCCCCTCTCTCTAAAGGGTGCCATGTCTCTTGTCTTGTAGCTAAATAACCTCCCCCACACTCACACACACTCAGTTTCACTAAAACAGGTGCCCACAGACCCATCCCCACCCGGTGGTTACCTGATTTTTCTTGTGTTCACACACATCTGCACACAGATTCACCTCTGAATACACTCCTCTCTCTCCCCTCTTGTAATTACTTTATTCTCCATGTCACCTCTCACGTTTTTTCATCAACCCATCTCTCTCTCTTAGTCTCTCTCTCATGAGACTGCTGTTCTGGCACATATACACACAGCCAGACAAGTGGGGCCCACAGTCACATGGCCTATGTAGATAATGATTTCTTCATTTCTAAATTCTAAAATTTCTCCCCCCTCCTCCCCTATATAAAGAGGGGTCACCATCACACAAAAACACACAACATCACCAAAGAACACACTATGCACTGTGTGTGCCTAGTGCACACACACACACCCACACCATCACCATCACCGCAATCACCATGCTCGTCTTGAGCATGACCTCTACACCCTTGGCTATGGAAGATGAAGGGCAAACTAAATGAAGGATGATGGCCATAACCCTCGTGCGAGTCTTCGCCATCAACTCCCACCTATCCGCCATGTGCTCTACCACTCTCTCCCTTCTCATTTCCCTACCCTATGCTCCCCATTTCATCGCCTAATTCTCTAAATAAAGCTTGAGGTTTTGTGAGTATGTTTTCTTGCAATGTTTTGCCCATGTGAGGTGTGCGGAATCACCACCTAGTCTTGTGTTTTGGAGTGAGCTTGTGTATGTGTGAAGGGTGTGCGGATTCGCCATCCTTTTGTGATGCCTAAGTACTAAGCCGCTATACTCTCACTCTCTCTCTCTTCTCTCTCTTCTCTCTCTCTCTCTCTCTCTCTCACTTGATCTCATTCTCTCTCTCTCTCTCTCTCTCTCTCTCTCTCTCTCTCTCTCTCACTTGATCTCATTCCCTTTCCTTTTCATCATTACTCCCAAGCATTCATCTCTCTTGGATGAAAACTTTGTTATTGTGGTGTGTTGTTTGCGTCCTAGCCGTTGAAGCTAGGTGGTGCCCCTGTTTGCTTTACCATGACAGGCTCGAGGCGCGCCATTTGGTCCTCGGTGTTTTAGAGGCCACCGGGGTTCGGGGTTCGCTTTGCTCCCGTCATTTGGTGCCCCCACTGAGGATCTTTTCATGAAACCCTTCAGTTTACAAGACTGAAACCCTTAAACTATTGTGAATAGATGAATGGCTAGCAGGATTTGCTAATTGGACGACAGAAGAAGAAGAGCTCCAAGCACAACTAGACGAACTCCGCATCTCCATCGAAGCTCGAGTGCCAGGCGTAACGGTAATCGATTTGCAGTGGGAGAGTCAACCAACATGCCAAACCTAGTGGATATACATAGGCCAAGTGCCAAGAAGAAGAAGGAGAAGTCGAAACCATGTCCGCAACCTACAACCAACCCACAACAACAAAATGGAAGGAGCTCTACACAATAGAGAATTAACACTATTCTACTTTGAGAATCGGGTAACTCAAGTCACCGAGGTAATTATCACAGTCAGCTTTCAAGTCGCACCTGATGCTGCAGCAAGGATAACGGAAGCATTGGCTCACGCTCTCACTAGAGAAACTAGGGATCTACTGAGTTTGTTTCAGGAAACAACACCACCCTCTCCCACAAGCTTGGACAGTGACTAAGCACCTCTAAGCTTCACATGAATCAGTACAACCTACCTCAAGACAGATCACACATACCAACACGTGTACGCTCAATCAAGGTAATACTGGATTTGAAGGCTCACTACCAGCACGTCATTGACACCCATGGTGGGGGGGGAGCGATTTTTTGAGGTTCTGGCATCAGATCAACCATTTGTCTTACCTTTGGTACAAGGCAATGTACCGTTTGAAGTTTTAATCTATGTCCTAGTATAAGAGGGTATACACGCCTCCTTGTAAAGAAGAAAAAAACTTTTGCAAGTTAAGCAGTGTGTCTTTCTAGCTCTCTCTCAGTAATCATGGCAAGTGTAGCATTTCCAACATTTAAAGGAAAGAAGGGGGAGGATTTGGTAACAGACTTCCTAGATGACTTTGAAGTAGCATGTGTAGTGAGCAACAAAGATACGGATGAATCCGGGTTAGAATCTTTAAGCATCTCATGAAGCTAGAAGCTAGATCATGGTACAATGCACTTCCACAAGCAACCAAGGATGACTGGGAACCCTTAAAAACCGCTTTTAAGAGGCGCTTTGGGGGAGGTACCACTTCAGAAAGTTGTGGGACAAGTTGAGAGACTTGAAGCAGGAGGGTCTTTTAGAATATGCCACCTATGAGTCCAAATTTGTGGATTTGTGGGAACGGTGGGTTGAGTCACTGACAAGGGGAGAAGCTGCACCCGATTTCCTAAAAAAAGATCGGTTCACGCATGGCTTATGGCCGCTTCTTAAGGAGAAGGTGAAAGGTAGATTCCCGGCTACGTACAAGTTAGCCGTTGAGATTGCTCGCCTTAAGGACAAGAAGCTGCGAATGAAAGCCAAAGAAACCGAGTCAACAGAATCAGGAACATCGCGTCGACCAGCAACTACGACAACCACCATTCCACCACCACCACCGGCTCTTGGGGTAAGAGGTGACCAACAAGATATGTTGGCCCATATTACTGACCAACTGCAGAATTTGTCTGTCCACTTAATACAACAAGGGAGGAGTCAAGAAAGAGATCAAGACCCTGGAAGAGCACGACGACAAAACAGGGAGTATCATTGCTACGCGGAGAAGACGGTCACGGTATGTACTACTGTCCCAAACCACGACAAAACTATAATAGAGGAGGTAGGAGGAACCAATTGTCACCCCCTAGAGAAAGAACACCCCCACCCCGAGCACCACCCCCACCAACACAAATTCTACGTCCACCCCAGACACCACTACAAGCATCCATTCCACCTCTTCCACCAGCCCCACCACTTGATCGCCCTGTAAACATCATAAGGCTAGAAGAGAAAGGAAAAGCCGTAGTGACAATGGTCTAAAATGGTAAGTACAAGACGCTCCAAAACAAAGGTAGCCGGAGAAATTTCGGGATGCAACATGGATGACATCCTTCCAATTGTCGACGTAAACATAAAAGGAAAGAGGGTTGGAAACACCTACATTGATGGAGGTGCACAAATCTGTGTAATGAGAAAAAGCTAATTTATTTTTGTGTAATGAGCGAATATGCTTCATTAGGCTCGAGGTTGACAGGCCTTCTCCATGCAAGGCAAAGATGGCAAACAACGCAAAAGTAAAGTGTGTGGGTGTGGTAAGTGCCGTGAAAATCAAAGCTTTCAACACTGAGGTAGAGGTAGATGTTTTTGTAATGCCTACTAAGGGGGAGGGCTATCCACTAATTTTGGGAAGGCCATGGTTGATGGCCATGAAGGCAAAACAGGACTGGGGTACTGGCCTTCTACGCATGACCGGTAAGAAAGGGGAGACAATCTACTACGACATGAGGATTGGCAAGCAGAAGCAAATGAATCTGGAAACATCGGCAGATGAAACCACTAGCGAATCTTCCAGTTCTGAGGAGGAGACCACATCCACCGACGAAAGTGACAGTTCCATTGATGTGATGGGTATCATTATGAAGGATCCACAAAGGGTAAGCACAACTGGTGATCCATCACCAAAAGGGCAACCCAATGAAGAGGAGAGCAAATCACCTGGCCTAGGAGGAAGTAGGTTGAAGGGTATGTTGTCTACGGAATTAACACTTGAGGAGAAAGATAGTTTTTTGCAAATGTTGATGGGATTTCCTAACCTGTTCATTGACAACTATGAAAGAATCACAGGCATTACAGTGGTGGAACATCATATTAAGCTGAAGGAAGGGGTAAAACCAGTTGTGCAAAAGCTACGACGACTGGGGGTCATACAAGAAAAGGCACTCTTGGCCGAGGTAAGGAAACTGCTGGAGGCGGGATTCATCTATCCTGTAGAAAACTCAGAATGGGTGTCACCCGTAGTGGTGACGCCTAAAAAGAATGGTAAGTGGAGGGTCTGTGTTGACTACAAACCACTAAATGCAGCTACAAAGAGAGACCACTTTCCTCTCCCTTTCTTGGATGAAATTCTGAATGAAGTAGCGGGTTTTGAATGCTATACCGTCTGTGATGGTTATTCTGGATACTTTCAAATACGCATAGCCTTGGAAGATCAGCTAAAAACCACTTTTATCACGCCATGGGGTTGTTTTGCATACAGGGTTATGCCATTTGGTCTCACAAATGCACCTGCCACATTCCAAAGATATGTCACATATGTTTTTCAACCGTTCTTTGGAACATCCATAAGAGTGTTCATTGATGATTTTTGTATATATAGCTCCCGTATTTCACATTTAGAAAAGGTAACTGAAGGTTTGGCCAGGTTGCAGAGCCTAGGTGGGCAATTAAATGTGGATAAATGCCACATTGTGGAGAGTAAAGTCATTCTACTGGCCATGAAATTCAGCAAAAGGTATCAATCTACCCAAGTAAGGTGTCCGCACTCATAGCCCTTTTCACCAACGACCGCACGTCAACTGGTCTCTTTTCTACAGAAGGTGTACTTAAGTCTATTCATACATCTACTATCACAACTTGTTCTACCACTGCAACAACTCACTCAAAGATCAACTTTCACTTGGGACGAGGAAAGCGAACATCACTACAACAAGGTAAAGGAGGTCTTAGCCACTCTGCCAACTATCTCACCACCTAAGTGGGATGAAAAATTCTATGTCACCTCAAGTGTTGGTGATGACTCATTGGGGGCTGTGCTACTCCAAAAGGATACGACGACATCTTTCATGAGGCCAACCTACTTCTCTAGTCGAATGATGACAGCAGGAGAGAAAGGTTTCACCCATGTGGAACACTTAGTCCTAGCTCTTAGATTTGCAACTACAAAGTTTAGGTCATATTTACTGCCTAAGCAATTTGTGATTCTAACCACGGATGAAATATTTCCCTATGTTGTACAACACATGGATGTGTCTGCTAGAATTACTAAATGGCTAGTTCGTCTGCAAGAGTTTGACTACACGGTACAGGTAGAAAGCACGAAAAGGGCAAGTTTGGGTGGACTCATCACCTACCAAGTCTTTGAAAGGAAGGAGAAGCACTCTAAGGAAGGAGAAGTCCGATTACCTCCAGTACCACCGATGGTAGAAGGAGCATACTCTCTCTACTTTGATGGAGCCTACAAGCGAGCGTCCGACAAAGCAGCTGCAGGCATAGTGGTCTTTGATGACAAAGGGACAAAGGTATTTTCGTTGGGCCAATTGTTAGATTCACATTCTAACAATGAAGCTGAGTATGCAGCACTAACCAAGGGTCTACAATGGTGCGTCTCGCAAGGTTTACAATGCCTTAATGTATTTGGGGATGCTCTACTTCTGGTAAGGCAAGTAAATGGAGCATGGACATGCAAGAATCCTAGTTTAAGGACTCACTTAAGTGGTGTAAAAACCTTGTTGGGTAAGTTTGAAGAAGTTCAAATACACCATATCCCAAGGGCTCAAAACCAAGAAGCAGATGCTCTAGCAAGTGAAAGACTACAGGAAGTGGTGGTTGGAGCAATAAAACTAAAGCTCCCTCTATTTCAAGGCAGTGATGCCTTGCCTGACATCATGCATTTTTTGGAAACAGGGGAATGCCCATCAGATTTAACAAAGGGACAGAAGCAATGGCTGACACGGAAGGCCACAAGGTATCGACTCATCAATGACGGTTTGTACTGTAAGGGTAAGGACCAAATACTCAGGAAGGTCCCTCTCTCTCAGGAAATCACGGGAGTAATTGCTAGCTATCATGACGCGGTTTGTGGTGGTCACTTTGCCCTAGACATAACAAGTAGGAAAATCTTGCAGGCAGGCTTCATATGGCCTAGCCTCAACCGTGATGTACACCACTGGTGCAAAACATGTAAGTTGTGTCAAAAGGCCGGCACTAGGTCACTTATGCCTGAACCACAGACACCTATTCTCTCATATGTCCCATTTGAAAAATGGGGTATCGATGCCATTGGGCCATTACCTAGGGCCAACTCAGGAAAATTCTACATTATCATTGGGGTCGACTACATGACTAGATGGGCAGAGGCTACAACCACCACTAGAATCACAGCGGTAGAGGTAGCTAAATTTATCTACGAGCACATATGTTGTAGGTTTGGCACACCTTTAGAGATCATCTCTGATAGAGGGCCAGGTTTCAGAGCAGACTTGGTAGGAGAATTAATGCAGAAACTGGGCATTACAAGGAGGCAGTCTTCACCATATTACCCTCAATGTAATGGCCTAGTTGAAAAGGTAAATGGAATGGTTTCTAAAATTATTACCAAGTAGGTAAACAATCATCCTGGAGACTGGGATAAGTATCTACTACCAGCTTTATGGGCCTATAGAACTTCATTTCGTACATCCTTGGGATTCACACGGTATCATCTAGTATTTGGTAAGGAAGCAATCTTGCCCATTGAAGTGCAACTACAAAGTCTCAGAGTAATGGCAAGCCAGCTTCAACAGCCCAACATGCATTTGAGAGATCACATCATCAACTTGGAAAGACTGCAGCTGGACAGAGAAGAAGCAATAAATTATTATGCAGCACAAGCAGAGCATAGACGGCTTAGCTTTAACGAGCATCTCCGAAAAAAAGAATTGAAGAAAGGAATGTTGGTGCTCCGCTATGACAATCGCTTCGACACGCGCAAGGATAAGAAACTCCTACTCCAATGGGAAGGTCCTTTCATCGTCAGGAAAAAGTATGCCAATGGAAGCTACCAGCTTATGGAGGCTGATGGAAAACTTCATAAAACCAGGGTAAATGGTTGGCGACTTAAACCTTATTTTCTTCGATTTGACCAGGCTCCACCAATTGACATTCCAGATGAGGACACACCATCAGCCACCACCTCCAACGATAATGATCAAACAGATGAGCTAGAGACATGAATGCCTCTAGCCAAAAGGGGAGGGCTAATGATGGGGGCTTTTCACAAGCCAAGCTCCCATACCCCTCTTCTCTCGTCCCCACCCCATGAAAACCCCCTCTTAGGGAGGGAGTGATAAAAGGCATTGGAAAAAGTAAGAAAAAAATAAAGTATGATTATGTAAATATATAAGAAAGGTAAAATAGGCCACCTCATTCCTGTGGGTAGCCCATCCCCACCTTGCCTCTTTTTTCTTCACTGTTGCCCCGTCGGGTGTCCCTTTTCCTCTCCTCCACTCAAAAGGTCAACCCCCTCTCTCTTCCCCTTGTCCTTTCTCCTTTCTCTCTCCCCTCAAGCTACCCCACCTCTCACCAATAATGCACCCTAACTCACATGCAACTTACCCTATCTTCCAAAATAGTATACCCCACCCCCCCTTTCTCTCTCCTATCATATCCCATGACCCAAATACCCCCCCCCCCCTCTCTCTAAAGGGCGCCATGTCTCTTTTCTTGTAGCTAAATAACCTCCCCCACACTCACACACACTCAGTTTCACTAAAACAGGTGCCCACAGACCCATCCCCACCCGGTGGTTACTTGATTTTTCTTGTGTTCACACACATCTGCACACAGATTCACCTCTGAATACACTCCTCTCTCTCCCCTCTTGTAATTACTTTATTCTCCATGTCACCTCTCACTTTTTTTCATCAACCCATCTCTCTCTCTTAGTCTCTCTCTCATGAGACTGCTGTTCTGGCACATATACACACAGCCAGACAAGTGGGGCCCACAGTCACATGGCCTATGTAGATAATGATTTCTTCATTTCTAAATTCTAGAATTTCTCCCCCCTCCTCCCCTATATAAAGAGGGGTCACCATCACACAAAAACACACAACATCACCAAAGAACACACTATGCACCGTGTGTGCATAGTGCACACACACACCCCCACACCATCACCATCACCGCAATCACCATGCTCGTCTTGAGCATGACCTCTACACCCTTGGCTATGGAAGATGAAGGGCAAACTAAATGAAGGATGATGGCCATAACCCTCGTGTGAGTCTTCGCCATCAACTCCCACCTATCCGCCATGTGCTCTACCACTCTCTCCCTTCTCATTTCCCTACCCTATGCTCCCCATTTCATCGCCTAATTCTCTAAATAAAGCTTGAGGTTTTGTGAGTATGTTTTCTTGAAATGTTTTGCCCATGTGAGGTGTGTGGAATCGCCACCTAGTCTTGTGTTTTGGAGTGAGCTTGTGTATGTGTGAAGGGTGTGCGGATTCGCCATCCTTTTGTGATGCCTAAGTACTAAGCAGCTATACTCTCACTCTCTCTCTCTCTCTCTCTCTCTCTCTCTCTCTCTCTCTCTCACTTGATCTCATTCCCTTTCCTTTTCATCATTACTCCCAAGCATTCATCTCTCTTGGATGAAAACTTTGTTATGGTGGTGTGTTGTTTGCGTCCTAGCCGTTGAAGCTAGGTGGTGCCCCTGTTTGCTTTACCATGACAGGCTCGAGGCGCGCCATTCGGTCCCCGGTGTTTTAGAGGCCGTCGGGGTTCGGGGCTCACTTTGCTCCCGTCACCTCCTCCTAAAATTCGACATTATGGTCATCCATGCTAACCACATATTCCTCTCATTAGGATTCCTGAAGTTAAATTTGGACCTCATTCTTGTTTGTCTTATAGAAGATCAATACGTGTTTGGACATAAGAGAGGCTCTAGTAGTGAGTAGAAAAGGAAGACATCCCTGAACAAGAGATGGAGTACATGTCTGACAATTTATCTACTATGGTCTCTAAAGTCCCCCTTGGTTTACACTCTCCTTAGTAGACACTCTTCTCTAGGTATTCCTATTAAGTCCCTGATTTTCTATGACATGGCCTAATCTAAGGTACATAAAGACCCAAAATGCTTAATGAAATCGAATACCTAGCCTTTGGAACTATCCCCTCTCAGTTGTTGCAATTCCAAATTGGCTATCAAATCAGTCTAAATCTTAATTACTCGTGTACAATCAACAGTATACAAGCTAGTCTATTAATTTGTTGGTATATACAAGGTCTCGTTGTCAAGCCCTAAAAACTCAATTTCTAGTAGCAAAGACTGTCCAAATGAAGTCCTCTAAATTTTCCAGGCTATCTGTATGATAGGTCTACTAACCTTGACAACCAAAAAATATAAAAAATGAGCTCTTTAGATAGTAGAAGATAATAAGCACGCTTACTATCTACTACATAAAAAATGTATTATTTTTCACTTTTTTTGGTTCTCACTGGTCAACGGTATGTTCAATAAGCTCTAAATGAGGTTTTACAATTTTTGGGCAAGTTTAGCTCAATTTCCTAGCAGCTTCTATGTCGGGTAGTTTTTGATGCAATTCAAGTGGCTATTCAAGACAAAACTTTTTCAAATCACTTGAAACTTCACACAAGCACTCTATTACTACCCTATATCCAATCCGCTTTTTTTTTCAAAAAGTTTAATTTTTAGGGTAGGAGATAATAAGTGCACTGATTATCTCTCAAGTCAAAATGTCCACTTTTTTGACTTGTATTGGATAGTGCCAAGTTCTATGAAGTTTGGTTTAGTTTTCAAGTTTCCAGGCCAAATTTTGTGTCTGCAATTAGACTTCAGTGAAATCCAAGTCTAACTAATAGCTTACGACTCCAAATGACTTCAAACTTGAATCGAGGTCTTAATACACCGTGTTCTAGCATGAGGTGTTGCCAAATGATGAAAATTTTACACTTCTAGGTCCTACGATAATAAGTGCGATTATTATCTAGGTATCTAGATTTTCAACTTTTTCAACTTACACACTTAAAATAAGGTATTTTAAGACCTGTAACAAGGTCTCAAAAACTTCTGTTCAGTTTTGAGTATAATTACCTAAACTACCTATTGGTCAAATGCGGAAGTTGCTTCAACTTGAATGTTGCAGTCGGTTGGCCTCAAAACTTTTAGAGCCTTTACACAAGTGCTTACACTTCACCTAGACAAGATGTACTCAAGCTAAAAAGTTCAATATCAAGCCTGAGAAAAAATCACGCTTATTATGTATAGGCTTGAAAATGCACTTTTTCGGAATCATGATTTCATTCACGTTATATACATCATATTACGAGTAATTTTGGCAAGAAAAAATCAAATTTTCATGCATAGATCACTAAAGAGATAGTAATCTCTTTTCTTATTATCAAACTTTGAAATTTTTTGCAAAAGCTGCTTTTGACTTACTGATATGATCCATTCTGGCGAGAAATGTTGTTTTGCGGTCTCTCGAGCTTGAAACTTGAAAACTCTCAAATTTTGTAAAGCACTTCATTGATGATAATTGATAGGGTGACATAGGTTAGAAATCCACCTTGGTATCTATTTACCCTACTCCTAATCAAATCGGAAAAAGGCAGCACAAAAAGTATTCACAAACATTGGTTTTTTCTTATTTTTTCGATGAAATGAGTATCATCATTCAGACTCTGACATAGCTTGACTACTTAAAAACAACTTAATCTAAGCCTAAAAGGTCCTCAACAAGTATGATTGCTCCCTAGACACCTCTATAGAGATGAGGTCAACACAATTGAATCGTGCAGTTTTTACAAGATGATTTTTTACTCTGGGTGAACTAGAGAATTTTTTGGACAATAATACCTGAGTACTAAGGTTTTCCCTATTTTAGGTTACCTCATCCCTAGCAAGGAAGACAAAATCTAATCTTTCTGGTTGTTGATCCTCTCTATCTTATTGTAGGGATAGTTGTTACCGTATACATGTGGTAATGATGTGTCTGAACACACTTAGGACAACCGAGGCATTCTTTCCCTCACTAGGAGGTTTTTTCCCCGTGCATTGTATATAATCCCATCACTCTAGGGCTATCTTATCTTTCAATTTCACACTAAGCAATACAATCTATGTTGTGTGCCTTGAGCTTCCTTCGCCTTCTCCAAGCTGTATGTGTTTTCTTGCAGCCCTAATTCCAACCATTGGTATCAGAGAAGGTTGCATCCTCTTGAGCTTAGTTGTTAGCATCTCCAGAACATGCTTGCTCACTTTCTCTTATTTTTGTGAGCTTTGGTAAGTGTCCGCACGTCAACAAATATTCTAGGAAAGCTCGTAGAGCATTAGTCTGCTCAAATTTTTTATTCAGGCTCATTTAGGTCTTTGTTTCCACTACAAGTAGTATTGTGCAGGCTATTTCGTCACTTTGTGCAAGATTTATCTGTTAGTGCCGTTTTCTGCATAAGAGGTCCACTTACAATCTTCTATGGTTTTTGCTCTATAGAATATGTTGTTCCTGCTTTGTTTCTTGTCTTTTTGGGAAGTTATCACATTAGGTGCAACAATTACCATCGTTGACAACAACACAGATGTGTTCATTGCTGAGGATAGATTGGATGGGAAAATTATCCTATGTGGGCTTATATGATGCAACATTGCCTTGTGTCAAAGGGTGTCTAGAATATTGTGCAAGGAATTGGTGTACGTCCTAGTACTAAGGATGTAGGCAATGTTGAGGATGTTACAAGTTTTGGTGGCATACTTTCTACTGCCAGAATTGTTTTGCCTACGGCTGTGCAAGCTCGTTGTTGGGATGTAAAAGATGCGTAGGCTCATGCATTGATTGCATTGTTTGTGAAACACGCTATTACTTCTACATTCGTTCAAAAAAATCTGCAAAACAAGCTTAAGATATTTTGGCTGGTATTTATGCAAGTCACAATGAGGCAAAAATTGCACTACTGTGTAAAGAGCTAGAGTCAAAGATTATGAATGAGGAAGATGACATGGACACTTTCCTTTATGATGTCAAGGATATCAATGAGAAACTTATTTCTGCAGACAAAGTCATTTCAGACAGTTCCCTTGTGTAGACTATTCTTGATGCCTTGTCAGATTCTATCAGACTTTTGCTAATACTTGGAGACTTATGACCCAAGGAAATCTTGAACTTTTCACGTTTGATGCATTATGCACATTGTTGTTGAAAGAGTCACTTTCTAGAAAAAACAAGACTAGACAACGTGCAGTTGAACATGCCTTTATCGTTGCTCAAAGCAAAGGTGGTAATAGTAATGTAGCCACTTCTCATGATTGTTGTGCAAGTGGTAAATCACCTGTTCCTAATGCTTCTACTAGTAGAAATTCGTCTGGTAATTTTGGTGGAAAGGGAAAAAAAAAGATGCATTGCCATTATTGTAAAGCTAATGATCACTTGATCAAGTAGTGTCTTAAGTTAAAGTGCAAAGAGGTTAAGAAGAAAGAGGTTGGTTCCACTACTAATGTTGGTTCCACTACAAATGAAGCTATTGTTGCCAGTCTTTTGTGAAAGGAGACTATGATGCTCATGTTGATGCAGAATGGGCTTTTAGTGTAGAGTGAACTTATGATCCTACTATCCATGATGCATGTTTGTCAGTTGTTTCAGATGCTCAAGTGTGGTACTTTGACAGTGGTGCTACAAAGCACATTACCTCTCATCGTGACTTGTTTACCTCTCTCAAGGATGTCCCTCATGGGAATTCAGTCACTTGTGCCAAGAATGTGTCTTATCCTATTAAGGGAGTTGGAAAGAT